>NW_024420331.1:2372058-2394682 GCF_014898765.1 Herpailurus yagouaroundi
CACAATTCTCCATTCTCTCCCACAGTTCCCCTGGCTTCCCACCATCCTTTGTTACTTCCCACAATCCCTGTTCTCTCCCATAATTCCTCTTGTTTCCCATCATCCTCTGTTATCTCCCACAATTCCCCTTGTTTCCCACCATCCCCTGTTCTCTCCCATAGTTCCCCTCATTTCCCACCATTTTCTGTACTCTCCCACAATCTATCTGGTGCTCAACAATTCTCTGTTCTCTCCCATAATTTCCTTTGTTTCCCACCACTTTCTCTTATCTCCCACTGGTCCCCCACAATTCTCTGTTCTCTCCTACAATTCTACTCATTCCCCAGCATTGTCTGTTACCTCCCAGAATTCCCTATTTTCTCCCACAATTCCTCTCGTTTCCCACCATTCTTATTTCTCTCCCACAGTTCCCCTTGTTTCCCACCATTCCCTCTTCTCTGCCACAATCCCTCTGGTGCCCCAAAATTCTCTGTTCTCTCCCACAATTACTTTTGCATCCCACAATTCCCCATTCTTTCCCACAATTCCCCCTTTTCTATGAAGCCATAGAAGGATTTTATTTTATTATTATTTTTTAAATTTTTATTTATTTTTGAGAGACAGAGAGCTTGCAAGCAGGGGAGGGGCAGAGAGAGAGAGGAAGACACAGATCCAAAGCAGGTTCCAGGCTCTGAGCTCTCAGCACAGAGCCCGACCAGGAACTTGAACTCAGGAGCCACTGAGATCATGACCTGAGCTGAAGTTGGAGGCTTAACTGAGCCACCCAGGCTCCCCCATAGAAGGATTTTGAAAAGAAGTTATTTGACCTGACAATAGGAAGAATTTGTACTCTCAACTTTGCTCTTCACCACTGTGCTTATATGCCTGGAGACCTTCACTTGGCTCCTTGCCAACACTGGCAATGAATTGCACAGTCTTTGCTAAGGCCTGAATGAATGAAGCAAGTTCCCAAGACACAGTTCTAAGACACAGCCAGGCCCCACCTCCCCTTATAGCTCAGGGTTCCTTATTCATCAGGGCCCACCTTCTGTACTCAGAGGCACCATGTCTATCTCACGTCTATATCAAGGGCCAGGGCTGCCTCTCACTCATTGAAACAAATGCTACTTTTCTTCAACGGGATTTGTTGCCAGTCAAATTGGATTGCTAGAGGTTATCATTCTGTTTAGTATTTTCAATACCATTGTCATAGCTTCAGAGGACATACTATTGCCAAGCAGTAAGTTTCAAGCTTTTGTTTTCTTTTAATGAGTCTGGGGTCTTTTAACATAACCTCTAAAAATGAATTAATTATATGTGTGTGTGTGTGTGTGTGTGTATCTTTGGTTTTCATTGCATAAGGAGACCATGCAATAAGATAGTATCACAAATATCTATACCTATTAGGATTCAAGAGTTAAAATACGAATTTTGATATCCCCTAAAGCATATTTCTTGGAAAAGTATGTCTGATGTGGTGGTGATAGAGAATGGTTTATCACCTTGTCTTTTGTGGCTTTAATTCTTCAATGCCACTTTTTAAAAAAAATTATTTATTTTGAGAGAGAGAGAGAGAGAGAGTATGTGGGCAGAGGAGACGCAGAGAGAGGGAGAGAAACAATCCTACGCAGGCTCTGCTCTGTCAGAGCAGAGCCTGATGTGGGGCTCGATCCCTCGAACCATGAGATCATGACCTGAGCCAAAATCAAGATCTGGAGGCTTAACCTACTGAGCCAAGGTCCCCCTCTTCAATCCCACTTTTGAGTGAGTCCAATTACTTAAGAGAGCCTTCTCATCCTTCCTCTACATCCGCTCCTACCTCACCTTCTTGATTCACCCCCATTTTTACTTCTCTGTATTAACTCACACTGCCTCCAACAAGAAATGAAACTACCAAAGAAGCAGGAGTATATATATATATAGGTTGGTTAGTCAAGCATTCTCTTCCTAGTAGTGAAACCCAACTACAGTCAGAAGATTCTTTGGTAGGGGCGCCTGGGTGGCGCAGTCGGTTAAGCGTCCGACTTCAGCCAGGTCACGATCTCGCGGTCCGTGAGTTTGAGCTCCGCGTCGGGCTCTGGGCTGATGGCTCAGAGCCTGGAGCCTGTTTCCGATTCTGTGTCTCCCTCTCTCTCTCTGCCCCTCCCCTGTTCATGCTCTGTCTCTCTCTGTCCCAAAAATAAATAAACGTTGGAAAAAAAAAAAAAAAGAAGATTCTTTGGTAAATGTAGAATGATAGCAGAGAAAAACAAAAGCCTTGGTGGATGTCATCATTCATACTTGTGGCTTTAACATCCAACCATACCTGATGATTTACATTTCTTTGTTTGCAACCGGCTCTTGCTTTCCTGAGTTTCAGTTCTGTGTTCCGAATTGCTTCTTGGATTTCCCTGCCTAGATAACCATTGTCATCACAACTGCGGTATGTCCGACCCTGAACTCGTCTTGCCCTCCTAAACCTGTATATTTCTCAAAATCAGCAGCCATTTCTTTTACTCCCTGTCTACTTGCTTTCTACAGCTTAGTTTTCTCTTTATACAGTAAGATGGTGATTTCAGATAACTAGTATAGTCTACTATGTTCTTCCCCTCTAAAAGAAAAATCATGTTGAGAGATCCTTAAGTGTGGTTTATACCTTAAAAAGTTAAAGGCAGGGCCACCTGGGTGGCTCAGTCGGTTAAGTGTCTGACTTCGGCTCAGGTCATGATCTTGTGGTTCATGGGTTTGAGCCCCGTGTCGGGCTCTGTGCTGACAGCTCGGAGCCTGGAGCCTGCTTTGGAGTCTGTGTCTCCCTCTCTCTCTGCCTCCCTCCCCCCCTCCCCGTTCATGCTCGCTCTCTCTCTCTCTCTCTGTCTCAAAAACAAAAGAAACATTAAAAAAAAAAAAGAAATCAACTCTTTTTCTAAAATATGAGTGTATTAGTCTGTTTGGGCTGCCATATAACAGGAAAACATAAACTGTGTAGATTAAACTACAGAAATTTATTTTCTCATAGTTCTGGAGGCTGGAAGTCCAGTGACTATCAGCCTGCCATCAGGGCTGTCTTCCTGGCCTTATAGATGGCCACTTTCTCGCTGTGTCCTCACTTCTCCTCTCTGCACGTGCAGAGAGGGAGCTCTCTCGTATGTCTTCCTGTAAGGACGCCAGTCCTATCAGAGCAGGAGCTCACCTTTATGACCTCATTTAACTGTCTTTGTTTATTTTTTCACTAACATTGGTATATAGCATGATAGCAATTTCAGATGTACAACACAAGAATTCAGTATTTGTATACACTACCAAGTGATCACCACAATAAGGCTGGTTACCATCCATCATCATCCTGAACCCGCCTTCCCCTCTGATAACCACCAGTCTGTTCTCTGGATCCATGGCTTTTGTTTTGTTTGTTTGCTTGTTTTTCAGATTTCACGTGTAAGTGAAATCATACGGTATTTGTCTAATTCCATATGATTTCATTTAACTGCGGTTACCTCCCTAAAAGATTACTGTCCCTGAAGTGATATTTGGGGTTAGGGCTTGAACGTGAGGATTCTGAATGGGACACAATTCAGTCCATCACAAGGAGGTGGACGTATTTTCGGTTTGTCATTTTTCTTGTGTTTTCGCTTATGGTAAGTTTTGCTTTGAGTAATTTTTGTGCACCTTCATTTTCAGTCTTTTATGGTTTCTGGGTATTGGAGCATAGTTCAAAGTACTCTTTTTTTTAATTTTTTTTTCAACGTTTATTTATTTTTGGGACAGAGAGAGACAGAGCATGAACGGGCGAGGGGCAGAGAGAGAGGGAGACACAGAATCGGAAACAGGCTCCAGGCTCTGAGCCATCAGCCCAGAGCCCGACGCGGGGCTCGAACTCACGGACCGCGAGATCGTGACCTGGCTGAAGTCGGACGCTTAACCGACTGCGCCACCCAGGCGCCCCCAAAGTACTCTTTTAAGCCTTAAATAAATCCTTTCATATTTTTTTTCTCAAATTTTTAAAAGTTTTCACTTTTTATTTTCAAACATCAATATATTTGAAATTTATCCCAGTGTAAGGAATAAGTTACAGTTCCAATCCCTCTATATTTTTCAGACATTTACTCAATTGTCCCTGGATGATTTATCCAATAAACTATGCCCCCAGATACCCCTTCACATATACTAGATTTGGGATGTCTCCTCATTATTATGACGCTAAATCCCCGTGAGTTCTTGGACCAATTTTTGGACTTTACCCTGAGCCATTGTTGCACCGGTGAACATTAGTTGAAGTGTTGGGACCATCTGGCAAATCAGTAGCCTCTCATTTCACTTCTTTTTCAGGTTTTTTTCTTGATACTTTTGTTTGTTTATATTTCTCAATGAAATTTGTAGTTGGCTGGTCAAGTTTTTTTTTTAAACCTGGATGGTGATTTCGTGAGGATTATGTTAAAGTTATATATTAATTTAAAAAGACTAGAACTCTTTAGAAAAATGAGTTATCCTATACAGGAAGGTGCAGCACCTTCCCAAATGTTGAGTTCTTTTGTGTTCCTCAGTATCATTTTAAAGTGTTTTTTCAAATCTTAGATATTATTTTGCTGAGATTATTTCTTGGTATTTAAACTAGTTGTTGCAACGGAAGGGAAATCTTTTCTTTCCTTTTGTCTTCAGACTTAGAGTTGGTATATTTAGGCAAGCTTTTGGCTACGCTCACCTTATGTTCTGCGGTGTTTTGAATTCTCTTATTGCCTTTTGTCTTATCTTTTGTTGATCTTGGATCTTCTGGGAATTCTTTCATGGCATCTCCACTAATAATAATTTTACTTCCTCATTTCCAATTCTCAGGCCTGTCATTTCTCTGTCCTCTTAGTTGCATGGGCTTGGGATTTCCAGCAAAATATGAAATAATAGAAGTGGTGGTGGACACTTCAAAATTTTATGGGAACGCTTCTCGCATTACTTATCCATTAAACATCGTGTTAACTTTTAGATTGGCATAAATAGAGTTTTCTTAAATCATGTGCGCAAAGAATGCATATGTCTCTGTTTTACTATGAGATGTAACAAAATCAACAAATGCTTTGGTGAATGGACTTCCACAGGAGAGGATAAAGGGGTTGTTTCCGATCTAAGTTGATGTGAACTGAGCCGGCACAGCCAGAAAGAGGAGCCCAGAGGCAGAGGTGACCACGGGAACATGAGTCCCTGGGAAGTATCATATAACTTAGGGAAACTTGATCTTCTATGGATCTGGAGATTCAAGTGAATCAGATCTTGAGCTCCAGGGGATAGGGAGGCCAGGCCTAGCTGCCAATGGCTTAAACTTTGCTTAAGGGTGAATTTATTAAATACCTATTATATAAAACGTGGTGAGTTGATAATAAAACATTCTGTGGTCTTAAAATCATATGTGTATGCCTGCACGCCTGGGCTTTTGATTTTATAGTTTGGACCAACGCTTCTCATACTTGAGTGTGCATGCACATCCCTCCGGGATCATGGGAAAATGTGGATTCTGATTCAGTAAGTCTAGGTGGAGCGTGGGAATCTGTTTCTAGTCCTCACAAGTGCCCAGGTGATGCCAGTGCCCCTACCTTTACTTACATAATTTCAGTAATAATATGCTCGATTGATTTTTTTTTAAATTCCTCGATTATTGCACAAAGCGGCCGCATCGTTTAATTCATTGCTTTTTGTGGTATTGCAGCGCTGAGCACTGAGCCACCCGAAGTGAGAAGGGAGCGTGTGCACTGATGTGGTTTGAGGCCCACCTATAAGAGCTCCCCTGTGTGAACACGCTTGTCCCCAGGTGAGCCTTTCTTCAGTGCCGCAGTGAGGAGTGGCTGCTAACATGGAAATGTGGCAGTCCTCGTGAGCGCCGTGCAATACATATTTTGTTGTGTCAGGTAAAATAGAATAGACTGCGTCTTATACCAGTGGTTAATTATTTTATTTTCACGGTGAACGGCTCAGTCTGCCCCCAAACTATAAGAAAACACTGGAAACCATCACTTTAATTTTTTTTAATGTTTATTTATTTTTGAGACAGAGAGAGACAGAGCATGAGTGGAGGAGGGGTAGAGAGAGAGGGAGACACAGAATCTGAAACAGGCTCCAGGCTGTCAGCACAGAGCCCGATGCGGGGCCCGGACTCACGGACTGTGAGATCGTGACCTGAGCCGAAGTGAGACGCCCAACCGACTGAGCCACCCAGGCGCCCCATAGAAACCATCACTTTAAACCTTTAACTCCAATAGATTAATTTGTTTTATGAAAGTTTTGTCCCTGAAAAGAAACCTTAGCAGCATGCTTAGGTGATTTGCAAAGCAGGACCAGTGAGTATTGCATTGTTGGGTAGTGTTTATTAGAGGCAACGTTGGGCTATTGTAAAATAATTCTTTTCTCTACCTTTCCTTTCTTTCTTTCTTATCGGCTCTTTCCCCTCTCTCTCCCTTCCTCCTGTTCTTCTTTCTTCCTTCAAGCCTTCTCTCCCCACCATTCCCCTTTCCCTTGCTTTTAGCAAATTATTGAGCACCTACTATGTGTAAGACATGCTAGACACACACAAAAAGATGTGCTTTGGCACTAATAATGAGGCCCCCAGGCCACTGGGATCTAAAAGAGATTTGAGGGGCACCCGGGTGGCTCAGTCGGTTAAGCACCCTGCTCTTGATTTCAGCTCAGGTCATGATCTCACCGTCCTTGGGTTTGAGCCCCTTATCAGGCTCTGTGCTGATGGTGCAGAGCCTGCTTGAGATTTTGTCTTCCTCTCTCTCTGCCCCTTCCCCCTCGTACACATGTGTGCATGCGTGCCCCCCTCCCTCCCCCCAGAAGTAAATAAATAAACTTAAAAAATAAGAGAAATTTATTTAAAAAAAAATTTTTTTTTCAACGTTTATTTATTTTTGGGACAGGGAGAGACAGAGCATGAACGGGGGAGGGGCAGAGAGAGAGGGAGACACAGAATCGGAAACAGGCTCCAGGCTCTGAGCCATCAGCCCAGAGCCCGACGCGGGGCTCGAACTCACGGACCGCGAGATCGTGACCTGGTTGAAGTCGGACGCTTAACCGACTGCGCCACCCAGGCGCCCCCAGAGAAATTTATTTTTAAAAATAAATAAATAAAAGGGATTTGTTGAAGTTTATCCTTCAAAGGCAGGGGTAGAAGGGTGGCCATTGGAGGAGAACGTTCCGGCCGGAAAGGAAATAAGATGTGAGTAAAGGAAAGACAGGCACTTCCGCTCAGGATTTAGGAGTGGCAGGAATGCTTGGTGTGTAGGAGCTTAGCACCAGGTTAGTATTATTTACAGGGCCATGAGCCTGGCCTCTAATCTAAAAGGAGCACGGGAGCAAGGCATAGCAGGTGGTGAACCAAAATAATTCACCGTGATGTGACAACTGTGTTGAAATACAAACTTCATTAGGCGTAGGGAGGCAAGAATCTTCCCTTCTCTGAGTTGAAGGTAAGCCTCTTCAGTCCATATTTGCTTTCCTCAATTCTAGCTCCTCCTTTTCTAGGAAACACGGCGAAATACTTTATGCCAGCCGTAAAAAGCACTGACTGTATTTAACGCAAATTTGTGAGCTTATTATGCTATGAAAGTGTTCCTTGGCTGTTTCACATGTAATGCGTGTTCACGCCCTCAAAATAGTTCGTATGTTTGGGATCCCAGATAGCCCACCTTTTGTTTTTCAGAGAAAACATTCAATGGCTGTGGCGGGATGCGTTCTCGTGTCTACTCCATTCAATGGCTGTGGCGGGATGTGTTCTCGTGTCTACTCTGTGCAGCCTAGGCTGGGAATGGACCCTCAGACTAGAGAGCAGATTGAAACACCTGGAAACTCTCTTTTGCTTCCAGAACCATGAAAGCGGGCGTTGCATCTTAACCATCTTTTCTCCTTGGAACCTCACCCGGTGTCTGCCCCATGCCTAACGTAGCAATGGACGGATGCGGGTGATCAGGAAGGAGAAACAAAGCCCACAGCACACTACCAAGTGGCTGCAAAATTATCCCTGTTCTGAAGACACATTCTTTCTCTTTTGTTTACCATAGGATACCTTTCTTAACCTAAAGGGGATAGGTGGGAGGATGGGCGGATGGGTGGTTGGGTGAACCAACCAGGGGGGTGGGGGTGGGATGAGAGGGGGGGATGGTAGGTGGGTGGTTGGGCGGGTGATGAATTAAGGCGCGTACATCAGTCCCTACGGACCAGTGAGACGATTTAATGTCCTTAAACTCTGATGACTTAGGGCAACTCTGTCAGCTATTTTTGAGTTTCCATCGTGTTGAAGTTTGAAATCACTACAACTTTTATTCATTTGATGCTGTCTCTTCGTGTATGATCTGCTGAAAGTTTTGCCAACCCAGCAGTGATGTTTCTATGTACCTTGTGCCGGTTTAATGTTGGCTTTTGCAAAGTTGTCCACGCGTGGTTTATAAACCTTCATTTTTGTTGGCATTGAATGTTTTCTCATCACCTTGGACAATGTTACAAGACATTTTATGGTGGAAGAGTTTACAAAGGGATAATACAAGTTAAAAATTATAGTTATTAATAGTGATTTATTGTTTAAATTATTTTTTAGTGTTTTATTTATTTGAGAGAGAGAGAAAACGAGAGAGGGAGAAACAGAGAGAGAGGGAGAGACAGAATCCGAAGCAGGCTCCAGGCTCTGAGCTGTCAGCACAGAGCCCCATGCGGGGCTCAAACCCATGAACCGTGAGATCATGACCTGAGCCAAAGTTGGATGCTTAACCAACTGAGCCATCCAGGCCCCCCAGTAGTGGTTTAATTGGACCAGACAAATGGAACCCCAGGTCTGGATCCTCTAAATTAAAAAAAAAAAACATATTTGAGGTAATCACTTTCATATTAGACTTTGCAGGAATTTTTTACAAGGGGCCCCCCGATTGGTGAGATCTGTCCAATTGCATGCTTCTTGTCAGTTGCATGAATCTGTGACCCTGTGACCCAGCAGCTCTTAGTTTGACATTACTAACAGGCCTCCACACAAACTTTTCATAATCTTCGGTGTCAGAATTTAAAAAAAAATTTTTTTTTTAAATAGTTTCGGAGGGAAGATTCCTAAACCTTCTGGCTTAAGAAAATCCTAGACAAAAAGAAATGGCCACTTGGGGGCGATGGAGGTTCAGAAACCGCCCGGCTATTCCCTGGGGCAACCGAGCACTTTAGCTGGTTTATTTATTCAAAGTTGGAATTTGGACGTGAGAACCACGGAGCTCAGAGAAATTCCTGGATGAGGAACGCAGTCCTGGGAAAAACCTACGGAAGATGGAATTAGCACCTTGGCGGACCGCCTTTAACACAAAGAGCTTTCCTTCCTTGTGGGTCTTAGGAATGGACTTGGGTTCCCATCAGTCTGAAACAGAGGAAGCCAAGTTAAACTGCAAAGAACTGAGCCAGCGAAGAAGCATGCTTGTTTATCATTACCTGCAAACACACGGAAACGCACAGTGCCCTTGGCCTTAAGGCATCGCCCGCCATCTGGCTCCGAGTTGTGGCTTGTGCAGGCAGGCCTCAGTCAGGACCTTTCCTCTGGGGAGGGGGAAGGTTGTGGAGTTTATCTCAGGAAACTCTGAGTCATAGCTTACACTTCAGGTGACACTTGAGGAATTTAGTGAGGCAGAGTTTAGACAGGTCCCGAGAGGTATCTTTTGGAAGACAAAGGAGGAAAACAATGTGTCTTCACCAAAGTGGTAATTTTTGCAGCCACTTGGTAGTGTATGTGGGGCCTTATTTCTCCTTCCTGATTATGTCAGCCGTGCTTGGGACCACTGGTAGGTTTGGGGTCCATCCGTGGCCCCAGACTGTGGCTAGCTCAGTCTGTCCAGCATCGTCAATGTGGTGGGCCCAGCCACTTGGTCTTCTTCCCCCCCCCCCCCCCCCCCCCCGCCCCTCAATCAATCCCATCAGTGTCCCAGCATAAGGCTTTTTGTCTTGCGTTTACTCCAAGATGGGTCAAAGGACCTGGAGTTGTAGAACTCAGGAATGCATAACAGCATACACACATCCAAGAAATGACGTGGCATCCCATGTCCTAGAGGCTGTCCATTTCTTTTTTTTTTAGTTTCATTTTATTTTTAAATTTATATCCAAGTTAGTGAGCATATAGCGCAACAGTGATTTCAGGAGTAGATTCCTTAATGCCCCCTACCCATTTAGCCCATCCCCCCTCCCACAACCCCTCCAGGAACCCTCTGTTTGTTCTCCATATTGAAGAGTCTCTTATGTCTTGTCCCCCTCCCTGTTTTTATATTATTTTTGCTTCCCTTCCCTTGTGTTCATCTGTTCTGTCTTAAAGTCCTCATATGAGTGAAGTCATATGATATTTGTCTTTCTCTGACTAATTTCGATTAGCACAATACCCTCATGAGTGAAGTCATATGATATTTCTCTTTCTCTAATTTCGCTTAGTACAATACCCTCTAGTTCCATCCACGTAGTTGCAAATGGCAAGATTGCATTCTTTTTGATTGCTGAGTAATACTCTGTTGTATATATACCACATCCTCTTTATCCATTCATCCATCGATGGACATTTGGGCTCTATCCATACTTTGGCTATTGTTGATAGTGCTTCTGTAAACTTTGGGGTGCATGTGCTCCTTCGAAATGAGGCTGTCCCTTTCTTTTTTTTTTTAATTTTTTTTTAGCATTTATTTATTTTTTGAGAGGCAGAGAGAGACAGTATGAGCGGGGAAAGGACAGAGAGAGAGGGAGGCACAGAATCTGAAGCAGGCTCCAGGCTCTGAGCTGTCAGCACAGAGCCTGACGCAGGGCTCGAACCCATGAACTGTGAGATCATAACCTGACCCGAAGTCGGACACTTAACTGACTGAGCCACCCAGGTGCCCCGAGGCTGTCCATTTCTAAGTCCCTCCAACCTGGCAGAGGGATGGCCGAGGAGTTCTAAGATTGCAGCTAGGAGGAGGACCCGTGGATCCCAATACCCAGTCCCCTGTGCCCTCTGGGAGTTGCTGATGCATGTTTCTGAGGACACTCAGAGAATCTGGAAATATGTTATGTCAGTGAGGACATTTTGGGTTTTGAGTGAGAAGTCCAACTTGGATTAGTTAAGCAGAAAAAGGAATTTATTGGTTCACATCCCTAGGAAGTCCAGGGGTGGGTAAGACCTCAAGAGGGGCTCAATCTGGGGGCTCTGCCTCCCTTTCTCAGCACAGTGTTCCTTTGTTTGATGGCCTCTCTCTCAACTTCTTTAACATTCTGGGGAATTAGCTCCTATCGGTCACATACGTTCCCTTGGACCAGCCACTGTGTCTCAGGGTGGAATGCGGCAATGTGATTTGCTGGGGCCTGGAGCGTTGTAACCCACAGCCCACCTAGGACCACACAAAGGGGGAAAGAAGGCGTTCCCCCAACGAAACGATGCTGGACATGCTAAGGCAGCACGAATCTGCATGCAGATCCTTTGTATGGACAGAAAGATCAAGAAGCCAAGCCCTACTAAGAGATCCATTAGCCAATAGTAATATTAATCACAATTGCAGTTTTGCTTCCTTAAATTCCACCACAGGCCTAATGAAAAGGCTCTGGATTCTTGTGCAAATCATTTGAGGAACTCTCTACTAATTCAAAGAGGATCTAAGAACTGTATTCTATTGACAAATGTCTCTATAAACAGGAACCCGAGTTGTAATAAATACAATAAGGAAAACACCCTGTGTTCAATACCGGATGCTGAAAAGGGAACACACTGTCTAATAATGCAAAGGACAGGCCGTTGCATTTAGGACCAACAGTCCCGAAATTATTCCTGGAAACCCCGCAAGGTCTACATAATTATTTGCAAGGCTCCCTTAATGCAAGTGATCTGCTTTCTATGTAAATGCTAATCATATAAAACACATGCCCTGAAACACAACAAACTGAAACGAAATGGAATTTCAAGAAACCAAGGACCTAAAATAGCTATAAACAAAAACTAGTAAGGTGTGACCGGAGACAGTGGGATGTTCCGGCCTGAGTGACAACAGTCTGTGACATGGAGAAGGAAGCCAATTGTGTGACGGGATGATTTCCCAGATTTTTTAAAGTTTATTTAGTTTGAGAGAGAATGGAGAGAGAGAGCAAGTGGGGAGGGGCAGAGAGAGAGGGAGACAGAGAATCCCAAGTAGGCTCCAGGCCTTCAGCAAGGAGCCTGATGTGGGGCTTGATCCCACGACCACGAGATCATGACTTGAGCTGAAATCAAGAGCCAGACGTTTAACCCACTGAGCCACCCAAGTGCCCTGATTTACCAATTTAAAGGTGGCTTTTATATCTAAAATAAAGGTGCCATAGGCCTGGCAGCCACACCCCCACACAATTCTGAGGTCTAGAAGAAAACCCAAGGCTCTGTGGTGGGGTGGTCTGGAAAGGGCACCTTTCCAAATGTTCAAGTTCTCCTCCAGGCTTGCTGGCCGTGAACGTGACCGTCACTTCTCATCTTAGAGCCTCCACTGCCTCATCGGCGAAGTGGCAAGAATACTGACCTAGGTTGTTGTTTTGCAGATGAAACAAGCAATCCGTACGGGCCTAGCCCAGGAGTCAGCACACTTCCGTGAAGGGTGAAGAGTAAATATCTGGGACTTCGTGTGCCAGTCTCTGTGACAGCTACTCAGCTCTGCCTCCTAGTGGAAGCTGCCTGGGCAATGTGGCCAGGGTGGGTGTGGCTGTGTACCAGTAAAAGTTTGTTCACAAAATAAAGGTGGCTTTCGACTGAGACCTTCGGGCCCCAGTTTGCTGACCTCTGGTCCACTAATTGTTCCTCCCTCCTGGTCCTGTTAATCCTCTTGCCCCTGGTCAGAGAACATCCTTCTGTGGACTCCGTTGTGCCCCCACCAAATTCACAAGTTGAAGCCTTAACCTCAGATGTGACTCTTCTTGGAGATGGGGCCTTTGAGGAGGTCATTACAGTTAAATGAAGCCCTAAGAGTGGGGCGTTAATCTGATGGGCTGATGTCATTATCAGAGGAAGAGACACCAGAGCTCTCTCTCCCCGCTATATGAGGACACGGTGCGGCAGCAACGCTGATGGCACCTTGACCTCAGACTCCCAGCCTTCAGAACTGTGGGAAAAGAAGTATCTGTTGTTTAAGCCACCCCACGTGTGGTGTTTTGTTATGGCGGCCCCAGTAGACTAATACAGTGACCCATTAATTAACTTATCAATGCTGTGGCTGCCTTACATTTCCTTCTTCTCTTTCCCCCTCCCTCCTCCTTTCTTCCTCCTCCTTTCCTCCCCTCCCTCCTTCCTTTCCATAAGTGTTTATGTCTCTCAAATGGAGCTAGAAACATCTGCCCTGCTTATCTAATAAAATTTGCGTGAGGCTTAAATTAAATAGAAAACATAAGGTACAATATAGCACAAGCTATCACTAAGGTATTTCCGTTTAAGGTCTATCACCTGTAGTTGCAAATGCAAACTACTACGTGGGACAGCAAATCTGGTCCCAGATGCCCTTCCCTCCTGCCCCCCACACGAGGTGACTTGGGCGATGGAGTGGTGTCTGTGTTTATCTGCTTGGGCGCTCTCCTTTTTTGAGCAGTAGGGGAGTTATAAGGAAGCTAGGAGGAGAAAACCTGTATGAGAGGATTCTGGTTCTAGTCCAAACAGAGTGTTTTCCCTCCATTCTTTGACGGTCAGTGGTATCGCGTCCTTCATTCAGTAAATACAGATACAGTTTCTACTCTATGTCAGGTGCTGTGCTGGGTACGGTGGCTACAGAAAGGAGAAATCAGATAAAGGCTTGGGCCGCGTGTGTGCGCGCATGTGCGTGTATGCACGCCGGCAGAAGGGGAGAGGAGGTTGGGCTCAGAACAGAGAACCATTGAATGAAGAAAATAATTACAGGCTCGGAACAACATCAAAAAAGAAAGCCAACTGGGCCACACGGCAGAAGTTACAGGCATGGGTGTGCTGGAGACAAGTTGTGCTTTAATTTGCATTTCCTGGGTAACTAATGGCGTGGGACACTATTTCACGTACTTACTTGCTTCTCAAGCCCAATCCCCAAGGCTTTCCAGCTCCTAGTATCTCCTGCAAATGTTGAATCAAGATGGTGGTCTTCTTGTTGGGATCATTCCTCATATACGGTTCGCAGTAATCGTCACAGCTCTTATTAACATGTGCTTCTGGCCTGGGCACTACTCTGCTAGGCATTTTTTGGTACATTTGTCACAAGCAATGAACCAACTTTGATACATTGATATTAACTAAGATCCATTCTTTACTTGAATTTCATTAGTTTTTACCTTAATGTTCTTTTTCTGTTCCAGGATCGCTTCCAGGATGCCACATTACTGGCTGTGACGGTTTCTCAGACTTTCCTTAGTTTTGATGACCTTGACAGTTTTGAGGAGCACTGGTCAGGTATGTTGTAGAACACTCCCGAACTGGGATTTGTCTGATGCGATGCATTATTTCTTATTCTTACAGCTAATCTTCAGTGTTAATAGAAATTATCGATTTCATTATTACAGATGAAAGCACTGAGGCCCAGAGAGGTTAAGGAACTTCCCTAAAGTTGCACAGCTAGCAGATGACAGAAACAATGATTCAAACTCAAGATTGACATGAATTACGCCATGCATTTACTCTGCCCTCCCCCTGCCTCAGCCCCAATCTGCTGAATTCCTGACAACAAAAGAGTTCCCTTCAAGGCTGTCAGGGTGATTTCTTTTGCAGTTGTTCCCCTCACATAGTTTTAAACAATTTACTGATGTGTTTAATTAAATTAGAGCAATTTCCCCTATCGGTTATTTGCGGAACTGATTACTCGTGTAGCTTCAGTGGCTGTCTTCTTGGGGCACTTGGTTAATTCAGAGAGAACATGGCCAACCAGTCTTCAAGAACCTGTATTTCCAGTGGCTCTCAAACTGTGCTCACCTGGGGTCCACAAGCATCACCTGGGCTGCTCGTTAAACCTGCACTTCCCTGGGGTAGGTTGATCGACTGTCCCAGAACTGACCAGCTCCCAGGATGCGGGACCTTCTGTGCTCAAACCGAAACTGGGACTGTCCCAGGCAAACCAGGGCGGTCGGTCACCCTAGCGCCGAGCTCCTGTGAATTGCTTTTAAACAAACTACCCGGGAGAGGGCCCTAAACATACAGAAGCCGGAGAGCCGCTACATCAGATATGGGAGAGAATTCCTGGAAGAACTGGTGGCGGGTTTCTAGAGACACTGAGAAAACACTGATTTTCATCCGGGTATGTTTGATTCTGCCTGAAGTTGAGAGAAAAAAACAATCACCCAGCCTTCAGCCCAGATGACATCAGTGGGGATTGTTGTTCACTCTTTGGGTAAGAACTCGACAGTTTTGTTGAGGGATGATGGGAGCTCCCAAAAGATATCAGGTCCTTCCGAGGCCATTATTTACCACGTGGACTTTAAGATCACATGACAGTTAACGCAGTGTATCTGAAGTTTTATCTTTTTAACGTCTCTTTACCAAAATGATCAATTACACGTTTTACACACATTCGTTTTCGTTCCAAGTCTTTGAAATCTGTGTGCATTTTATACTTAGAGTACTTCACAGCTCAGCTGCTCAGTTTTTATCAGAAATACTTGATCCGTATTTAGAGTGACGCGACTGAGTTGTTCCGAACATGTTTAACCTAAGAGTAGTCCAACAGCTGAATCGGGTCTTATTTTCTCAGTTTTCATTTTAATTGTAACCAAAACGAGGAACGCAGTTTGTCAGGCTCACTAATCACATCCCAGTTACCGAATAGACACGGGTGGCTGGCAGCGTTGGAGATGGATGGCCCGGCTGCAGGGCAGTGCTTCTCAGACTTTAATGGGGGCATCAGATCACCCGGCAGTCTGCTTAAAAGCTAGGTTCTGATTCGGGAGATCTGGGGTGGAGCCTAGGAGTCCACCTTTTGAACAAGTTCCCATGTGACGCCGATGCTGCCGGTCTAGGGACCACATTTTGAGTAGCGGGGGACTGCAGTGACCTTGAAGGAGGGCTACCTCAGTTTTGATTTCTCTACTTGCTCAGTGGTGTTCTTTCATTTTAAAGGCTAGCAGATGTGCATGTGATCGTGTGAATATATATAAAACACACATATGTATATCCATACATGCATGTGTATGTGTATGTAGCTGAATATGTGCGTGTGTCTCAACTTGTGTAGATACGTAAGCTCTGCAAATACAGAGAACACTTCATGACTAGAGGTGTTCTGTGTCTTCACTTTTTATTTACTCTTGAGAGAGAGAGAGAGAGAGAGAGAGAGAAAGAGAGCGAGCAGGGGAGGGGCAGAGAGCGAGGGAGACAAAGAATCCGAAGCAGGCTCAGAACTGTCAGCACAGAGCCTCACACAGGGCTTGAACTCCCCAACTGCGAGATCACGACCTGAGCCGAAATCCAGAGTCAGACGCGTAACCGACTGGGCCACCCAGGCGCCCCTTCTTCACTTCATTTTAAATTCAACTTACTCTTCTTTGGTCCCTGGAACTGAACAGCAGCTGAATGTTGAATCTGGATTTAAGTCTCTATATGTGTTTGTTTGCTTTTTCAAATGCGTGCAGTAGGTTCCTTCATTGTATTTCAATGTTTGAAGGTATTTAAAAAGTATTTGATGGCCCCCCCTCTCTGTGGTTTTGTGAACTGCGCAGAGTAACCTCCAGTCCCATCTGGTTCCCTTGTACTTGTGTGGGGAAATTTTTTGCCCCATTATTTGTGTTTCTATAGACGCTTTTTCATTCTTCTTTAGACATCGGTATGGAAAGGTTGTGAATTACTTCTAATTACGCCAGCATCTACTCAACTATTCAATTCACTTGGTTCCTCTGATCCAAAGCTGGTTTAACTCCTATGCCAGGTTCTGAGAAACAAACACCGCCTCTCCCCGCCCCCCAAATTCAAAAAACAAAAACTAAAATTGACAGAGTTCTCTTTGTCAGGATTTATGAGAAAGTTATAGGGGCATAAATAGCCACCAAAATCATAGTGAAATTGGAGAAATTGGTCATGCTCCTTTTATTATTCTTCAGTTTCTCTTAGGGGACAAGCTTTCCATGGGAAAACACCATTATTTTTGGCAGTTACTGGAATCCGACAAAGGAAGACATGGAGACTTTTCGAGAAAAAACAGGGACTAACCCAGCCTTCCACTAAAGTGGAAGGAAATAAAATGAGGGATAACAATTAGGTATATCAAAGCAGGATGGAGGGTAAAGATGTTAATTTTTACTTTAATCTCAATTGTAATTGTATTATCTGTTATTGGCTCTGTGTGGTGGAAACAATTGCGTATCTTTTTCTTTATGGGACACAATCCTTACTCTGTGTACAGTTATAGATTCCAGTGATTATAAGATCTGGCACCATCCATGAAAATGGCCGCTAATTCAAAAGCTTCGTTCATTGGGCTGCTCAGCATGAATAGCCTCTTAATTTTCTTTCATTTGTTTTAGCTGCATAGGTGTCTCTGGGTGAAGTTTGGATATGCTACATTTTTTTATTTCCTGTGGATCACGTTGCATTTAATAATAGCTAATAATAGGGGCACCCGGGTGGCTCAGTTGGTTAAGCAACTGGCTCTTGATGTCGGCTCAGGTCACAGTTCACGAGATGGAGCCCTGTGTCAGGCTCTGCGCTGTCGTTCATGCGCGATCTCTCTCATAATAAACAAACATTAAAAAATAATAGCTAATAAGAATAGCTAACATTCATTAACTGCTCTTTTAAAAAGTTTATTTTGAGAGAGAGAGCGTGCGAAGTTGGGGTGGGGCAGAGAGAGAGGGAGAAAGAGAATCCCCAGCAGGCTCTGCATTTTCAGCATGGAGCCCGACATGGGGCTTGAACTCACAGACTGTGAGATGAGGACCGGAGCTGAAATCAAGAGCTGGATGCTTAACCGACTGAGCCACCCAGGCGCCACATTAACTGCTTAATATATGTCAGGGCCCTATTAATTACTTTATTTGCTTTATTTTATTTAATTCTCATAACAACTTCATAACATAGGTACTGTTAGTATAATTTTTAAAGAACTAAAAACATAATCTTGTAAAAACACAGAACGAACACCTGTCAAGAATTTATTCAACTCATTAACGAGAAGACCATAAGAGGGTTCAACTGATTCCAAAAGTATTTTGAGGAACTTGGTATTTGTAGGCATTTTGAGGGGAAAAAAAAGTGTTAGAATAAGATTTCCAGGATAGATTCAAAACTGATTAATAGGGCACTTAAAGCCAGAACCTTTGCGGTTATCTTTTCAATTGGACAGAAATCTATGAATTAACATACAGCATCTGAATTCTAACCAAATAAAAAATAGACAGTCAAACAAGTGCATTCCCTAGGTAATGATGTAACTCTTAGGTCGGTAGGTGAGTGCCCTAGGGAGATTTTGAAAGGTCACACCTCGGGCCATTTCACCTCATTCAAAGTTGGGACGTGTTCTTAACAAAGCTATACTTATTTTAACAATGAGGATGCTTAGAGATGTTAACTTAGGTGATAAAGGAGTCTTTGCAGCGACTGAGCAAAACTGGAGCCCTGTGCTTCTGACACTTCAGCCTAGTCTCTTAAACTAGGTGAAATCCATTTTGATCTGGTTTATAAAATTCTCTTTCTCTTTCTCTGTCTCCCTGTGTGTGTGTGTGTGTGTGTGTGTGTGTGTGTGTGTGTATGTACATGTACGTGTGGCAGGTGAAAGGATTTGGAAACCGGTATTCTTTTTTTTTTTTTTTTTTAATTCTTACAATGTTTATTTCTAAGAGAGACAGAGCGTGAGCAGGGGAGGGGCAGAGAGAGAGGGAGACAGAGTCTGAAGTAGGTTCCAGGCTCTGGGCTGGCGGTACAGAGCCCGACCCAGGACTTGAACCCACGAACCATGAGATCATGATCCGAAATGAAGTCGGATGCTTAACTGACTGAGCCCCTGGAAACTGGTATTCTAACCTGGATGTTTTGGGGGCTGTTACTGACAAAGCTTATTCAGATGGTGACAACATTTTGACCATGTTTTCCTTTTTTTTTTTTTTTAAAGAAAAATCTCATCCCTTGCCTATTAAACATCCATCATTAAAAGAGAAGTCTAGTCTACTGGTTGCTTAGGAATGGGGGGTAGGGTTTGCACTGAACCATCACACACATTATCCTTGCCCTTGACCACCAGCACATATTTGAAAACTAGCTGGCCAGGGGGTTAGACTTTGAAGTTCTGAAACAGACTTTTCCTTGGTACAAAGCAAAATGTGTTCATGCAGAGTCTAAATCCACGAACCCCAGTCTGTAATCAGCTCAGCTACCCAGCTTCAATGCAAGAGAGTTAATACATGCCTTTTAGGTGTAATTTGCATGAAAGATAGTCTAAAATCTATTGGGTTTCAGAGAGAGGGAGAGAGAGAGAATAGGAGATTACATTAATTGAAGGCATGTTAAATTTGTACCCATCAGAGGACCAGGGGCCAGATTAAAAGGTTAAAATGTGGAGATGGGAGGTGGGGGGAGCGTGTGGAGACGGGAGCTTGGCAGTGTGGGCAGACTGTGCTGCTTCCCCCCCTCCCCACTCCTACTCTAATCTCTTTACCTCCCGTGAGCCAGGCAGCTGCCAAGAGGTAAACGACTAGGACAGGCGAGGCCTTGGGCTGTCCTGGGGGGTCCGGGGTTGGGCAGATCTGGATTGGACTGCTGCCCAGAATGGGGTGGGGTCGCTGATGATGGCCAGAGGGTGGCCGATCCCCGCTCGGTGTTCAGGACGGATGGCGATCCCACCTGAGCGTGCTGGGTGTCCGTGATCCCCGTGAACAGTAGGTGGAAGAAAGGTATAGAAGCTAACAGCGGTCACATGGCCAGTCGTAGGAATGAGGATGGTGAGGACATAACTTCTTCCTGTTGTGATATGTATCCGTACAGGTGATAAAATTTGGCCTTCCTTGACTATCACGTAGGAACGTATGACTCAATACTTACTTCGTAGCTCCACTTTGGGGGAAAGCGCGAGGCAATTCAGGCTGCATGAAGCAGGATAGAAGCATCATGTTGTTTACTTATTTGAAAGTTAAAAACAGGTGAAAGGAGTGCATGCTGCCCGGACAAAGGGGTGGAGTGTATGTACGTCGCTACAACTACCACCCTTCCGAGGTGTCTTCTGAGTTCCTGAAGAGAAGTAGGGGACTGACCCTCTTACAGTCCCCTTCCCCGTAGCGTCCCACGTGAGGGTTGCCGAGGATGGGAGCGGGGGGAGGCTTTTTTTTCAGGTGACAGAGGAGCGGAAGCCGTTCCGCTCAGGGCTGTTTGCAGCAGGATGTTGGGCAGGCGGGAGGCTCACGGCGGCCTTGCCGGGAGAGATGGACACAACCAGGTGCTTTGCTGGTGCAGACCGAGGTTTCTCCGAGGTTCTCTGGGAGCAGACTTCCGTAGAGCTCGGACAAGCACCCACACGGCTATGCCAGGCTGAGATCGTCAGTGTCTGCGTCCCTGGTCTTTCCTAGTGATTCTCCTGACCCGACTGTGCTAATGGATTCCGACGGAAGCCCTGATTATTATATTAAATTCTTTATTCCTGGAATGTTCAGAATGACCCTGTTGTCTCAGCTTATGCCAACAGTTTGATAAAAGACGTGCATCTCAAAAAAAAAAAAAAAATTAAAAAAAAAAAAAAAAGACGTGCATCTCGATGCCTTTAAGGGAAATGCTGTTGGAAGGCAAACAGCATCCGATCCGCACAGGAATCAGAAGTGCTGCTAAGCACATGGTTAAAATACAGAGAATTAAAAAGCACTAAGATTTTCAATCTGACCTTGAGATCTGCGTCCTTCCTTAGGTTTCAGTCTGTTGGAGAGCCATTTGCATCGTATCTCAGGGGTCAGCGAACTATGGCCTGTGAGTCAAATCCAGACTGTCACCTGCTTTTATAGATAAAAGCCCCTGATCGGGACACAGCTGTGCCCCTTTGTTTCCATACTGTCGATGGCCACTGTGCCGAACCGTAGAGCCAGATTTGAGTATTTGCAGCAGAGACCAGGCGGCACACAAGGCCAAGGATATTTGCTATTTGCCTTTTTACAGCAAACGTTTGCCGCCTCCCGTGTTGTCCTCATTCCCGCTTCCTTCAAAACGTAAGGGTTTTGTCTCTGTCATCATCACCTTGGCTCACTCCGCGGGATTAGACTAAAATACTAAGGCTTTGGCAAAGCCATTTCGGATGCCAGAAGGAACCTTTCAGCTGTCTGAAAGTACCCACTTACCAACACTTCTAACTTGGCATAGCACCGTGTCATGTTTCATTAACTGCATCCCCCTTGATCATTTTGGCTACCTTTGCAGCATTTTGCTCCCTGCCTTGCGAAAAGTAGACCAATCTGCCGTTCCCATGGTCGTGCCGTGCCGTTCCCGCAGAAGCCCAGTTCCCACATGGACCGGGAAGTGTTGCAGAAAGGGGAGCATTTTGTGTCCGAAATTCAACATTTTAGAAGCAGCGGAAGAGCGATTTGACACATTACCGGAAATCTAGAGGAAGAGGGCTTAAAATTCTTTCGAAGCAAAACCCTCACTGAGCGTGTTTGGACTCTATTTTTTGTCACTTGGCTGTGCGAATCCTTTCTCTTTGTCAGTCACGAAATGGAGCTTGCCCCCTCTAAACAGTTGCTGTTGAAAAACTCTGGAAAGGTATAGTTTAGGACATGTAACAGCCACGTTGTGACATTCAGAGAGGATTCTTTAACGTTTGGCTATGATATTGCATCTGTTATAACCCAGTGAGCCTACAAATGCAGAAGATAATGAATGTATTGGTAAATATTATGCATTCATGTCCACAGGTCAGGTATCAGGTTTTTTAATCCATTCAAAAAGTATGCGTGTGTGTGTGTGTGTATGTGTACGTATGTGTTTATTTATTTGGCTCCTGCCGTAGGCCGGGCCCTGCTGCGGTTTTTGGGCATGGGAGGACAGGAGGTAAATAAGGAGAGAAAGGAAAGTTCTGGAAAACCTCACACGCCTCTCCTTCGGGAGAAGTAGCTCGGTCGTACAAACCCCGTGTCTGTGGCTGTGAAGCTCGTGGCTCTAGTGTGGCTCCGGCAGGCGGCCTCCTCCACCCTTACTCCTGGCCTGTGTCCTCTAGAGCCGTGTTAGCTCTGCTCACAGAATGACCGCAAAAAAAGCATAGGAGGGTCCTTTTAAATGGATGTTTTTGTGAAGAGTCAACTATAAAGTTTGTATTGGACCAGAGTTAATGTGGAGCAGCAGGAAGCCCCTTGCACTCCCCTTTCCAACTCCATAGTCTGACATTTATTCTTCTTGACAGGAAGATAGACTGCCAACTTTGTTTTTAATTATTTGAATAAAATTACATACATCATTCTCCCTTTGCTGGTGCCTCCCTCTGAAATCCCATCTTCTGTGTAGCTGATGCTGATGAAATTGCCGGTTTTGGCATTAGTGCTTCTGTCAGCCAAGTGAGATGAACGGAGTTAATATCCACACCCTGAAATGAAGCCAGGAACATTTACCCCCGGGTTCCCCCCTCTCTCCCCTCATTCTGTACCCCCCGCCCCCACTCTTTATCTGCCACCCTGCAGACGTACCGCACATCTCCACGCATCTAACCTGGCACCTGAATAAACATTTTCATAGTGTTTTCTAATGCCCCCTTCCCACCTCCCCTCCCTTTGCCTCCCCTCCCCTCTCCTC
>NW_024420331.1:2395082-2417911 GCF_014898765.1 Herpailurus yagouaroundi
TCCTTCCTTCTTTTTTCTTCTTTCTTTCTTTCTTTCTTTCTTTCTTTCTTTCTTTCTTTCACAAAATGGTCAGACCCTCCTTTTTTTGAATTCTAGTGTAAACACGGAACAAATGTGTAGCTCATCATAATGGACATCTGTTACAGGAATAGTGGCGAGCTCGTATCTCCCAGATTAATCACTGTTTCTATTCATTTGGAATTAGCAACCTGTGACTTCAAGTAACTCCCTGATGAAACAGAACACACATTCTTTTCACAGATGTATAGAAATAGGAATAAATCTACAATTTGTCAAGTGCTCCAGATGCGGGACACAGTGCATGCTTATAATAAGAAAATATAATAGCTGTCTTAGACTAATACACGGTGACTCTGACAAAGAGGAATTTATATAGTCGAAACTTCTTGAAAGCAGCCTCACCTGCATAAGTGTTTTCTAAACTCTGGCCCTGAGGGCCTGTAGTTTCCTGACAAAGTTTTCTCATGTTATTTGTCCTCCTTGGAGACTCGAAATTCTTCATCACTTCGAAGCAAGATAGAAATTTGGAGGCTATGAACAGAATTATCGTCTGTAGGAGCCAGGGTCTTACTGGCTACCCTCCTTTGTCAAGGTATGTTTTCAGAAAGAGTGCATTTCTGTGTGCTAGGACTGTGTATCCAAGACATCGATCATATACGGATCATTGAGTACAAGTCCGCATAAGCTAATGATTCACAGTTGTAACCCACTGCACGCTCAGACGGAATATTGCACTCAAACCCAAATAAGGAGTGTGCAGCATAAAGTATTTGTTGAATTCATTTGTGCTATGAATGATGCCCGCATTTACAACGAGGCCATTCCTTCGTTTGGCAATGGTTTCTCGATCCTGTTCCGTCAGAACCTACTGGTCCAATCTTGGTGGCATTCTAATTTGGGATACGAAGACCTGAACTTTTTTCTTTAAAAAGATTCGTCTAACGAAGGAGCCAGATGTGTCTACGCATAAGGCCAATACCGCGATAGAGCCTCTGATAGACATCTGCACTGCAGAACAGTCAATCTCTCTTCGGTGGGCTGTAGACAGCAAGAAGAAATTCAGAAAAGACTAGAGACTTTGAGAAGATGGTGTCTTAGCGGAGTCCCGAAAGAGGGTCATTTATCTGGGGCTTTGGGGAGAGTACTGGACACAGGGTAGGGACAGAGCGGAAATGTCACTGCTCATCTTCCATAGGTTGCGTCGTGCTTCTATTCAGCTTGGGGAAACAAACTTTAAGAGCGTGAGAGATGTAAGCAAGAAAATGATATAGCAGGGTCAGGGTTTGAGAGGAAGAGATAAGGGATAGTTTGGGCCACTTGTAGCTCTTATAATCTGATGGTAGGGGAAACATCAAGTGGTCCACCTCTTGTGTCCTGTAATTGACTATGCTGAGGGTAGACAAGATAAAGAGAAAACTGTAGACCAAAAATGGTCAAGTATTGGGCGCCCGGCTGGTGGGCAGAGCTTGTGACTGTTGATCTCGTTGTAAGTTTGAGTTGCACGTGGTGTGCAGAGATGACTTAACAATAAAATATTTTTAAAAATGAGTAAAAATGGTCAAATATTGGTGCAGTCTATTGGTCAAATATTGGTACGTGGGGTTCAGTCTAATAGGTGTAACATGCGTGTACACGGTACAAAAATCGCAAAGCACAAAAGAGAGTGAAAAGTAGGTCTCAATCCTTTCCTTCTCCCCTACCCCTCCATTTCCTTCCTCAGAGGAGACCACTGCTAGAGTTCTTCCAAAAGGTATTCTTGCCATATTCAAGCATTTCCATCATGTAACACGTTGTTAAAATGGGGCTCTTCTAGGGTCACTTTTGGCTGAGGAATGAACACAATGACCGCCACATTCCAAGATACCACCAGGACAGTCATTCTCAGTAGACTGTGGAAAACCTGAAGAGAGGAGTCACCGACATGGAGGGTAAGAGTTCAGAGGCGCTTGTGGGGAGGGGTTTCCTTGTGGGAAATGGCACTGAGGGTCCCACTGCTCCTTCCCCCTCAAGAATGAAGGCAGGGGGACTCTTATCCCTAACCCCTGGCCTACTGGGGGGAGTGTGTCAGCGAGACCGAACTGAGACATGTGAAGTCTGTTCCTTGCATCTGAGGAGCCTAGAAGGCTGGTGCCTGACTCACCTGATGAAGCCCGGATGTACTATGATCAGAGGGAGGGGCCTCTTTCTGGAAGGAAACTGCCCTCCCTCCAGGGTTGCATGGATTCAGAAGACTTTACGTGGAGTACATGATGGGAATATTGGCCCACAGTTGTTTTAACAGGGATCTTGTAGCAGGGTGTTTGTTGCAAGTCGGTTTCTCCCGGAAGTATGCCGTGGGAAGGAGTTCGGTGCGCGCATGTCGAAAAGGGGTCAGCGGCTGGGAAGGGGAGAAGAAGGAAGCGGGATTGGGTAGAGGGAGAAGCTGGGCTGCAGTTCAGGCCACGCCAGCCTTGGCCATCCCCGTGGGTAGGCTCCGGTGTGAAATGGCCCATCATAATGATCCCTCTTGGGGCCAGATGGCACGGATTTTCTACCGTTACTGTGGCCAACCATCCTGGGAGGGGGTTCTGGATAACACATCTCAATGGCCATCACACGAGGCAAGGGTACCCTCAGCATTAGGGGACACGCGTGCATATTGCTGGTGGCGGAAGCCAAGAGGGTACTGGGAACAGCGAGCCCGAGGAAAGGCTGGGATGTTTAAGCCTGGGGAGGCGAAGACACTAATGTTGATGTGGTTTATTTTGTTGCTTAGAGATGGATGCTTGATTCTCCTTTGAGGGCGATTGCCCCTCAGTTGTGGGGAAGAAAAATGACCACAGCAAACCTTTTGGTTATGCCAAAGGGAAGCTGTAACTCTAACCCATCTGCATAATTCTTCATTGGAGGCCAGAATCGTACCCTCCCAGGAGGGGAACCTGGGGCTGGTGATGAAGGATAAACTATTGTTACCTCTCTCTAGGTCCCAAGAGAGTTTGGGGATAGGGGAGACAATGGTCAAAACCCTGCCAGGGTGAGTGGGTAGTGGGAGGAGGGCTCTACTCTGTGGCCTGGTCGACACCGGGAGCTACACTATTTTGTGTCGTTTCACATTTGCGTTTCGGCGTTACAGTCCTTTCCTTTTAGCCTCGTGTGGTCAGTACAATTTTGTCAAATTATATGAGAAGTTATATACTTCCGAAGTTACATTTATATCATGAAATTATATGGTGTCAGCAGTGCTCTGTGAAACCAAAGGGGGGATGGGCAGCATCCCTACCGGGGACAAAGCTCTTGACGCAGCTGGGAAAGGCCGGGCAAGGCCGGGAGGCAGTAAGCGCCGAATTCCAGTAGCCACAGGGCACCAGGGTGAAGTGAAGGAATAGTCTAGTCTGTAGGAATCTCCATCCCAGAGACGCGGGCTGGAGAACACGCTGTGGCGTGAGGTGGGGCTTTGCCACCATTTCAGGCACATCCGTGGGAGGTGCCGCCACGAAGGAGGAGCGCTTGGCTCATCTGAACATCCGTCCTGGAGGGACTGCAGTGGTTTCTCTAAATGCCATCCTATCCGGCCACTGCTTACATATCCGGAGTCAGCCTTGGGTGTTGCGTGTGTTGTTGAATTGGGGCCACTTTGGAGAGACTCCGCTCCGGTGCAAGTTAAACTCAGGTTTCCTCACCTGCCTCTTCCTAGCTGTCTCTTTATCCTCCTCCCTTCAGCACTTTTCGGGTAAACGTTGCTTTGATCAGGAAGCATGGTGTGCGGTAGAAGCTTGGCTTTGGAGTCACAACAGCTCCTATTCCATATTGAGTACTTCTTACTGGCGCAGATGCTGGCTTACTGCACACAGTACTTGCCTGCCCACACGCTGAGTCTCTACGGCGACTGCGTATAAAGTGGGCGCACTTGACTGCACTTACTCTATCTGCTGCTCGGATCGTCATCGATTTGACCAGGAAGGAACCTCTTTAAGCTGCTTCCGGTGTCCTTTTGAAATGACTTTATCTTTGACACCTTCCTTGATTTCTGGCACTACGTGATGTCTCAGGCTCATCTTGTGTCTTCTCTGCCACCGAACGAGATCTGCAAGTGGCCATTTTCCCGAGAAACTCTAATACCTTGCAGTAGGGATTGGAATTAGAGGCCCAGATCTGGGGGCTTTAGCATTTATTTCTACTGATCATTTTAGTTAGCACTGCATGACTGTGTACACAGAGCGAGTGTCTTCGTGCATTCATCCAAAGAACATCAGTGATGTATTGGTAAATGATAAAAGCAAATTGTGCAGCACTGTAATACTGTTTTGAAAAAAAAAAAAGTTAAAAGGAAATAGGCACATATCACAATGAGCCTAAGAAAGATGTAGAAGGATATGTACAAACTGCTAACAAAATTGTGGGATTTGGGAAGAGTTAGAATATTACTTTTACTTATATAGTTTAGTGTTACATGATTTCCTACAATGATTATATGTTACCTTATTTTGTATTCTGAGATCTGTTGAAATAATTTAAATCGCACACACACACACACACACACACACACACGGAGGGGTGGACTTGGGCGTACATAAAAAGTACTTGGGCTTCATTCCACTTTATTTTGTCTACTGTAAGCTCTGTGTATTGCTGCAAATTATCGTTGGGGCTCTGTTAGGGGGAAACGTGCAGGATGGAACTCATAACAGACCTTCATTCTTACATTGATGTCGGTCACATTAGCTTTGGAGAGGCTTATTTCAAATATGTGTAACTGTCTGGTAAAGTCACATAAGAAAGTGTTATTTCTACATGTTTCCATGTCTCCCCGTTCAGTAAAAATCGATTTTTGTCAGATTCTTAAGTTGGTGTACGAGTCCTCTCCTCTTTACCCGTGTCTGGTCCAAGGACATCTCATTTTCACGTTTCACTTCTGTGAAACGCCAGAAAGAGGGGTCAGTGGCGAATTCAGCGTCTCCGATTTGGTGATCCAACGTAGTAGCCACATGAGGTCACTCAACTAAAATGTTCTCTGCCACAAAACACTCTGTGTTTTGTCCTGTGATAACTTGCAAGCCTTCTCAGTAGAACAGAGGAAAACAGGCCCAAGGCTGGTTGAGGAGGAGGTGGCCAATTTCTTATAGAAAAGAGACTTTACGCCCGATGTAAGTATTGTATTGAGAAATTAAAGTTTGTAGGTGCTGTGAATTTTTATTAACAAGTTGTAAATGCTCTATTTATGAAGATGCTAACAAGCACTCAATTAGGGTCTAAAACACTACCCATTAAATCTCCAATAATTTAAATGTAATGATTTAGGATTAAGGGGACGAGGACATTTTTTTAAAGCTCTTTTTAGTGAATCTTTTGGAAGAGGTATTTTGCCTGATATAGTTTGTCCTAGTCATCCTCAGTGAACACTTAGTTGGTAGTTTTACATAGTTCGCTTTCCATCTTCTTTCCGGTGGAGACCACGCAGCGTAGTGAAAACTGCTCAGGCTGGTGTTAGGTGTGGGTTTGAATGCAGCCTCGCTCAAGTTATCCAACACTTCAGGAACTCGGCTTTCTCATCTCTGAAACAGGGGGGAGAACATTGTCGCGAGGGTTCAATGACAGAATATATAAAGGAGCTCGAGCGCCTATTTAGTAAATGATAGTCATTAACATACTGAAGTAAAAATTTCATAGTTTTCTGTTTCTAAAGAGGGAGCCGATGAATGGATGCGATGAAATACTTGCATAAATGAGGACAAGAGGAGAAATTGTGAAGATGCTGGTGAGAGTGAAAGACGTCTGGCAGAGAAAGACAAATACCAAAGGATTTCACTCATATGTGGAATTTAAGAAACAAAACAAGCAAAGGGGAGAGAGAGAGGGGGGGAGAGGGAGGGAGGGAGAGAGAAGCCAAGAAACGGACTCTTAACTATAGAGAACAAACTTCATGGTCACCAGAGGGGAGGGGGCCGGGGGATGGATGAACTAGGTGAGGGGGGTTAAGGAAAGCACCTTTGATGAGCACCAGGTGATGTATGGAAGTGTTGAATCACTGTGTTGTACACCCGAAACTAATATAATACTGTTTGTTGACTAACTGGAATTAAAAATGTTAGAGAAGAAGGCCATTCCCCGTAATACATTGAATCATAGCTGATATTACAGAGAATATGTCAGTATTTAAGTGAGCCCTCACATTTATCATAGAACTGCGTTGTATAATGAATTATTTATAACCATGGTTCATACTTTTACCAAAACAGAATAGATTTTCCTCGGGGACATTCAGAGCAAACATACCTTCTCAATAGTCATCTTATTTCCTTCAATCCAATTAAACTAATTGTTGCCAATTCATAGGAAATTCGGTTTGAAGAAAACATTTATAATTTGGGGAGGTCATTCGTTGGAACTTCACAAAAGTAGAACACAGATTAATAGAGAAACAGTTTCCAAACCAATGTCTGGGATTTTGTTTGGAATTATCCTCAAAACCCCAATTCTGGAGCTTAACTGGTAATATCAAATGACTTTCCATGTCAATTACTCCTTCTATCCCCTCCTTGTCCTTCTGTTCTGCCAAATAATTTTTCCCTCTAAGTATGGTATTATTCATTCAACAGAACCCCCATGAATGTGAAGCAGACTGAAAACTCACACAGTGTCAGAGGTGGAAACACCAGCTCATATTTTGGATTGTGTTACGGTGAGCTATGGACTACACATGGTACTCCATTCGTGTTGCGTCCTTTTGGAAGGTCTTATGTACCACCGACACATGAAGCCAATTGTGCCTTCCTGGAGTCGGAAATGTCACATGTTTCAAGAAGGAGTTCTTTGTGCTAATATTTGAAATGCAAACTCCTTTGTGTGCTATCCTACCCCACCCCACCCCATTACTGGTATGAAGCTATATATTTCAAAAATGTCTCGCTTATGAATACCAGGCAGAGAAAGCATGCACGTAAGCATTTAGAAAGGAAAGAAGCAGACTAAACTGGATGAAGAGAAGCATAAATGAATTTTGGAAATCCTGTTTGTTTTTCCAAAGGAGATTCCCTGGTTCTTTTGCTGCTCCGCTCCTCCTAATCCTTCTGGAGTCATTTTAGAAAGAAAGAAAGAAAGAAAGAGAGAGAGAGAGAGAGAGAGAGAGAGAAAGAAAGAAAGAGAAAAAGGAAAAGAAACATGGGAGAAAGATGACATTTCAGTTTTCATAATGTTGTAGTATTCCTTTCCTGTCCTTTCCTGTCTTTGTGTTTTTCTTTTCACGTTGAACAAATACTTTTTGTTGTATTTTGCCTAATTTCCTTATGAATTTGCATTTTCAGCACTTGGCCACTGTGAAAACATTTTATAAAATAATGTAACCTATTACTGAGGTTCGGATCTTGCCTGTCGCTATCACTAATGCCTGCCATTTCCTGTTGGGCGTGCCTTCCCTTCCCCTACTCCACGCAAGCAGATCCCTCCCACTTTCTTGCCTGTCCCGAAGACTATTGCACTTCTAGGATTAGTTTCACTCTTGTTACTGACTTTGGAACCTTTCACAATTTTGTTGCCCACCACTCATATTTCAGTCCTTAAGGAGATTCTGCAATAAGTAATACTTTTAATCTATAGCCTGTCTCTTTGCAAATGGATTCATTTTATTTTATTTTATTTTATTTTATTTTATTTTATTTTATTTTATTTTATTTTATTTTATTTTATTTTATTTTATGCTTCATTTTAAATCCTATTATGAGCCAGGTCACAGGCAAATTAGCCAGGTTTGCCATATATGTAATTTCTGAGGAAGGGGAAACTGTTGGATTCCCAGTATAATTGTTCCCATGAATTTGTTAAGGGCTAAACTTACCTATTTTGTTTTGTGCATCTTCAATCATTTTCATCTAGCTGTATTTATTTTGTCTGTTGCTAAATTTATGCAAAGATCAAACCATCAGATGAAACAAAGAGGAAAATCAAAGAGTTTCCTTCCTCTCCCCACCTTCTCTTTTGCCACTTAGGCTTTGCCAGTTACTTTTTAAAAAATATTTATTTTGAGTGAGAGAGAGAGAGAGAGAGAGAGAGCATGCATGCAAGCAGGGGGAGGGGCAGAGAGAGAGAATCCCAAGTAGCTTCCGTGCCATCAGCCCAGAGCTCGACCTGGGGCTCCATCTCACAAACTGTAAGATCATGACCGGAGCCGAAATCAAGAGTCGGACAAGTAACTGACTGAGCCCCCCAGGTGCCCCGTATGCTTTGCCAGTTCTATTACTAAAGGGCAGGTCAAATCAAGGCAGGAATCATTAGCTGCCTTTGTAAAAAAAAAAAAAAAAAAAAAAGAGGGGGGTTGCCTAGTTCCTCTGAGAAGGGAGGGTGAGTCTCTCAAAGGGAGGACCCACTCTCCAGACCAGCATAAATGCATAAAATGTGAGAATTAGTTTTGCCTTAGGATTTTGGATCATTTCTTTTCCTGTTTGGTAGTAGAGTGAAAGAATCGCTTTTAACATCCATCTTCTCGTTGTCGTGGACTTGCTTTTCTGTCCCTTTCAGTGTGTCACTCACTTCTCTTTAGCGCATTAACTAGAGGAGAAGTGTATCTGGAAAAAATTTAGTTGGGATAGACCTTGTATCAAGCAGTGAAATGAAATTAGGGGATTATCGTGTTTATTCAAGTTATTACCAGCTCCTAATAACACACACACATACTCAGTTGAAGTAAGAGTTGACTGCCTGCAAACGGCAGAGGTTCAAACAGAATGTTTAGGACCGGGGCGCCTGGGTGGCTCAGTCGGTTGAGCGTCCGACTTCGGCTCAGGTCACGATCTCACGGTCCGTGAGTTCGAGCCCCGTGTCAGGCTCTGGGCTGATGGCTCAGAGCCTGGAGCCTGCTTCCGATTCTGTGTCTCCCTCTCTCTCTGCCCCTCCCCTGTTCATGCTCTGTCTCTCTCTGTCTCAAAAATAAAGAACTGTTAAAAAAAAAATTAAAAAAAAAAATAAAAGCCTAGCCTTTAAAAAAAAAATGTTTAGGACCTAAGTGGATATTAAGATCACATTTTTTTTTCCCTTCTGGATTATATGCTATTGTGCCTGATTTAGGATTATTTCCATTCCTAGTGACAGAAAGCCAATTCAAACTAGATAAAGAAAAAAACCCAGAGTGTATTGCTTTATGTAACTTAGAGAAAAGAATTCGTTCTTCAGGCATGGTAGGATCCAGGGACTCAAATGATGTCATTAGGAGATACATATGTGTGTCTTTCTTTTTGTCGATCTAATCTTTTCTTTTTTCATTTTCAAGGTCTTGTAGGTTTTGATACTTTTCATTGTGATAAAATATATATCACATAAAATATGCCATTTTCACCATGTTAAGTGTACAATTCACTGGCACTCACCACATTAACCGTTTGTTTGCAAATCTTCTCCATCACCCTAAATGGAATCTCTGTAACCAATCACAAAGCAGTAAGTCCCCATTCCCCTCTCCCCCAGCCCCTGGTAACCTCTAATCTCCTTTCTGTCTTTACCAGTTTGCCTGTTCTACATAGTTCATGTCAGTGGAGTCATACAACATTTGTTCTTTTGTTTCTGGCTTATTTCACTTAGCATAATGTTTTCAAGGTTCATCCGTGTCCTGGCAGGTATCAGTAATTGATTCATGGCTGAATAATATTCCATCATAAGGATAGTCCACATTTTATTTATCCATTCATCTGTTGATGGACATTTGGGTTGTTTCCATCTTTTGGCTCTTGTGAATACTGCTGGGACAAACATTGGCATACAAGTATCTGTTGGAGTCCCTGTTTTCAGTTCTCCTGGAATATAGCTGGGGTGGAATTTCTATCTACTCTTGATTCCTCCTTCCTCTCTGTGGCTTTATCCTCAGGTAGACAAAGGCAGTTTGTTCCTTACTCCTTAAGTTCCTCAAAGATGGGAGAGATTTTCTCTCCCATTGTCTATATTAACCCCTGAAGAGAAATTCTGATTGTCCGTATTCTGTTATCTACCTTTGGATGGGTCACTCTACCTAGGGAAAAGCTCCTTCATGACTGTGTGATTAACAGCCCACTGGGTGGGAGGGCAGGTCTCTACAGAAAAGGGAGGCTCAGCTTCTAGATACTTCTAGATGCCAGCAGGCAAAAGGTAAGAGATGTCCACTGCAGTCTCATTCCTGATGTGGGCAGAAAACTCATCTTTGCTGTTTATCAGGGACCTTTGGACGAGTGAAATAATTTAAGAATGACATAGTTGGAGTTTTGACAAGAATGAGGGAAAACACACTGGTAATGCTGCTGATTGGAATACTAATGCTATGACCTCTTGGGAGAACATCTTGATGATATCTAGCATGGCTGAAAACGTGCATTTTGAACCAGCAGCTCTGCCTCCATAGAGTCCCAGGAAAACCTCTTCTACGCTAGCCTCGGGAAACACGGGCAAGACTGTTCTTTGTGGCATTGTTGGTAATTGTGAAAAATGGAAAGCCCCTGAAGGTTTCGTCACTGGCTAAAAGATAAATTAAAGTGTATTTCTAGAATGAAATGTGATGCCACCGTTAAAACTGATCTCGATCTATAGGTATCAGAGTAGATGGGCTCCAAAGTATAACACTGAATGAAAAAAAGATCAAGTTGTGGTATCTTAAGTGCTGAATTGATGGCATTTATTTACATATTAGAAAACATACATGACGACGTTCAGTAGTGGTTTAGGGTATATGTGTATAAAATAAAAGTATAAAACCATATGCCAGATGGGTTCCCAACAAATTAAATAGTTCAGGCAAATGGGACAAGGGAAAAAAATCAAGGGGATTTCATTTTTTTCCACTCTGCTCCTTTTGTCCCATTTAAAAAAAGATTTATTTATTTAAGTGATCTCTACACCCAAAGTGGGGCTCGAACTCATGACCCCGAGATCAAGAGTCACATGCTCCACCGACTGAGCCAGCCAGGCACCCCTGTTTTTAAAGTTTACAAAATTAGCTCACTTAAAATGACTAAATGTGAACAGTTGTTTAATTTCATCTGGTTGGTACTGTGTTGTTTTCTTCACGGGTCTATATTTTTTTCAAGCTTTTCCCAATGAAAAAAAAGCACATTGTTAGAGTTCGAATGGAAATCCAATTTTTTCTTTAATCTTAAGGTTTTGGGGTTTGTATGCAGATAGATGAGATAGATAGATGGATAGACAGACAGCAGACACACAGACATCGTATTGCAATTTTTCTCACCTGGTGTTTTTTCCAAGTAATCATAGGAAGAGGCTCTTTGCCACAATCTCCCTGCCATTTTATGTCATTTATGTGTTAGAGTACATTTTGTCCTTAATCTTCCCTGTGCCCCAATATTCCCTGAACTAGCGAAATGCCCAGTGTGTTTCCCATTAACCTCAAAATCCCTACTAGAATTTTGTCTTAGAGCCCTGAAGTGCCTCCTATCATTTTAGCAAACAATCAGACTGCTCCCCAAAAGCTGGCAAAAATAAACTACCCAAATCAGTATTCCTGAGAGAAAAAAGTCCTGGGAGGTGAAGACAGATTTCAGAAACCCTATTCATACCATGAGGGAAAACTCATAAAATAATTGTGCTCGAGGCAGTTGCTGACAGCCGTGTCTCTTTCGGTTTTGCGGAAACGGTAACAGAAAGATTTGCCACATCTTGCTTGATTCTGAAGTGGTTAAAATTTTATAATAGGAACCTTAATGGCAAGAAAAGGACTCGCAGAAAGAGCATTGCTCACTGAGCACTGACATCACCGTGCGGGAATGAGTATTGTCTTACACAATGGAATGCGCTCTGTTCCTCCTCGGAGAGGGAATTTGGCTTGGTATGCAAATTGAAATACTGTTTTGAAAAATCTGTTGCATCAAATGACAGAAAATGCTTTTTTCTAATCCAGTTCTTTGGTCCATTGCTGGCAAAGCAGCTGACAGCAGGCTCATGCAGCCAGTTCGTCTGGGCCACGCTCTTGAATTTTGTCATGGAGCCCAATCAAGGAATTGTCCTTTGGCAAAGACGCAAAAGAGCCCTACATTCTTGAGGTCTCTGTTTAAATAGTTTTATCGGGCATAAAAGAGAGGAAGGATAATTTACTTGAAATGCTTGCAAACCCTTGAAAGCATTCAGGATTTGAGAGTTATTTTGTTCTCCCTTTGTTGGAAAGTTGGCAGGTCAGACGGTGGGAAGCTGGCTTGTTTTGGTAGGTGGCCCTTCCTCTTCTCCTTTCAGGCTTACCTGAAGGGGTCTATCCCCAAATGGAGTCTTCCAGTCTCGAGTTCCGCAACCTGGAAAGAATTTGAAACTATTCAGAAATGTTATACATTTCACAGCTCTGCTCTGCAATGTCATTTGACTGGGGGTGAGCCTGGGTTCACAGGTGGGGATGCGGGGAGTGACCGATGCCATCGCTCACGCTCAGGGCTCCCGTGTCACTCTGGAGCAGTGGGTCCCCAACAGTGGTCCCGAACAGCATCGTCGGCATCACCTGGGAGCGTGTGAGAACCGTCAATTCTTGGAGTCCACCCTAGACCTCCTGGGGGTGGGACCCAGAAATCTGTGATTTAACCAGCCTTCCAGATGAATCGAATGCACGCTCAAGTTTGAGAACCACTGTTCCAGGGAAACCTGTCTACCTGGGTGTAGAGAAGCCCAACCCTGAGTCCCCTTTACTCTTCCTCCTCCTGCTGTGGCTGAAATCCAGATACCAAATTTGTCAGCAAATGGTTTGTGGTGGAATAATTTTAAATTGATGGCCATCATGTGCAAGGGGCTTCTGGTGTTATTTGGAGTTTGCAGGGACGTGTTTTTCCACAAGAAGGTAAATGTGGTTATCCATAGTTGTAAAGAGGGGAGCGGTAGTCCGGGATCAGTGCCCCTTATAAAAGAGGCCCCAGAGACCTTCCTCTGTCCTTCTGCCGTGTGAGTTTATAGCGTCCAAGTAGTGGTACCTATTCGTATCCCTTTTTTCTTCAAGAGATAAACTTGAAATTAATATTGAAAATAGCTTTCCCTGAGATTATGTCTCCTCTAATGGCTTCTGTCGCTTAGTTGTGTTCCTTGGTACGGGACTCTTTCCAGAAACTAATTTGGCATCTTAGGTAACAGTCGTCAGGCACATAGCGACACTTGCGGTTTCTGAATATAAATGTATTACATACATGGGAGTGCCTAAATGCAAAGAATGGAAAGCTGCACCTAGACACTTAGCCTTCTCGCTTGCTTTGTTGCCTAGTTTTTAAAAATCTCCTTATGGAAATAATGCTATAATTATTGATGGAGGACGTTCAGGAAAAAACTGACATTTATTGAACAGCTAGGATAAGCCAAGGGCTTGCCATACACTATCTCATTTAGGATTTCAAACAATTATGAGGATAGGTCATTTTGCCTAATTTACAGATAAACAAACTGAACCTCTAATGACTTATTGTAGCAGTTCATTGGCTGTTCGATAGTGATTTCTTTTTTTTAGTTTTTTTATATTAAAAATTTTTTTTTAATCTTTATTTATTTTTGAGAGAAGACAGCATGTGAGCAGGGGAGGAGCAGAGAGAGAGAGGGAGGCACAGAATCTGAAGCAGGCTCCAGGCTCTGAACTGTCAGCACAGAGCCCGACGCGGGGCTCGAACTCACGAACTGTGAGATCATGACCTGAGCCGAAGTCGGACACTCAACCGATTGAGCCACCCAGGCGCCCCAATAGTGATTTCTTTTTTATCTTTTTTTAAAAAATGTTTATTTTTGAGAGAGATAGAGAATGGGGAAGAGGCAGAGAGAGAGAGGGAGATACAGAATCTGAAGCAGGGTCCAGGCTCTGTGCTGACAGCAGAGAGCCTGATGCAGGGCTCAGACTCATGAACCTTGAGATCATGACCTGAGCCGAAGTCAGATGTTAACTGAGGCACCACCCAGGCACTCCAGTCTTTTTTTCTCTTTCATTAAGAGCAGAACCCAGAATTATCGTGGGTAGCAGGTAAAGTTATATGCTCAGGGAAGGAGGACTCAGTCTCGTGATATGAAATGTGACTGGACTTAAGTCGAACCTGATTATTCTACCTCTTTTCCAGTAACTGATTTGAGGGGTGGTCATGTGACATGGTTCTGGCCAATTAAATGAAAGGGGAAATTTGTGGGGAATGCTGTGAAAACCTATCCTCCCTGATAAAGTAGAGACCTGTACAAATAAAAGACCTCATTCCTTCTTACATTGGACTGCCATCTTGTAAGGGTGTGGTGCTTTGTTGGAGCAGAAGCAGCCATCTTGCAACCATGAGGAAAATGCCAAAGGAGAGCTGTAGGGGTTGTCCTGCCGGCCACTGTTCTGCTCCTGGATTTCTAGTTGTGTGCGTTAACAAATCTCTATCGTTGAAGCGACTTTTTGCTAGACCTCCTGTTACTTGCTATTAAAAGTATACATTCCGAGAACACACAGGTTTATCAGGTACCACAACAGGGACTAACCCCCAAGTCTGACTGGTGACAAGCAGCATCCTGGTTTGTTCTCTCTCTTTCTTAACCACCTGCCACTTGCCTTCCTTCCTTTTCTTTTATCAAAAGCCCACTTCGTCTACCATCAGCCTACAGAAATTGAAGTCCTCGAAAATGGCCAACAAAAATGAGAAGGTATTTGTAAACATTCTATTAAGTATAATATATTCTAGGCCAGATTGTGACAAGGAATGCTTCGTCAGTATTTTTCAGGTAACCTGGTATAGTTTAGGTATGCATGCAATAAACACATTCTACTTGAAGAAATCCAGATATTACACAAAGCCAACATTGTCCATGATTTACTCAATCCTGCTTTCCTTTCTAGAAGTAATCATCCATTGCCTCTCAGTAAGATACCTCCCTAGATTATCTTCTGTGCATTCATATATTTACATGCTCAGCTCCAGATGAATTTTAGAAGACAGCGTTCTGCTGCACGTACTGTTCCGTGACTTTTGTAACCTTCCCAGTATATCTTGTAGGTTTTTCCACATCAGTTAATTAGTTGTATTTTATTCTTATCATATGCAGCGCAGTGTTCCCTAGAAAGAGCATGGTGAGGTTTTATTCGCTTATCCCTTTGGCTAAAATTGTACCTGGCACATAATAGGTATTTGATAAACATTCGTTAAACAAATTTGTCTTTGAAATTCCTTAGAGTGTTCGTAATTTTTCCTTGTTTCAAACAACGTTTCTATTTCAATTTTAGAGTCAGTTTGTCAATTTGCCCAAAATCAATCCTATTGGGACTTTGATTAGAATTTTATTGGCAAGGATTGACATTTTTATAATATTGAGCTTTTTTTCCATGCATTTTTTTTTTGTATAAGTATTTCTGCAGGACAGATACCTCAGAGAGAAATCGATGATTCAAATGGGATATGAATTTTTAAGATTTAACAGTTCCTGCCAAAATTCCTTTCAATAAAGCTTCTACGATTTTCTGTACAGCAGTAGCATAGGACGGTGGCGATAATGGTGATGGTGGTGGTTCTGGTGGTGACAGCGATGGGGTGCAGTGATGACAGTGGTGGTGGTGGTCACGCTATATTGCAAAGAAGCCCACGGCTTCTCTGTCCGAGTTCAGTTCAGCTCTGATTATCCTCAGATCCATGATCACCTCTCAGTTTTATGGCTTCTCACTTCGAGTGTGGAGAGAAATACTGACTCTTCAGCTCAACTCCATGTTAGGAAAATCAGGCTTGCCTGAGAGTATACATTTTGTAATCACCGCCAAAAGATTGGGCCGGTCCTAGGTGAATGCTTGTGTTGCGAGGTTGGGTAGCGTTGAATTTCTTTTTAGGAGCAGGAACTCCCACAGTCTTGAACGGCTGTCATAAAATGTCTCAGCTAAACTCCTCAATGCCCCTGCTTCCTGATAAATACCCGGACTGCCGTGCGGATGTCCTGTACGTGCTGTTCACGTGGGTCCCTGAAGCTTGCAGGGAGTATGTCGCTGGCTTCCTCCGTTTAGACTTCATTTTCACATTTTCAGCTGGTTATGCAAAACCTAAAACTCCTAACCTTCATCTCACTGTGACTGGCTCATCCCCTTAAACTCGTAACACTATGGGCAGATTGTGGACTGCTCTTGCTGCCATGTTGTGTGTTGCATGGACGTTTTAGTTGGTTGTGTTTCTTTGGCAAAGTATTTGTGTGCCCAAGGAGTAATGGCAGCGATCCGATTGGCGATGCACCAGATCAATTGCAGTAACTCTTGAATATCATACCACATTCAGTACTGGTATTTCTTCTTTTACATATAAAGTTTCATTCTGAATGAGAAAACACATGCTTAAATAAAATGGTTGGAGAGATTATGAATATTCCGAATTCTTTAGATTCAGTAATTCAAGTGTGTTTTTCTAAAGAAGGTCTGGAACTCTTGCAGAGAGATAATATTTTAACTTAAATTATTTTATTTTATTTTATTTTATTTATTTCATTTTATTTTTGAGAGAGACAGTGCACGAGCAGGGGAGGGGCAGAGAGAGAGGGAGACCCAGAATCCGAAGCAGGCTCCAGGCTCTGAGCTGTCAGCACAGAGCCCGATGCGGGGCTCGAACCCACGAACCGTGACCCAAGAGGAAGTCAGACGCTTAACCGACTGAGCCACCCAGGCACCCCATTAACTTAAATTTTTAAAAAAATATTTAATGGGCTCCTGGGTGGCTCAGCTAGTTAAGCATCTGACTCTTGACCTCAGCTCAGGTCATGATCTCACAGTTTGTGAGTTCGAGCCCTGGCCCCCCATTGGGCTCTGTGCTGATGGTGCACAGCCTGCTTGAGATTCTGTCTCTCCCTCTCTCTCTGCCCCTCCCCGCTTGTGTGCACGCTCTCTTTCTCGCTCTCTCTCTCAAAATAAATTTAAAAATATTTAAAGAAAAGAAGATTTAAGACTCAAAATCTGTCCCCATGGAAGGCCAAATATACTATCATAATTTTACTATCTCTTGTAATGCTGTTGCCCAAAGGTCACTTGGGGGCAAAAATCTGTTTTCTTCTGTATCTGTCTGAGGAGCAACATTGGACCCAGCAGTCACTGGGAAAGAGGCTGTTTTCCCCCACCTGACTATGGAAGTAGGCTCTTGCCCATTCCAGGGAGGGACTCAGCAACCTGCATTCTTCCTTCCTTCCCGGACCATCAGGCAGAGTGCTCCTGCTAACCAAGGTGAGCTGAAGTGTTGAGAGGTGTTGCATGTGGTCCATTGCTCTGGTCCCAGATGATTCTGGAAGGTCTGTTGCCTGCTCTGTGGGAGCTGCTGGTCAGTGGGAGTCCCACAAATTGATGATGTGAATACATCAGAGAAGATGCAGGATTTTGATTTAATACATTGATTTTGAGCTAATGAATGAAAATTAGAATGCCTTTCCAGAACGCTTAGATTCCGAGAACTATCCTTTGTCCGTTACTGGGACTCTAGCTTGCATGTTTTTGAACCTAAAGCAGTCGAATATTGAAGCCTGGACTGAGAAAACGCACACAGAGAGAGGTACCTTCTAGAAACAGAGTACATAACCACAGAGAAAATAAGACCTGGTCTTTACAGCTCAGTGTGGACCATGGACCAGCAAAACCCTATAATCTGGAAGCCTGTTAGGAATGCAGAATCTTGGGCTCCACTCCAGACCTACCAAATCGGAATCTGCATTTTAACAATACTCCTTGGTGATTCCTACGCACACTGAAGCGCGAGAAGTCTATCTTAGGCGGAATTTAGACTGGAAGGTGCGTATGTTCTCCTCTAGAGTCACCCCATCGCATCCTATCCCTCCCCGTCACTGTGCCCATAGTCGTTTCTGAGAGTTTCCAAGGAGCCTCGCAGGAAAGCCTTTGCACGGACTTGCATAGAGAAGTTAAGACCAGAAAGGGCAATAATGAGATCACTGAGCAGTTAATGGTAGAGTTCTAGCAAGCCACGTAGTTGATAAGCTCTGTGTGGTTAGAGCGGGAATCCCCAGTGCTTTAAGGGCTGACCCTGGACAATTACAGGCTGACACAGAGATTACGGCAGTGACTCATCTGTAGGTTTTGGGTGAATCAGCAGTAGATAACTCTGGCTAGAGACAGATGGAAGGATACGATCACTCATTAGGTGTGGGGTTGTGCCTTTTTTTTTGTAGCAAGTCCTGTCGTGTCTGCACCTGACTGTTAAGTGCTATGAATAAGAGAAGTGCTGTGATTGTTTTCTGTTGACCTTGGGTGGCCTACAGGACCTGGCTTTTAACTCTTGTATCATGGACTGACACCGACTCATTCTCAGTGTTCAGAAATAATGATATTTGACCTGGTCTATTTTAAAAGGCAGTATAACTAAGCCACAATAAATTGCACAAATCTTCTTTTCAGTTAAGTAACGGTTGCGTGTGTTAACCATCCAAAACAAAACATAGAACATTTCCATCATCCTGGAGAGTTCCCTTGTGCCCCTTTCTGGTTAATTCAACTACTGTCCTCTACTAGTTTGATTTTCATCGCCGTACATTATTTTGCCCATTTTTGAGCTTCATTTACTCAGCATAATGTTTTTTACGAATCATCCATGTTGGTTATTACGTATCACATCGTTTATAGCTCAGTAGGATTGTGTTGTGTGAACGTAACAAACTTTAGCCCCTTACCTGTTGATGAACATATAGGGAGTCTCCAGGTTTGAGCTTATTGATAAGAGTTCTTTGATCATTTGTGAACAAGTCTTTCTGTGGACACGTATTTTCATTCACCTTAGCTAATTACATAGGAGTGGAATTGGCTGGTTCTTAGGACAGACGTACATTTAACTATTATATTATATATAATATTATATATTATAACTGCCAAACAGCCCTTCAAAGTGGTTGTACTATTTTACACTCGGGCTAGAAATGTATGAGAATTCTAGCTGTGCCGTATCCTCGCCAATATTTGATGTCAGTCTCTCAAGTTCTGCTTTAATTTGCATTTCCTGGGTAACTAATGGTGTGGGACACTATTTCACGTACTTACTTGCTTCTCATATAATCTTCATTTGTGAAGGGTCTGTTCGGGCAGCTCTTTTGCTCAATTTTACTGAGGTTTTTTTGTTTGTTTGTTTCGTTTTGTTTTGTTAACTGTCGATGTGTGGGAGCGTCACAGACGGATTCCTTTCGACTTATGTGCCAAGCCCCTTGCCTTCAGTATCTCAGCCCAGAGTGCCTCTGATGCCTTTTTCTCACTTCTGCTTATGGAGATGGCTGCCTTGCCCTTGGGAAAGGCCCTGGTCACCTCAGGAAAATCCTTCTTTGGCCCTGTCCCAGCCCTTTGACGTAATACCCCTGAACACTGGGTGACAAACCGTGGGAATGGTCTGACGGGTCCGTGCTGACCGACTCTGTGACTGAGCTGCTTGGCATTGTCTGTCTCGCCAGACCACGAGTGGCCATTGAACTCCCACTACAACCCTGGCTAGTTTCTCCTCATCCCTCTTGATCTGGATTTCCTCTCCCCCCGTCATTCTGCTCTGAAAGAGAGGCTATAGCTCTCTCCTCACCTGCAAATTGTCCTCTGGACATTGGTTCATCTAGGTTGCTTTGCACTCCCCATTCTTAGATGGATTGTATACAGCTTTGATTTTGTAGCTGCTCAGGCTTGTTTGGGTGGTGAGGGTGAGAATGATGCCCTCTTTTGACTTTTCTACACTCTCGCCAGAAGCCAAGTCCTGTCCATCCCCCCACCGACACACACACACTCCATTCCTTCGTGCCATGTGCCAGAAATGCTCTCTGGACTAAAACCTAGAGACAGATACTGCTTTAGACGTAACAAGCCGAAGGGTTCATGGTAAACCAGCATGGAAACCCTGGAGTTAGTGGAAGACTCAAACTATATTATACTCTTATGTTAACAATCTAAAATTTTTTTTTTAACGTTTATTTATTTATGAGAGAGAGACAGAGTGCGAGCAGGGGAGGGGCAGAGAGAGAGAGGGTGACACGGAATCCAAAGCGGGCTCCAGGCTCCGAGCTGTCAGCACAGAGCCCGACGCAGGGCTTGAACTCTTGGACTGCCAATCGTGACCTGAGCCAAAGTCAGACGCTTAACTGACTGAGCCACCTAGGCGCCCCTGTGTTAACAATTTAAAGGTTAAATTAGCATCTGGTAAAGCATGATAGCTGTCGACCCTGAGCACACTGCTAAACATCACTGTGACTCCGTTTCCTTGTCTACAAAAAGGGAATAAAAAGAACTTGCACCACAGGGTTACTAAAGGACTCAACAAATATACGTAAGGAGTTTAGAAGCATACTTCTAAGGCACATAGTATGCCTGATAAATGAAACACTAGCTGTTATTAATAATGTGTCTCTACTAACGACAGTAGTTATAGCATAAAAAGTTCCTTTATTAAGGACCTAGCTCTTCTCAGTCAGTCCCTTCATGTGTTGATTAAACCTTAAGTCAAAGCTTTCTCTGGGGATTAGTAAGAGTTAGCAGATATTGCCAACCAACACTATAGTCAATATTCCAGTTCCATGAACCAATAGATCAGAAAATTGTGGCTTAAAAATAGTGCCTTTGGGGGTGCCTGGGTGGCTCAGTCAGTTTAGCATCCCACTTCGGCTCATGTCATGATCTCGTGGTTCGTGACTTTGAGCCCCACGTCGGGCTCTCTGCTGACAGCACGGAGCCTGCTTTGTACATCCTCTGTCTGCCTCTGTCTCTCAAAAGGGAACCCCTCTCCTGCTCTTGCTCTCTCTCTCTCTCTCTCTCTGCAAAACAAACATTAAAAAAATGGTGCCTATGGTTACAGTTAATATTATTTAGCAATATCTTTGCCCCCCCCGCAACATGCTTTCTTCACCCAGCCACCAGAACGAGGGATAGCCTCTGAATGAGGGTGATTTGGAGCAGAGTCATGGCAGGCCTATGATGGGCGTGTAAACTAAGCCAAAAAACAAATGTTTGCTTTAGAACACAGAGCATTTGAGGCCGCTGCTTACGTAAACATCACTGAGCCCCCCTTGAGTGACTGCTACAGCACCTGCACGTTATAGTCCGGACTGTGCTTTGCTGTGGTTGGGCAGGACTGAGTCTAGCAGATGCACTGGCCAAGCAGAGAACTCCTAGAGACCAGAGGTTGGATGGAGGGGTAGCCAAAGGCACGCGTACCAGAGAGCGAGTTCAAACTGTATCTGAGACAAAGTGCCAAGTATTCAAGTGTCCAAATCTGTCCACAGTGCAGGTGTGGGACTGGCAGCAGGAAAACAGGAAACAGAGCTGAAAAGTCTGAAGCCGAGTAAAGGCAGGGATGGAGCAGGAACTAAGGAACAAGCCCTGGAACGAGATAAGAGGGTCTGTCCGTGAGGTTTCCTCGTGTAGCAAAGGGAGAGCCAAAGCGCGGTCTTATTCGGTGCAGCTGTTTGGTGGGCCGTCTGGCTGAAAGTTGCAAGGTCAAGTCAGCAACTCCCTGGGGCGGTTTCTCTTTGGACATATCAGTCTTCACACTAGCAAGATTCCTTGGTACCCCAAGGTGTGAAGGACATCACCGAAATTCACTGCGTTCCGAACTTTTGTGCTCGGTCTCTCTCTTACGCCGAGAATCTCCCAATCCAGATTTAAAGACGGCTCGCTCTCTGATTAGCTTGAGGATCCTACTCGCTCTGCCAGAAATCACTGTTGAAACATCAAAACACGTATTTTGGCTCCCCTTTAAGGTACCATGTCATGTAAATCATATAAAATGTTACCAATACAGAATTGTCCTTGTATGTTTTTAATTGGGTCAGCAATGTTAACACAGCGGCGGCTAAGCAGAGCATTTAAAAGTTTTTTTCCAATCCTTTTGCAATTCAGCTCATGGGCTTAACAGACATGTATTGACATAACTAACTTGTTCAACATGTCTTTCTGTAAGTTATAAGTGAGGAGAAAGTAAAGCTTTGCATTAAACTAACAGATGGGATTTTTGTATTAGGGATAATATACTAATATGATACATGCTAATAGGATACATGTCCCAAAGTGCAGTATCATCATTTAATGCAAAGTTCCCTCCTACTTGGAACTGAGGATTATTTTACAGAAAACATAAATAATGTGGAGGCTTTCTGGGAACTCAGTAATAACTTGGGTTGTGAAATAATTTACCATGTACCATCGGCCATGTGCAACACTCTCTTGTTGAAGGTGATCATCAGGATTCTGGGGTGGAGAACGGATAATTCCTGTTATGATGACCAGGGACCAAAAGCTTGTTTTTGTTTCCACTTGTCCCCTTGATAAGCTACAAAGGTAGAATATGGTTGCATGGGTCTGTTTCTACTTGCGGCTGTAGACTTGTTTCACGTTATTACTTACTGGTTAAAGTCGTCTGATTTCTTTAGACCGTTGACCTACTACATAGACCATAATAGGTCAACGGTCTAAAGAAATAGACCATCTGAATCAGAATCATCTGGAGTATCTGCACAGAGCAGATGTTTAAGAAATGTTTGTCGCGGGGCACCCGGGGGGCTCAGTCAGTTAAGCGTCTGCCTCTTGATTTCGACTCAGGTCATGATCTCAAGGTCATGAGATGGAGTCCCACCTCAGGCCCCACACTCAGTGTGAAGCCTGTGCCTGGGATTCTCTCTCTTCCTTGCCCATGCGTGCTCGTGCCAGTTCTAAATAAATAAATAAGTTTGTTGAAAGTGATTTTATAAGTACACTTAAAAAGTTTGAAATCTACGTTGTCGGAAAGCTGACAAGAACCCTTCTGGGAGCACCCGGGTGGCTCAGTTGGTTAAGTGTCCAGCTTAGGCTCAGGTGATGATCTCGCAGTTTGTGAGTTCGAGTCCCGTGTCAGGCTTTGCACTTGCAGTGCAGAGCATGCTTGGGATTCTCTCTCTCTCTCTCTCTCTCTCTCTCTCTCTCT
>NW_024420331.1:2418311-2674897 GCF_014898765.1 Herpailurus yagouaroundi
AAGAACCCTTCTGTAAGAAGAAATTCAAAACAATCAGAAACATTTGAATAGTTTGTAATGTATGTATGTAAGATATGTATTACATACATTATACGTATAAATATATAAAGACTTTACGGGAAATATCTCTAAAGAAACATTAGCAAATAATGTTTTGTTGTTTAGAGGAAGATTTTACAAGAAAGATAGATTCAAGGAGAAGAGCTGCCTTAACTTATTTTATTGTTTCTTTGCTAAAGGTATTTACTCAGGACATCAGAAGTAAAGCTTTAAAGTCAAATGTCGGGAGAAATTTAAATATATGTGAAAGCATGTGTTTAAACTTTAGAAGAATGTTGACAGAAATAAATCACTTTTAGAGAGAATTCCCAGGACCTAGTCCCTTTTAGGAAGGCTCTCCTGGTCCTTGCGCAAATACGCGGTCCTTTAAAGCACTAGCGCACGTAATTTATGGGTTTATGTCTGTGTGCCTCTGTTTATTTTTGGCATAAAAATCCTCGCTTATAAAAGGGGCAGTTAAGTATGGTACTACATAACTATGATCCCTTTTGCCTGACCTAAGAGTTTGTACTTAAGGAACATAAACTAAAGTCAAAGGTAATTCAATTAACATTCTGAACACACAAAGGTATGCTTGCTTCCCTTCTTTAGGGCACAAAGCAGTACTATTAAATTACAGTAGTCGTTACACCATGTGTACACATTCCTTAAAATTTCATGAATTGCAGGGCCGAGCTCTCGTTCGTGATGTTGGTCTGTCTCTGGAGAATCAACTGAAATAGACATTTTGCGTAGGGCCTAACTTTTTTTTTTTAAGTTCATTTATTTATTTTGAGAGAGCGCACACGCAAGTGAGGAGGGGCAGAGAGAGAGCGGGAGAGAGAGAATCCCAAGCGGGCCCCACGCCATCAGCACCGAGCCAGAGGTGAGGCTCAATGAGATCATGACCTCAGCCGAAATCCAGAGTCAGACACTTAACCAACTGAGCCCCCCAGGCGCCCGGGACCGTACTTTCAATAAAGAAAACTGCACCAAAGAGAGTACTGTGAGTCTCAGCTTAAACGCACTTCCCCAGGCCATCCCGGGTTTCAACTCCCTTCCTCTGCCCTCCTGAAGCCTCTGTAATTTCTCCTGTTGGAACAAGTGTCACACTTGATTGTGACTCCCTGTGTAGTCGTCCATTTCAGTAAATTACAAGCTCTGTGAGGGTAGGGACTGTGCGCGTCTTCTTTGCCTCAGAATCCTTGGATTCCAGCCCAGGATTATAATTTCAAATCATAAGGAATTCATCACAACTCTAATATTAGAGCAGTTTTCGAGCCAAGGTGCGAACCAACACTAACATACTAATATGCTGTGTGTCTCATGCAAGACATTGGCGTCTCTCAAGGAGAATTCCCCAGGGTGGTATATCCCAACAGGCTTTAACTAGTGAGAACAGTAAAAATGTTATACATTTCTCCTTGAACTAAGGGTACCAAGTGAAATTTCTTCTCTTGACTTTGAGTAAAACGCTGGTAACGACAGTTCCAAATACTTTTATGTTAGGCATGCTTTAGACCTGTTCATATGGAATTACACATAACTATGGTATGAACTGTGATATGAGAATCTGCACTTGTGTGGCATGGGGTGTGGCCTTGTTTCTCTTAACTGTTAACATGTTAGATGGCTTTTCATGTGTGTTTCTTATTTCTTTTTCTAATGCCTTATTTACAGGTTTTCCCCATGATTGAAAAATCTGGTTTAGTTTAGGCTAGAAAAATGTGATATAGAAGAAAAATTACATGTGCCTGTGTGTATTTGTATGTATGTATCTATGATGACGGATTAATGACTATTATGAACGATAAGAAAAATGGACCGTGTGGGAGTTCGTGAAGCAGAAGTTCATTCATGGCTTGATTGTGAAGGAAAGGTCATTGTCGGTTCAAATGAAATCTTTTCCCCCCAGCTTTATTGAGATATAATTGACATATAACATTGTGTAAGTTTAAGGTCAAATGAAATCTTGTCTTCATTGTAAATGTTAAAAATGAGTAGTGTTGAACAGACCCAGCCCCTGTTATGAAAATAGTAGAAATAAATGTAATTCTCCTTGCAGAAATAAAAAAAATATATTCATTTAATTGTGGCCACTGAGAAATTTGGCATGAAATCTCACATGAGAAATATAAACTTTAAAAATATATGTATGTACAGGGCGCCTGGGTGGCGCAGTCGGTTAAGCGTCCGACTTCAGCCAGGTCACGATCTCGCGGTCCGGGAGTTCGAGCCCCGCGTCAGGCTCTGGGCTGATGGCTCGGAGCCTGGAGCCTGTTTCCGATTCTGTGTCTCCCTCTCTCTCTCTGCCCCTCCCCCGTTCATGCTCTGTCTCTCTCTGTCCCAAAAATAAAAATAAACGTTGAAAAAAAAATATATGTATGTACAGAAATGATGATAGGTGAAATGGTAATAATCTGGGGTAAGAGAGGGGGTGGAAAAGTGGGCGGGGTGTGGAGGACATAAGGCCCTGAGTGGATAGCTGCTGAAACTCAGCGATGGGTACTCAGTGGCTCATTATATATTCCGACTTTTGCATATGTTTGAACGTTTCCATGTAACAATGTTTTTACAAAGAAAAAAAGAAATCCTATGTAGAAGTAGAAACATCCTTAAGCCGATGAAACTTAAGCTTGAGGACCCACCACTGAACGGGTCCCTCCCGGAACGGTGGGAATAGCCCTGTGGTGTTTTCAAATGTTTACGTGGTTTTATTTTGGAAAATTTGCAAAAATGAGATAATTGAACCACAGTGGGCTAGGACTGCTGTCTCTTCCCGTTTCAAAATCCCCTCCATTACACTTCCCTTCGTGGTGAAGGTGTCTGAGAGGCTGTGGGCTTTCGAGGGGTCTAGCTAAGAGAAAGTCGAGTTGAGGATGCAAATAGTCAACTTTCGATACCTTTACATACGGATGAAGGATACAGCTTTCAAACTCCCAGCAGAGACATGCGCTTTGGCCCCCGCCCCCATGGTTGTTGGTGGAAATACTGATTTACTATCAGCCTCTTCTGCGTACATTGGCACTGGTCCATTGTGCTGATGGAGGAGTGGCTTTCAGGAAGATTTCTTCTCTCCAGGCTGCTGACTCTGTATGGTGACTTGAGGCACAGGACCACAGATTGTATTGCAGTACGAGTGTGCCCCAGGGCACCTGGCACAAAAGTATGTAGGTAGGAGGGGAAAAACAAGGCTTGAAATGTGTGAAGCCAGAAGCCGGTCTATGAACAGTTTTCCCAACCAGCAGATGTGGAAAGTTACATGCTTCAGATTTGGTTCTCATTGGTGACTGGTTAAACTAGGAATCCTTCCCAGTCAGAAATATGCTCAGTAATGCTGCAAATATCATTATAAATGCATCACACTTTTTTGCATTTTTACAGACATCAAGAGAAGTATAGTTTATCAAAAGGTTGCGTTGATAGTTGCACAGACCTCTACTCCCAGAAGCATACACTTGAGTTTGACTCTATGTAGCTGCTTAAATATCCATTCATTGTATATTAGCTTGTCTAATGCAGTGTTTTCCCTGAAGTGGTGTGGGATTCCAAATCTGAAGAGGCACAAAACTGCCTCTGATGTAACAAAATGACCCAAAGCATGCCTGTGCGCGTGCAAAGACACACACACACACACACACACACGCACGCGCGCGCGTGCGCACGTGCGTGCGGTGTGGACCGAACCAGTATGGAAGTTAGAAGCGCTCAGACATTAGTAAGTGGATGAAAATGTTGCAGTCTAGTGAATACTTCTGTGAACTGAAAGATTTTTGGAAGCCCCCTTCCACAGTGACTTAAAATACGTAATGTGCTCCTTGAGGATAAAATTTAAAATAAAATGAAATCAGATGCGTTTGTAGGTTTGAAACCAAAGTTTCTTACTACTTTAAATTTGAGCCCTTTGTGAAGATGGTTTCAAAGATAACAATCTAAGTCTCTTTTAGAAATAGAGTCCCTCCAGAGAACTGAAGTGTAGCCAAATCCCTCAACATAGAATAGAATAGTCACTTAAAAGAGAAAAGCAAATCATCCTGTTTGACTTGGGTTATTTTCTCTTCCAAATATGGAATCTAGAAAGCAAGGCAACAGTGAGTTAATATTCATCACGTTCTGTTTATCTTGGCTTTTCAGATACCCATTTCTTAAATTCCTGGTTGCTCTAAATTCTATATTTACCCAGGCAGCCTTATGTCTTTTCCAAGTTGTCACGTTAGTGTGAAAATCCTAGTCCATTCTCCTCAAGTTTTCCTTCTTCCTTCGCAGACATTGTGAATCATTTTTTTCTAAGAGCCTGTTTACGCAGAGCTTGCCGGCAGGCTATTTTGTTTTTGAAACAAAACTTAAACACATTAACGCACAATCAATGATGTGTATAATGTGTTCGGGTGAGTGCAATTACATGATCCGTTTATATCTTCCATAGCTAAATGCGGGACGGCAGTTGATTCCTGGTTTGTAAGTGGTTACGCCTTTGATTAAATTATCTCAGCTAGCGATGCCTATAATGGCGTAGAAGTCTTTTCTTTTTTCCTGAATTTTCTAGGATATTGTTATTATGTAGAGGGCCTCTCTGAGACAGGGTTCCTCAAATAGCGAGGAGTTTTCTCACAAATGTAGCTCTTAGAGCTGCATTCAAATGTAGCTGCAGCCAGTGTATTAAGGTAAGCAACACGCTGCAGTGACAGGTGGCCCGCAGATCTCCATGGCATAACCCAAACATGGTTGACACGGTGTGGGGACTGCATCCAGATATTCGGAGGCCCAGATTCCGTAAATGTTACGGCTTTACCCTTGCCTAAGGCGTTAGAATTTGATGGGATCGTGTGCCACCAAATGGTAGAAGAAGGAAGAAAGAATGCACGGACACCTGTGTAGGGCCAGGGGGTGGGTGGGGGGTGTGGATTTAGGAACCTGGCCCGGTAGTGGCAGACATCACGGCCACCGACATGATGTGGGCAAGAATTCAGTCAGATGGCCTGGCGGGGTTGCAGGGGAGGCTGGGAAATCTGTAACACGGAGCCCGGGGGAATAAGGAATGGAGTTTGGTAAGTTCATAGCATTGTCTCTGCCACCAGACAGGTCAACCTACTATGATTTCAGTGTCCCGTGCTTTGTAGATGTTGAGCAATATCCCTGGCTTCTGCCCACTGGACGCCAGTAGCTCACCTCCCCCCCCCCCCCACCTCCCAGCTCTGACAACCAAAAAAATGTCCAGATCTTGCCAAATGTCCGCTGGGGGTCTAAGTCCTTCCCAGTTGAGAACAACTTGGCTGGAAACCTTAGCAATAGGCAACACTTGCCGTGATAGCAGCTTCTCTATGAGCAGAGGACATTACTTTTGTGAGGTGAAAAAGTTAGGAGTGTGTTTCATGCTGATGGAAGCCCAGATGCTCACTCTTTCTCCTGAGAATAATACACTTGTGGTGGGCGTTTTACTCTCTATTCTTGATGATCTGTCCACTTCGCAAAAGATCTCCACAGTTGAGATCTGGTATATGAACCCTATTTTCCCCAAAGTTAATAGTTCAGCTTTCTCAAGTGTTTCTTATGGAATATATGGTCATGGAATAAAAAGATCATAGTTAATAATCATTTGTTTATTATTTTTTGGAAACTTTGACCAGCAGGGAAGTATGAGGATTTTTAGAAATCACCAGGGTACAGTGAAAGTTGCCAATAAAAATGTAAAATAATACAGATGTTGTTATGAAGCAGAAACATGTTATGTTTTAAATAAATCAGTATCCTTAACTATTAGCAAGAGAACTTGAGTTTTTAAAAAAGAACAATGGTATTATAATTTTATTATCTTTTTCCTACACATCTGGAATTTTGAAAACTTTTTGAATAAAAAAAAATCCCATTAGATTATTTAAGTCATTTTTTAGTTTAATTGTAGTTTTGAGAGTATATGGAAAAGATCTGTTTCAAATCTCTTCTCTTACAGAATCTTTTTAACATTTTCAAAGAATTGATCTGTGAGTTATTGCCTAATATATGTAGGCAAAATTCAGAGATGGTCTACAAAGTTTGTTTTAAAATCACACTTATTACTTTTCTTATATAACTATAAAATTTGAAAAAAGAAACAAATATAAAGAAAATTAATGTGATTTATAATATTTTATGTAAATTTTATAGCCGTTCTCTTTGCTTATATTTTAGTGACTCCCCAACTTTAATGTGCATAAGAATCATAGGGATAACTTGTTTATAAACCATGTTCTACGTTCACTACAAAAGAAGGGTACAGGATGGGGCCTGGGAAGCAGCATTTTAACAGATACTCCAGATGATTCTGATTCAGATGATCTATAAAAAACACTTGGGAAAATCTGATATACGTTCTTATGTTGCCATAATATCAGTAACATACATTGACTGGTTAGGGGAGGGAACAAACTATGGATTTTTACCCTTCCTTTGTTTATTTTCAAGAACCCCACCCCTTGTAAATATCAATTCTTGTTACAACAGTTAGCTTCTCTTTAAAGACGTAGCATTCATTTTAGTCTTTCAGTAGCCTTTTGGCTTATTTTCCATGAAGTGATAATCACTCAGTGTTTTTTGCCTTATGCTGTTTGGAACAATAACACGATTAATCCATTTAAAATTTCATAATCTCCTTTGAACAACTAGAACACTTGTATTTCTCTCGAGATGTGCTAACTCTAGGCAGGAGGCAACGGGGGTGGGGGGGTGGGGGTGGGAGTGTGAAACACAATGTCAGTGGGTAAGGAGAGGAGTGGCACAGACCTGGATGAATTGGTGAAGGGAGGGGGGGTTGGAAATCTGTAATAGTTAGCACCTGTTAAGGTGCAAGGGTGAATGAGAAGGAGATGTCTAGGTGACCTCAAGTTTGTGAGTCTGAGCAGCAAAGAGGAGCTGTGTTGGGGACCTTGGGGTTATGGGAGCAGGGAACATAAAAAGGGAAGTATGATGCAAAGTTTCAGGGGTCAGTGGATCATCTGTTAGAGATGTGTACAAGCAGTTTAGAAATTGTGAGCCATGCTTAAGAAGTCAATCAAGGATCGACATAGAAAAGTAGGAGCCAAAGAATTGAATGGACTAACCAAAAGAGAGTAAATATTTTTAAAATTTTTTTTTCAACGTTTATTTATTTTTGGGACAGAGAGAGACAGAGCATGAACGGGGGAGGGGCAGAGAGAGAGGGAGACACAGAATCAGAAACAGGCTCCAGGCTCTGAGCCATCAGCCCAGAGCCCGACGCGGGGCTCGAACTCACGGACCGCGAGATCGTGACCTGGCTGAAGTCGGACGCTTAACCGACTGCGCCACCCAGGCGCCCCGAAAGAGAGTAAATATTAAAAGAAGGCCAAAAACTAAGCTCTGAAGTATGACTTTGTTTAGAAGACTTGGGAGGGAAAAACAAAAGGAATAAAACAGATCAGAAATAGAAAGGAAGTAGGAACACCAGAAAAAACAACAACAACAACAAAAAAACTCAACCTGTTCTGAAATCAAGACATCACATTGGGAAAGAAGATGTGTCCAGCAGGGGCAAACCCTGTAGAACCTAAAGAAGAAAAGGTTGAAACAAGTTGTTGAGCATGGTGGCCAGATTTCACGGGTGACCTGTGATGGAAGGTCGGTTATTTATGTAGATTGCAATTATTGAAAAGCCAGGAGCTTACAAGAGGAAAAACTCAAAATCACAGCAAAAATGAGATTCCTCTGTCTACGCATCATGGGTTCCTTATTTTGTTGTTGATTTCTGCCAGAAGGATAAGGATTCCCCTGCATTTGTCCCTTGATGACCCCTTCAGTTTAGTATTCCTGGTGCTTCTCCGTGACCCTCATCTGAAGCTCTCTCAGCTAGGTGGGACAACTTCAGTGCCAGTGAATTGGTTCAGCGGGCAGTTCATGCCCAAGGTGGCTTGTCCTCTACCGACTGACCTCCTGATGGGGTATGGGGCCAGGAAATGGGAGAGGAGTTGAACTCATCTTCTATAACCCTTTCATTTAGCGTCTACAGTACAATAGCTGTTCCCTTTTGCTTAGCTAATCCTACCTCAAATATTAAAACCACCCGATTCAACTTATCAGATCCCTGAAACAACTTAATCAGATGATAGAATTCAAAAATTTGGAGAAGGCACACGGTGGGGGTTGATATGTACCTGCTTCCATTCTTTTCTAGGGTTCAAAGCACATTTTAAAGAAACCAGTTAATTTTCTTCAGTGAGTCCTGTTTCGCTGTAGTAGCTTCTCTACTGGGAACTATTTCTAGTATGGCAATATGGCCATGACCCTTTACTTCACTTTGAAAAGGCAAGTAACCCGGAAGGTGCAGAGTTGAATTTGAGCCCTGTTTGGTCTGACTCCATTGCCAATAATATTTTTACCATACTATGCTACCTTGACAAGTCATTTTTCTCTTTAAATTTTGCTTTATATGAATGGATAGTTGCCATACTTTCTTTTTTGCTGCCTCCTATAGTACATAAATGCAATTCAGAAATAATGGGCGCCTGGGTGGTTCAGTCAGTTAAGTGGCCGATTTTGGCTCAGGTCGTGATCTCACAGTTGGTGAATTCGAAACCCGTGCTGTGTTCTGTGCAGACAACTCAGAGCCTGGAGTCTGCTTCGGATTCTGTGTCTCCCTCTCTCTCTGCCCCTACCCTACTTGTGCTCTGTCTCTCTGTGTCTCTTAAAACGGAATAAACGTGAAATAAATAAATAAATAAGTAAATAAATAAAACCAAGAAAACAAAATTGATTCTGTATGACCCAAATGCTTAGGAATGAAAAATTTAGCCTTATACTTATTCATAATGCATTAGCATCCAAGAACAAGTCCTAGTTTTCTAATGTACCTCTTGATGAGCTCAAAAAGGACCATAATGAGCTTATCTTCTGTAACACATCTCTAATGTTTATAAATATTTTATATAAAGTCAATTCATGGAGTTAAACTTCCACAACCAGATTATGGGACCTGACAGATCCCATATTTTTAAGGCAAAGTTGAAAATGTCTCATTTAAAACCATCATAAGTTATTTATATGTAAGTTAAAAATTTTAAAGTCTCATTTTTGGCTTGTCCTCATTTTCAGAGAAGGAATGGGTTATTCTAGATACAATAACAAGTTGTAAGTATAGTTATATGAGATGTCAACTTATTGCCAGATATTAGGTTGTAGAATACCGTATAAAGCGTACTGGGGAACTGTGTATCTTATTTCTGGATATCAACACTCTGAAGCATGCTCTAGTGTGAGGCTGAGGACAGCAAGTCTAGGAAAGATGTGGGTTTGGTTCTGAATGGTGGCTATGTCCAAGGTAATGGGATCTGGCTGCTGGGTCTATGAGAAATGGCACCCATCACTCAAGGGACAGAGTTGGCAAGAGTTGGGAGAGGGTAGGGATCATGGGAGAGGTCCAGGCCTACCCAGAGGATAAGGATGAATGCTACAATGGGCATTATGATGGCCAACAGTTGGGTAGTACTGTTTCCTCCTGGTGATAGGATGTGGTACTCCATGGCCACATTGTCTTAAGCTTGATGGCCTTCAGCCTACAACGACAGTCTCGGTTACAAAGGGCTGAGAAGGAAGAAAGCTGACAACTTCCAGTCTGTTGGTCTTTAATCCTATAGTCCCATAACCTTAAGTACTTTATTTTTATGTGTGTGTGCTTAAGCCTTTCAAAACTCAGCAAAGCATGGCTGATATGAGCACAGACTCTGGAGCCAGACTGCCTGGGTTCAGCTGTGGGCCCTTGGACAAGTTAATTGACCTCTCTGTGGTTTAGTTTCCTCATCTTTAGCTTGAGAACAAGAGTTTATACATCGTTAGTTTGTTATGAGGATTAAATGAGTTAATATTTGTAAAGCATTTTGAACCATGGCTGGTATAAAGGAAGAGTTCTCTATTACATTGCGAAAACTAAAAATAAAGCTTCATCTAGCTTAGTGGATCCATTTATTCAAATTCTTAAGGGTGACCCCAGGAATCTGTATTTCTTTTTTTCTTTTAATATAATTCATTGTCAAATTGGCTAACATACAGTGTATACAGCTTGGTCTTAGTTTTTGTGGTAGATTCCCGTGATTCATCGCTTACGTACAACACCCAGTGCTCATCCCAACAAGTGCCCTCCTCAATGCCCATCACCTCCCCTCCCCTCCCTCCCACCCCCCATCTACCCTCAGTTTGTTCTCTGTATTTAAGAGTCTCTTATGGTTTGCCTCCCTCCCTCTCTGTTTGTAACTATTTTTTCCCTTTCCCTTCCCCCATGGTCTTCTGTTAAGTTTCTCAAGATCCACATAGGAGTGGGGCGCCTGGGTGGCGCAGTCGGTTGAGCGTCCGACTTCAGCCAGGTCACGATCTCGCGGTCCGGGAGTTCGAGCCCCGCGTCGGGCTCTGGGCTGATGGCTCGGAGCCTGGAGCCTGTTTCCGATTCTGTGTCTCCCTCTCTCTCTGCCCCTCCCCCGTTCATGCTCTGTCTCTCTCTGTCCCAAAAATAAATAAACGTTGAAAAAAAAAATTAAAAAAAAAAAAAAAAGATCCACATAGGAGTGAAAACATATGATATCTGTCTTTCTCAGACTGACTTATTTCACTCAGCATAATACCCTCCAGTTCCATCCACGTTGCTGCAAATGGCAAGATTTCATTCTTTCTCATTGCCAAGTAGTATTCCATTGTATATATAAACCACATCTTTATCCATTCATCAGTTGACGGACATTTAGGCTCTTTCCATAATTTGGCTGTTGTTGAAAGTGCTGCTATAAACATTGGGGTACATGTGCCCCTATGAATCACCACTCCTGTATCCTTTGGATAAATTCCTAGTAGGAATCTGTATTTCTAACAAGTTTCCCAGGAAATTCTATTGGTCAAAGTCAGATTGAGGATTAAATAGGCCACGTCTCTGGTTCACAGTAGATTTGAGGTCATCATCAAATTATTTTCTGACTGATTTATTAAGAAAGACTCTCAGTAACTGGGACAAAGCTTGATTACTTATTTGGAACAAGAAAGAATATAAGCAAATCAGACTTTCTTCCTCTTTTAACTCTACGTACAAATACATCACCTATGAATTATAGAAGCTTCTCTCAGGTAACTTTTTGGCATGTCATTTAGTAAGGCTAACCTGGAATTTGGTTTGGATTATCAAATGTTTACAATACAATATAAAGGAAATGCAGTTTGTTCCAAATGTTAGAAATCCTAAGGAGATTGCCCAGTTCCTAAAGGAAAAAGAAACGCTGTGATAAGCAATCACTAACTGTTCATGGGTGCATTTTTTAAAAGTATAGTCACGATAGAAAATCAAACAATAGAGTCTCCACAAAGACTTAGCCAAATGTAGCTGCCAAGACAGTAATGTTGCATTTTAGCAGTAACATGACTTATTCTTAGTTAAAACAAAAACAAAAACGTGATCTGGCCTTCTGTAAATGAGTTCAATGGAGCAGTAATGTACAAATGATTTATTTGAAGAGAAAACAGAAAATAATTTCGTACTCCTGTCCTAAGTGTTTGTGGGCTACCCTCATTTGGGCAAAGAAGTCCCAGCGTATCTTTGGTAGATCATGTGCTAACAGAAACGGATTTACACTGAGACGTTCTTTTTTTGTCGTTGGCTTTGTTCGGTTTGGATGCCCTTGTTAGCAGTATCGTTTATTGCCAAGGTGATTGGCTCAGGTTAAGGACCCATTCCATGACCTTGAAGCAAAGCAGAGTTAACTGACGTCGCAGAGGATTCTGTTAGCACTTGTATCTCAACCACAAAACCAGATGGGCAAGGTAACCTAACTGAGAAATCAACTGTATCTTTTCTTGCCTGTGGGGTTTTAACACACACAAATTAAATTTTTTTTTTCTTTCTTCCTCCTCTTTTTAATGTAGGAAGCTAGGTGTGGCAGATTACATTTTCTGAGAATTGCCTCAGCACTATATCCAATGCCACACGTTCCTCCAGAAGCATGCCGTGCTCCTACCAAGAGGTAGAATCTAGTTCTCTTCCTTTGAACCTGAGTGGAACTTTGGGACTGGCTCACCAAATAGAACGCAGTAGAAATGCCACTGCATGATTTCTGAGGCCAGGTCATACGTAGTGTTATGCTTGTATCTGCTCTTTCTTTGGGACGCTCACCAAGCTGTGAAGAAGCCTCGGACACATGAGGACACCATGTGTTCATTCCTGACCGATAACATTAGCTGAGATTCCCTATTGGCAGCCAGTATCAGCCGCCAGAAATGTTAGTGTACTAGCTTCCAGATAATTCCACATCCCAGTCCTCATCCTGCGAGCAGCCCCAAATTGCAGAGTTTTGAGCAAACGAAGTGTCGTCGTTGCTTAAGGTGCAAAGTTTTGGGATGCCTTCTTAATCAGGATGAGAGAACCGTAACCTCAGGGCTTCCTCTTCTCATAGTGTGTATCGTTTTTCTTTTGCTTCCGGGCACAGATAGGAGGCCCTCATTTTCAAAAGTCAGGGAGAGCAAGATCAGAGCTCAAAGAGTTGAAGAAGTAAGGCGTCAGCCCAGCCTCTAAGAGAACAATTCCTAAGCCCCATGGATGACATGAGGGGGTTCTGAGAGCAGTGGACTCCCAACTGGGCCGTGAAGAAGAGGCAGGCTTCTGACAGGGCTGGCAGCGTGCAGGCCTGTGGGCCGAATGCTAAGCTCAGAGATCTTGGGAGTGGTAGTAATGGCTGTCATGATCCCTAGTGGGGTGTGGGGGGCAGGGAAGAGGGTGCCAGAAAAGCCAGCTGCCTTCAGATGGGCCATCAGAGGCAGAGCAAAGAGAGATGGCCGAGTTACAACCGTATGTATATAGATATATGAAAATTCTTCGTCGTTTGTTATGACATTATTTTTCAACTGGCCGACTTGCTAGTTAATCCTTTTCTTACCAGTTTGAAATATCATGTTATCATATACCAAATATCTTTATGTATTTGGTTTTGCTGTTTTGTTCCATTAATATTTCTATAACCGCCAATGTGATTCCATGTTAGTAATTATATATTTATATTTCAATATCTTGTAGAGAAATGTCTCATCTTTATTTTTTTCCCAGAAGTTTCTTGGCTTTCTCACAAGTGTATTCCTCTAAGCAGGCTCTCAAATCGTTTGGTGAGATTACCCCCCCCCCCGCCCCAAAACCCACTGGGGCTTTGATTGTGATCGTCTTGCAGAAAAATAATGAATAATGGCAGATTGAATACACAAGTACCTCAGCTCCTCTTCCTCTCAGAATCCCATTAAATGAGGGTAAAGGAGGGGCGCCTGGGTGGCGCAGTCGGTTGAGCGTCCGACTTCAGCCAGGTCACGATCTCGCGGTCCGGGAGTTCGAGCCCCGCGTCGGGCTCTGGGCTGATGGCTCGGAGCCTGGAGCCTGCTTCCGATTCTGTGTCTCCCTCTCTCTCTGCCCCTCTGCTGTTCATGCTCTGTCTCTCTCTGTCCCAAAAATAAAAATAAAAAACGTTGAAAAAAAATAAAAAATAAATGAGGGTAAAGGAACGTCTAAAGACGATATAAATAGACAAGGACAAAGGATAAGATAGGAGACAACAGTGACAACGTTTTGGAAGTTGGTAGGCAGGTAGAGCTAAATGACTTAACAGACATGAGAAAGCCGAATCCTAAACTGGAAGTTGGGAAAGGGGAGAAATAGCCTAATGTGCATTGCAGAATCCTCCAAAGGAGACGGATTTGGCAGGTGGAAGAATTGGTTGAAAATCTGTTTAAGAATTTAGTCCCTCATATCTCCGTTCCAAATTTAGGCAGCTGAGCAAACATCTTTCCCCCATTCTGGCAGGACACCCGGGGCTTGTTCTGTAAAGAGGATAAGCAGATGATCTTTGAACACAATACCAGGCCCAGCTAAGACAGAGAGACTAACTAGAAAACATGAGGATTAAGATAAACCTTATATATGGGACTTGAGATCTTTAGCCTTCTTCCCTCTTATGACTCAAGAATTTTGGCAGCCAGACATGTACCTTCTAGGCAAGAGGTCAGAAGCTTCTTTCTGGAAACCCAACTTCCAAGGGAAATGAGCACAAAATACTCAAAGCTGAGGTCTTCCAAATATTACCCTCGAGAGAAAAGCACTGCTGACAAGCATCCTCCCCAAGAGCTCCTACTCATCTTTTTAGTGCCCCATTCTTAAAAATGACCAGATGGCTAAGGACTGCCAGGCATTTTTTTTTTAAGTTGAAATACCAATACAAACGGAAATGTAAAAATCCATAATAACCATTATTAATATCTTCAGAGAAGATATCGAGCTATGAAACAAGAAGTGGATACTGTAAAAAAGAAATATTCAGTGAACCCAAAACCTTAGAAATGAAAAATATGATAGCACAATCTGTTGGAAGATATACTCAAGGGAACCCCCTAGAAAGTAGAATAGAAACCAGAGAAGAAAATAAGAAACATAAGATTAAAAAAAAGAGACCCGTCTAGAATGTTCTAGAATACTTATGTTCTATGAATAGAGGATAGAGATAACAAAGTAAGGAAATCATCAATAAAATAATTCAAAAAAGATTTCCCAGAATTGAAGAGCATGAATGTCCTGATTGAAAGGGATTACTAAATGTCCAGAATAGTGGCTGAAGTAGGCCAATACCAAGTCACGTTATCAAGAGATGTCAGTAAGCCAGAGACAGAAAAGAGATTCTGCAAGCTCTCAGGGAGAAAAAACAAAAACCAAAAAAAAAAACAGGTTCATACAAAGTATCAAGTGTTAGATGACATCAGCCTTAGCGATAGCAGAAGCTAGAAAGCAATGGAGAAATCACACTCAAAATTCTGAAGAAAAACGCCTTCAAACAGAGAATCCCATACTCAGTTCCTAAGAAACAAAACTGACTTCCCATGTAGCCCTTTTTAGGAAGCGGAGATGTGCTTCTACAAAATTATGGAGTTGATCAAGAAAGAAGAGACGTAGGGCTCAGGAAGCAGGGACTCCAACCTGAGAGAAAGGCTAAGGGGATTCCCATGATGGTAATGAAGGGAGGTTTCTGGATGGCTTCTAGTTATTAGGTGTAGTAGTGGGCAGAATTCTTCTAAGGTGGTCCCTGGGATTCCCACCTCTTGATATACATATCCTGAATAATCCCCGCCCCTGAGTCTGGGCAGGACCTGTGAACACAACTGGGGAGCACTTCCATGATTAAATTATGTTGATAATGAAGGCAAGGGGACTTTGACGATGTAATTAAGGCCCCTCACCAGTGAATTCAAAGTGAATCAGAAGGGAGATTATCCTGGGTGGGTCTGACCTAATTGGGTAAGTCCTTTAAAAGAGGAGCTGGAGATCATAAAGAAGTCAGAGAGATTTGAAACAGCAGAATTTCTGTCCTGTTGGCCTTAAAGAAGCAGACAGCCACTTTGTGGAGACCATCACCTGGCAGGCAATGGCGGGTGGCCTCAGTTCTATAACCACAAGGAACTGAAGAGCCACATGATCATCACCTTGATTTCAGCCCAGTGAGACCCTGGATAGAGAACAAGTTGTGCCAAGCCTAGACCTCTGGCCCAGGGAAACAGATAATAAATATGTATTGTTTTAAACCACTAAATTTGTATCAGTAGATATCTAATGCAGGTGCAGAAAACAGCCAGTCCAGATGGGAGCAGCTCGGGACACTGGAGGGATTTATCCAAAGGTGTTAAATTTTCCTAATGTTTTGAATGATGTGCACAACGTGAGGATAATTGGGAAATACGTTGGTATTAGTATACACAAGACACAAGACCAACGGTAACTTGAAGAAAAACCAAATTTCATGGTATGTAACATGACTCAGTTATAAATAGGATTTACAAAGTCATAATAATGTAAAACCCGATGCCATCCTAAGCAAAATTACACGATAAGTACCGTAGAGGACGAAAAAGTTCCTTGATCCTTTTTGGGTCCCTGGCTGGGTGCGAAAATCACATTGACAAAGACAGATTAACAGAACAGCTTACAAACTTATGTAATGTAAGTTTTAGGTGACACAGGGCCTTTATAAGGAAAGGAAGACCCAAAGAAATGCTTGAGCCTGAGTGTTTTCATGCTAGCTTTGGCGAAGTCGTGGAAAAAATGTGAGAGGACTTAAAGGGGTGTGCGCTAAATGTGCGAACTGAGGAAAGCTTAGCAAGTCCTGTTTGTTCAGATTCCTCTCGTGACCCTTCGTCTTCACAGATAAAGCTACTCCTTTCCCCCAAGTATGGGAAGGGCCCTTGTCCCATGGTTCTCTGACCAACCTCAGGGAAAGACCACAGTTCTTCCTGCACGTGCCTTTTCTCAGATTCCTTTGGCTGGAAATGGTCAGTATGGCGAGGTGCTACATTTTAGGGTAGCATGTCCTAAACCCTATCAATGCATTGGAGGGGTGGGGATGGGAATCGTATGTTGGAGTAGCGGTGGCAGTGAGACGGAACAAGAACAAAAATCATCACCTTCCATACTGGAAGTAATAGCTAATGACCAGGACTGGAAAATTTAGGAGTGGCAAGATTGTGTCTATCCCCGTGCCTGTGGGAAGGGAAACATTGGAATCAGGAGGGCAGGTGACTTTTGGAATCAGTCGTTATTATGGACCTTGTTAAAACCTTGGGGAAGTGCTTGACTTTTTAAAATATGTGAATGTATGCATTGCACAAATGTGAAAACAAATCTAAAGCAAAGAATTGAACGTTCAATAGAATAAAGATAGCTAAGATTGGTTCTTGAAATGACATTTTCACTTCATTGCATTTTCAAATCCCTCCCCTTTCTGGGCTATTTATAAATGAACAAGTTTATAAGTGGTAAAATGCAATTAACTTCTTCCACGTGTGAACAAATGCCACAACAGAAAAGACTTTCTTTTTCCCAGTCATGTACATTTCCCTTGAAAAATGACCTTCAGGAAGCCAACTTAAGCAAATAAACAAGAGCTGCTACTTCTCAATTTTTAGCACAGCATAGAGTGAGAAGATTGTTTCTGCTTACCATTCCGTTCCTGGGAGTAATTAAAATATTTGTGATATATTAACACCCTCTGCCTGGTGAAAGATCAAACATTTGAGTGTTTGCTTCTTCGACAATCACCTTCTCATTTGGAGTAGTGGGAATCTAAATTTCGTGTTTCTCACACTCTCCACCCTGCAGAAGCTATGATTTAGCTGGATCAAGAAGGAGATGTGTTGCGATGGCTTCTGCATTTTCTATTGAATGGTATTCACTAGCTCGGCACCAGAATTTGGTGTGCGTCAGCCATGTGCACCATTTGCCATTACAGCCACGTGCCATGGAAGTTCCTAAACTGTGTGAAGCGGTTATTTCCGTCTCTGTACAAAGGACCACTGAAATGAGGTAGTAAGTAGGCAAAGGGCGGGGATCTGGGTGGCTCAGTGGGTTGAGCATCCGACTTCGGCTCAGGTCAGGATCTCGCAGTTTGTGAGTTTGAGCCCCGCGTCGGGCTCCGTGCTGATGGCTCAGAGCCTGGAGTCTGCTTCCGATTCTGTGCCTCCTTCTCTCTCTGCCCCTCCCCCACTCATGCTCTGTCTCTCTCTGTCTCTCAAAAGTGAATAAACATTAAAAAAAATTAATAAAAATAAGTAGGCAAAGGGCTTAGCACAAAGTGAGAAATCAACAAGCATTACTTGTTATTGTTATTCAAGAGGACACATTGTCACTAATAAGCATTTAGAGTCACATTTAATAAACGTAACGATGAAATTCCATCTTTAACCCAATAAGAACTTTTCGACTCTGTATATGGAATTTTCTCACCCGCTCCAAGAGGTAAATGGAAAACTAACCCACTTCTCCCCTTTTTCTGAAACCCAAACTTACAAAGCATAGTATTCATATCCTCTTTTTTGGTGTCCATTTGAATCCGTGCAGTTGAAAGGAGATTTTGATGTCAGGGGCACATTTATCCATAAAAAATGTGACTTTTCTGACTTAGAATTTAGTAACAAACTTTGTTTAAAATTCTCAGCCTCTTCAGGGAGGTGGTAGGGAAATCGTGTTGAGATTAGCCACTGCTTTCCAATGCTCAGCAGATATGAAAGAGTTGATCTGGCCTTATCTAGAAACCCACATTACTACATGCGGTTATTATTTGCGTAGACAAAGCCAGAAGAAATGCTAAAGTTGTGTTTTTATGCAAACTTGATCCTTCAGTCATTAAGGCTTTGGTCAGGAAAAAAAAAATGAGAGAATGATAGTTTCCCAGTTCAGACTTTTTCAATCACTTGTACCCATTTATTTCTTGCTGAAAGACAAATTTGAAAGCATAAATATCTGTTCTTTCATATTTCTGAGTGATACATCTTTAAAAATTGATTTTAGCAGAACGGTCATCATTTCTCAAGGCAAATTCTCCACGCAAATGTAAAGAATAAAAGCCCATGAAGACATTAATCTTTTGTTCTGATTTTTTTCTTGTTCCACTGGAGTCCCATGAAGATACATGAATGAAAAGCTTTGGAGTAGAGACTAATAAGTTGAAGATTTCTCTAGAATGCCTTCTTCCTCTAGTAAGCCCATGGAAACTAAATGCAGATTCTGTTACCACAATATCTATGTGCAACGTCCAAATTTTAGAACAGTTGTCAGGAAATTCCAAAGGTTCTACAGCCCAATTACGTGGGTGTTGTGGCCTGAATGTAATTTTTCTATCCCTCGTTCCGTTGTAAATTTATACCTTCAATGCAGTTCTGTTCATGTGGTAAAAACTGTGTCAGAATTTGCCCAGGGTATGTAATTTCGCCAAGTTCTCGTTGCTCCCAAGATCCTTAACTAGGCATTTCCTGACTTTTGATTTTTCACCCTTTAAACAATTTTGCATTAATGCATACCATACAGAATGTCAACTTGACCGAAGAGGAAGAAACTGCGGATAAAGATATTTATAAGCACATGGCATCTACCAGAAAACAGTTCAGTAAAGCCAGGCTTGCTGTGTGAATAAATACACTTTTTAGGGCCGTCAGCTTGTCCTTTTAAGCATGATGAGAGAAGGAAAAAGACAAATCTTGATTTTGTATCTTGGAAAAGCTGTGCTAGCCTTGCCTCATTTATCATTCAGCTACAAAATGGAAACCTGGCCTTTGTTCACTCACAACTCTAATTTTTCAAGAAAACGTGCACAGATTTGAACAACTCCCCCTTCTTATGAACAGTCAACATGAAACCCTAAGTTTTTAGATGTTGGAAAAAAAATCTTAGGATAAGGAAACAGTTCAATTTGAAGATTCAAACCCTTAAATACTGGGGATCTACAGGGGGATTGGGAATCGAGAGATCAGAGATTCCCATAAACCACAGTTAAAATAAAACTAGTTCCAATGTGGTACAAAGTGAAATTGATATTAACATAGTTAATATCATCGTGGATTTAAGGGATACATTTTCTGTACAACCGCAGGAAACTATGATTGCTATCTAATAGAGTGGGTTTTTTTTTTTCCTATTTCTTAACTGAGTTCTGTTCTCACATCCTCACTCCCTTCTACTCTCCTTTTCTCCCTCTCTCCATATTTCAGTTTTCCAGGTGGGACAAAGTTGGCTAGAGATGATGGTCACAGCTACAGGTACCTTCCAGCCTCTTCTCTTTTCTCGTCTAAATCTTCCTTTTTCAGAACCTCCGCTCTGTGGATTCACATTCTGCCACATGGCCGTCCAGGCTCTGTATGCTCTCTGATGGCACAGCTGGCAAAACGAGGGGACATCACCTCCTTGAATCACAGATCAGATCGGTTTTTTTTGTTTGTTTTGTTTTTTTTTTAATTTTTTTTTTCAACGTTTATTTATTTTTGGGACAGAGAGAGACAGAGCACGAACGGGCGAGGGGCAGAGAGAGAGGGAGACACAGAATCGGAAACAGGCTCCAGGCTCTGAGCCATCAGCCCAGAGCCCGACGCGGGGCTCGAACTCACGGACCGCGAGATCGTGACCTGGCTGAAGTCGGACGCTTAACCGACTGCGCCACCCAGGCGCCCCTCAGATCGTTTTTTAAGTCTATTTGTTTTTGAGAGAGAGAGTCAGAGAGAGAGAGAGAGAGAGAGAGAGAGAGAGAGAGGGAGGAAGGGGCAGAGAGAGAGGGAGAGATAATCCAAAGCACACTCTAAGCTGTCAGCACAGAGCCCAACACGGGCCTCGAACCCGTGAACTGATGAGATCATGACCTGAGCCGAAGTCAGACGATCAACTAACTGAGCCACCCTGGCACCTCACAGATCTGACCAGTTAATCAGCCGTTCAACAGCTATTTATTGCATATTACCATGTGCCTGACATGTGGATTAGTCCGTGATGGATGGTGTTTTTCCTACTTACCCTGACTCTTAACACTGCAGCTCCCTCCTCAGAGACCCGTGCCACAGCCTGACATGGTGAGCAGGCTCTCACTCATTTGGTGATCCTGGACTCCCAATTTTGTTCCCTTAGATTTAGGAAAGTGTCCCAAGTTCTTCTCAACTCCTCAGCCTTTCTCGGTCCCTTCTTTTGGACTTGACAACTCTCCCTAAGGAAGAAGGAGCATCCAAATGGCAGGCTTACCTCTCTGCGGTTCTGTTTCCAGTTCCTTGACCTTAAAATTGTTTACTCCTTTGTAAGCTGTTTAATGAGTTAAATCAGCTGTTTTTATATCCTGTCCAGCTTTTTCATAGGGGGATGGGTGGTTCCAGTGATCTAGTCTGTCATTCCTGGAACCCTTCACCTTTTAAGATTCATTTCCACGTTCCTCCTTTATGAGATTATATTTTGGACACCCATCGCTTCTAGGCAGAATTCATCATGTCACCCTCTGTGCCAGCAGACTCCTGGGCACATATGTGATTTAGAGAGGATATTCATTTTATCATAACTTATTTAAGCATCTCTGTGAAGGGTACCAATTATACCTGCCCCATGTTTGTGTTCCCAGTGCCTAATGTTGACGTATGCATAACAAATGCTCAGTGAATGTTTATTGGTGGAAATAGTTGGCATTTCACGTAAATTGCATGTGTTTGTAAATTCAGTGTCTCAAACAAAAATCATTTAACAGCTGCCCTCCCACCGCAGGAAGAAACACAAAAGAAGGAAAATAAAAGAAAAGGGAAAACTTACGCGTCTCTTTTAGCATGCTTGAGACGGGGAAATATTAGAGAGCAAGTGTCTCCTTTGGTTTTGTCAAGGGAAAGATGGGGAGAAGAGAAGTCCAGTAACCATCAAGGTTAGGCAGGGTTTGGAAAGGAAGAACAAAATCCTTAGACATAGATTTGGGGGGATGATTTTCCAAGATGCTACCCTATTTGCACTTGTCCCCAAAGGACAATCACGTGCTACTCAAGTATCTGCCTCTAACTTTATACATTTGTCTAATGCCTGAGAGAATGGACATTCAAAAGGAAATTAGACTATGGTTCTGAGCTACCAATCTCAATATTTAGGTTTTCTGAGTGTTCGATGAATTTTGTAGAAATATTTGAGTACATAAAAAATAAGTGCACTTTTGGCATAAGGTGTGGATGACAAAGGCTTAAGAAGATAGCAGTTTTTGCTTCTCAGTGGAAATTCTTTTATAAGATAAAAAGTTGCCTATTTACAATAGATTAATTCTTGCACACAGCATAAGCAGATGGAATTTGTGTGGAATTCTTAGTTCAACAGTGTGAAGAAGTTTATACCACAAACAAAATGTTGCCATGAAAAACCGTTGCCAGATGTGATATTTTATTTCTTCAGCTCTTAGATTATGAAGCAAGTAGAAACCATGAATCAGGGTAAAAGGATGAGAATTGGTCTTTAAAATAAAAATGGAAAACTATCAGAGGATTCATGCAAATTGTGCTCTTCCCTACTATAAAATATGTAAAGGAATGTAGATATATTATACTCATTTTTACCATTTCACTTTTGTCCCCTTTCCCATTTTATGTCTCTACACCTTCCCGTCTAAAGTCTAAGAAAATTAGCACCCAGTTTCCCCTCTGTTGTTTAAGGATGGCGGGTTCTCAGAGTAGCACTCTGCCACAACAATGTTTCTGACTTCAAATTTTACGGTAAAAAAAAAAAAAAGAAAAAAAAAGAAAGGAAGAAAAAGAAAGAAAGAAAAGAAAAGGTGAACCTGCCATTCATCCAGGACCAGTAAGCCACAGTAATCATGGTATGACAGCTCTGAAGTGGCTCTTAAAATAATGAGGGCAGCAAGCTTCACCATCATGTATTCATTCAGCAAACTTCTAGTGTTAAAAAAGAGAGAACGAGGAGGTCTACAAGTACTATGAACCTTCACATGCCAATCTTGTATCCTCCCCAGTGAGCCTAAGAGGAAGGTAATATTACCTTCTTAGAACCGAGGAAGCAGGTCTTCTGAGAAATGTAATATCTTGTCCAAAGCAAGGAAATGAAAGAGACCCGGAACACAAACTTCCAGAATCTCTGCTCTCTCCAGTTGGCCACGCTGTTTTCAGTCCTCAGGCAGGGCATGGATGGGCCATGGCTCTGACACCTGAAAAGGTGAACCCCTCCAACGTGATGCAAAATAAAATAATGCCAAACCCTCACGTAAGCGCAAAGATGTCCCATGATGTTTTACATTTTTCCCGAGGTAATGATTTTGTTTAGCTGTTATGGAAATACCAGGAACCACGTATTTTCGAAGAGCCCTTCCCCACCTTTCCCCTCCCTCCCTCTCTCTGTGTCCTGCTTTGGTGTTGTCCTAACTACACGTTTTGTTTTTCATTTGTGTAGTCTGGTACTGGGCAGAGTAGGAAAACCTTTTCTCTGGAGCGGGGGTTCTGAGATAGTTGATGGACAACTACGTGGCCAATAGATGAACTAACGATGTGGACTCCTGTGGATTGTGGAATAGTGTGCAAAATGTTGTGTGCACCGGCGGTTTTCTGGAACGAAGGCCAGACCTGCCGTGGCCATCCCCAGGAGATGAAGAGTTGGGGATGCTAGGACTTCGTAAGAGCAGGAGAGAAACGCGAAGAGCAAATAAAGAGAACGTTATTCAGATTGCTTTTATAAGAGAAGTGCCAGATAGTTCCCTCGTCTGCTTTTATTTTCTAAACATTTTTATCGAAAGTCCATACTTCAAACCTCACAAGTGGCCTCCTCCATCCTCATTACCTACTTCACACTCATCTGCTTTTATTTTTTTTAACGTTTATTTTATTTTTGAGAGCGAGCAAGCGGAGGAGGGGCAGAGAGAGGGGCGGGGGAGGGGGCGGGACAGAGGATCCGAAGCGGGCTCTGCCCTGACAGCAGAGAGCCCGATGTGGGGCTCCAACTCACGAAACGTGATATCATGACCTGAGCCGAAGTTGGACACGTCACCGACTGAGCCACCCAGGAGCCCCTACGCTCATCTGCTTTTTAAATTGAGAACAAGGATTACAGAATTGTATACAATATCTACCAAAAGTTAAGGTGATTTTTGCTAACTTCTATGTATATACCTTTTCCCCTGTCCCCAGCACTGTCCCAAGCATTTTGCATGTGTCCTCACAAGAACCCGATGAAGTTGATACCAGTATTTCCATTTTACTTGGCATAGTTCATAAATAAAAATACAGCTCTACATTACTACAGCATATAATGGAGAAAGACAGAAGAGGGGAATCCAAACAGAAATAGGAAGGAAAGTAGAACAAAGAGCGGGTGATGGATGAGAGGGTGAGGGAGAGAAATCTAACACACAAGTACTGTAGGAAAAAAGAGAAGGCCTAACAATGTATAGACTGGCGCGACCATGGCTGTAAAAACACAATTCTGCTATTTGCCAAAGCCACAGACACTAACAGATTAATCATTGTAGAAGAGAAAAGAATATGTAAACGATTAGATTAAAAACACGTATAAACACTGTCAGAATTTATTAGGAGCAGTGTTTGAATTTCAGCCTAATATTTGCAAGTACAGACATTTCTGCGGTGTTCTCTTTTCTTCATTTGATGGCAAGAAGCCTTCTTCACACGCTGTGGAAACAGACGGAGAAAATAGTGGTTTCGTTGAATAAGCACGCATCTCCCACCTACAATATAAGACTGCAGGGCCGACCAATTGCACAACTTGGGGGGCGGGGGTGGGAAGCCACCATTTGGGCCCTGTATGAATTGTCTCATGGAACTGATTCATAAAAATTAATTTCGACCAAGTGGCTATCAGTGATCGATGTTAAATACCTTCAATTGGTTCCAATGACCAATTTTTTTTTTTTTTTTAATTTAAGCATAGGGGCACCCGGGTGGCTCAGTCGGTTCAGCATCTGACTGGCTCAGGTCACGATCTCGCGGGTTTGTGAGTTCGAGTCCCGCGTCGGGCTCTGTGCTGACAGCTCGGAGCCTGGAGCCTACTTCGGATTCTGTGTCTCCCTCTCTCTCTGCTCCTCCCCCACTCATGCTCTGTGTCTCTCTCTCAATTATAAATAAACGTTTAAGAATTTTTTTTTAATTTAAGCATATACATTTCAAAGAAAGAAAGGAAACTTGCTTATTTACTGTTCTCTTTGTGTTCCCTTATAAAAATATGTACTCCCTACTTGCCTATTCCTTCTCATTGGGCATAGACTGTTGTCACTATCAGCTCATGAAGCTGTCAGCAAGCCCATGGAGACCACTTTATGATGTCAAAGTGAAGGCAAAGTAACATTGATACAAATCCCACGGTTATTAACAAAACAAACAGAACTCGTTGAAAATGACTTTTACAGTTGAGGTCCCCTCTCTGGACTCTTCCCCACTACTGTGTTTCCATTTCAAAGTCACATCTCTGGTAATAATATCATGGGATTCTGATTTCAGATTGCTTGCACTTTGCTAAATCTTGGGAAGACTCACGTTAGAGTTCCAATTTCCCTTGGGTATATTAGAAAGCCAGAAACTATTTAAAAGGTTTTTAATATTGGTTAGACACGTTGTGCATTACAAGGCTATATTATTGCATCAGAGTTTAAAATATTCCCTGGGACTGAGGGTATTGAGTAAAAGAGAATTCAGCTAAAGGGGTATAGCTAGAATGTTTGCAGACAAAGAACATTTGAATTAGGACTTCTCCAATTTTTACTCTTTCTCCCAGAAAGAACATTTATTAAGTGGTTACCATATGCCAGACATTGGCTACGTGTTAAATAAGGAGAAGAGAATAATGCAAAAAAGGTCCAAGCACACCCGTGACACTCAAGGGTCTTACGGAGTTCAGGGGTGGGAGACATACAAACACGCAATTCCAATATAGCATGCCATGGCCCAGGTATGCTCCATGAAATTGGGAACCCAATGCCTGACGGAATGTGGTGATGAGTCTTGGAAGGAGAATATGAATTCAGCCATCGAGAAGAAAGGACATACTTGGTGGTTGCTGCCTAGATCCATTTAAACACTCCTGTAATAATTGGAAAACTCTTTGCCTCCCAAAACAGAAGGCAAAAAAAAACCGTCTGCTGTAGCCTCAGTTGGTGCCAGACACTTGCCCATGACCTAGATTTCAGCAGTCAGAGGTGCCTACGGGAGACATTGGTACAGACGTGAGCAATGGAAGTAGCGAGTGTGTGTGGGATTTGTCTTCTGGAGACCGGAGTAGAGTTTTGGTGTGAGCTATGTGGGAGTGGGGGAAGCTGTGATGTGGGTGTCACTTGGAGGAGAGTAGAGCAATTAGGTATTGTTTTTGGCTTCAGAGTAAATAAGCTGACCCGGCTTTCCTGAAGATTCTGTAAATTTTCCCCATACCACTCAGTAGAGCGCATGAGTGACTAACATCCTATAATAATAAATGTATTTTTTGGTAGAGCAGTTACGGTGTGGACCCAGGGATCTTGAATGATAGGGATAGGTATTCATGGTCCAGACAAGACAGACGGAAGAAGATGTTCCAAGAAAAGGAGGTACAAGAAGTAGATCAAGGTCGGTATATGATAAGGATAGTTTCCATTGGATATTGGTGGTAAGGCTGGAGTAGGGAGAGAGATCACATGAAATTAAAGGAAGTTAATATCAGGCTTTGGGGAAATTAGGATATAGTTCTGATTAATCTAGACTTTCCCTCATAGGAAATAGGGAACTCTAGAAGATTTAACTGGGAAGCTGACAAAAATATTTTGATGTCTGTATTTTCAACTGAGAGCCCTGGTGGCAGTGGGAGGTAGCAGAAGTGAAGAGCTGTTTCTGATGGGAAAACCAGTTTGGAAGTTGATAGCATCGTTCAAGTGAGAGATAATGAGGCCCTAATGTGACAGTTACAGTGAAGAATAGAGTGGGGGTGGAGCTGTGAAATCGTTAGGAGGACAATCAGTAGAGCTTTATGACATTGAAAGCGATGGATAACGAGGGAACATAAAGGTAACTAAAGTTTTCTAATTTAAGTTACTAGGTGGATGGTAATGAAATTTATTGAGATGGCAAATATAGTGGAACAAGCAAGCCCTGACATGAATTTGGCTTTAGAGATAGTGAATTTTAAGTACTTGAAAAGAGAAACATAGTTGGGAGATCTTTAGAGCCGTTAATGTAGCTAAAATTTGGAACCATTAGTAATTAAGTGGTAGTTGGAGTCATGGGCTTGGATAGAGTGAACAAGAGTGTTCAGGGACAAAGGAGCAGTGATCTGAGTAGGGAGCTGGGGAGGTGTCATCTTCAGGGGTAGAAAGGAACCAATAAAGGAGACAGAAAACTGGGGAAGGCCCATCAGCAAGGTAGAAAGAAAACCAGAAGAGATGCTCAGACAGACTTGAGTCTTTTAGTTGTTTGAAATCGACCTCTTTATTTTATCTGACCTTAACATGAAGGCTGTATTATCTTATAAAATATTCTCTTTTCGCTGGAAGGTTCCACATAGCATACAATGGACTATCAGCTAGTAATTCATCCTGAAAACACCATATTCAGGGTTTTAGAAGAAGGTGTAATGTGCATCAAATAAGTACAATAGAGCGAGCATTAAGCACATTGTGGGTGTCCTGAGATTGGTAATGAGTGTTCACTTAGCCTTTTGACTGCAAGCAATTGAGCCTCTTTAATTTACCTCAAGCATTTGCAGGGGTGGGAGGTGGGGGGTGGGGTGGGTACTAACAAGGTACAAATTAAATAGACCAAGAAAAGGAGTGAAAAACGATCTAGAATTGAGACAACTCTAGGACCCAGTGCCCCCCCCCCCACGCACACATACACACACACACTCACACATACACACACGTACCCTACATGGTCCTTTTCTTATGGAGTCTCACTCTCACTCTGGATTTCTGTTCCTTTCGCTACTCACTGACCAGTGGTGTACCAAAATCAGGGGCCGGGGGATTAATCATATTTTATCACTGACATTGTTTATAATCACAGGTGCATGGTAATAATGAAAACAAGACCACCTTTTAGCCAGTTTTAGTATTCTTGTTAGATTATCTATAATGTCCCCCCTTTTATCTGCATTCAGCATGGACTGCTCCCCTGAAGCCACTATGGCTGGTTCATCCTTTTTCTCCAGCTTATCAATCTTCTCCTTACCTCATAGCTTCAGCTTACTTATGACGTGTGTATCCTCCTAATCACAGCTTCCATGTCCATTGCCAAGGTCGTCAAGTAGGATTACCCAGGTTCTGCACTGCACAACTCTGAGGGTCCTTACCTGTGGCCCTTCTTCTACCTGACTGCCTTTTAGCTTAGGCTTTTGATCATTCCTAAGGAGGAGCAGGAAGAAAAATCCAACACTTCTTTTTGCATTTCCTAATTTAAATTTCCAGGGGACAGGTATCTGTTTGGTTTGACTCTCTTTTTCATGGTAAGCCACATGGGAGGATTAACTCCACTGAATCGTGGACCCATCTTGGATCCAGTAGATGATCACTCTGCTGAGTCTTAGACCAATTCCCATGAGGAAAAAGGTTGCACTTAGAAAAAAGAGAGTTAGACGTATAGGCACCCGACTGGTATACCTACTGGAAAGTTTTTGGGTTACTTATTAGTGTTTCATTTATGATGTGGATTTCCTACCAAGAGAATTTTTTTTTTCAACGTTTATTTATTTTTGGGACAGAGAGAGACAGAGCATGAACGGGCGAGGGGCAGAGAGAGAGGGAGACACAGAATCGGAAACAGGCTCCAGGCTCTGAGCCATCCGCCCAGAGCCCGACGCGGGGCTCGAACTCACGGACCGTGAGATCGTGACCTGGTTGAAGTCGGACGCTTAACCGACTGCGCCACCCAGGCGCCCCCCAAGAGAATTTTTATAGAGGGTCTCCTCTGCAGAAAACAGGCAGTCTCCATTTCCGCTTGCAGATTTCTAAACAGTTAAATCCACAAACAATTCTTTATGATAAATGACAGCAGATGACCTGAAAAGTTTCCTTATGTAAGTGCTACCCTCAACTATTTTTGGAAAAGCAACCAAACCAACATCATACTGATAGTCCAGACACGTGAATTCAAGCTCTCAACAGGTGATCTAAATAACATTCAAGTATACATGTTCGCATGATTTGAAACATTTAGCACGTGTACAGAAACCTTTCTTTACATAACTTGATTGAAGTTAGCAATTGTATTTTCTAACCAGGAAATTTTAATCACGGTCCTTCTAGTGACTTTCAACATTGGCAATAGCTCCCAAGGACCAGAGTTAGCTTACTTCCTATTTTTAGATGTTTAGCTCTTGAGTACATGGACTCCTCATCTGTGATTTTTGAATACTCAATTTCCCAGACTCTCCTACTGGCACATATTTCTTCATCTTGGAGAATGCCAGGAGGAGGGAAACATCCTCCATTCCTTTAATGTGCTGTTACCATTTTGTCCCTTCTTACCTGGAATCATCTCTGCACTCTCCCTCTGACCCCTAGATCTGACAAGGAAGGGGACCCTTACCCCATTTGCTGATGTAAGAAATCGCCACCAATATCACATCCCATGTCCCTCCATCCTACATTTGCTTGGTGTTTCTCCTGGTAGGTTATACGAAGAATCCCAAGCAGAATGGCCCTGATTGCTCTAGGTTTGTAGTGGTAACCAGTAACACTTAGGTCATTTTTTAGCAGCCTTTGGTGTAAACCCAAGAATGGGGAAAGTGAAGGACTGCTGCAGGCGGAGGTTGACAGAATTGGACAGTAGTGGCCAAATTGAATGCTTCCAGGAGAGCCGAAGAAATGACTGACCCTGGGATCCAAGTTGGAAAGGGCACTTTACAAACTTATTTATTCCTTTAGCTGATTATGGTATGCCCGTTTCTCACCAGGGCCCAGTGACTCTTGTACCCCCAGATTTTTGCATTTTTTTCAAAGGAAGGATTGAAGAAAGAAGACAACAGCCTTCAAGCCTGACTCTTTGACTCTCTGCTTTCCCAGACTCCCTATCCCCTAGGCCTAAGATGGTCTTGTTGTCTTTGGCCTCTGACACTCCAGTCTCTGAAACACATTTGGTTCTTCTATTTTCTGTACTACGTTCCAGGGAAGAGCTGTTGTTCCCACGCCTTATTCTGCTTTGGCCTAGGTGAAACCGTCCTGCCCATATTTATATTATAATGAGCATGCCACTCGATAAAGAAGAAAAACATCAGTTACAGTAGAAACCATTTGGGCGGGAAGAGAGGGAACAGGGTGGATAAGAGAAGGGAAGGAGGAAGAGAAAAGAGGGGGACGAAGACAGAAACAAAAAGAAAAACTTTTGAACGGCTCGACACACAAGAAATTCGAGGAATTAATTACGGCCGAACAGCTATGGGGAGAGGCCATAAGGAAGTTTTTAAGATCTTAAAAATGATGGTATCCAATTCTAGAGGGGTGAAAAGGCATTAAGCGTTGCTGGAGGCAGTATGAATTTGTATGGCTCTTTTGCTAAGAATCTAGAGTTTGGCAAGAGCCTTAAAAATGTTTATACTGTTTGGCTCAATATTATACTTCTAGGAGTATATCCTTAAAAATATTTCTAATTTTGAAGAAAGAACTTTATGTAGAAAATGTCTTCTCCGTAAGGTTTGCGTACGTAACTAATTGGTGACAGTCAGTATGCCTGACAAGAGATACATGTTAAATAGTTTTAACCATTGAGTAATTCCTGTCACTTGATTGAATATTAGGTAGCCAATGAAAATGGTGATTTTTGAAGACCACGTAATAAAGAAAATGCTTCTATTGTCGTAAAAGAAGCTACAAAAAGGCTATGTGATCCCATTTATGTTTACAAATGAAGAAAAAGTGCCTACGATAAACATGGGGAAACACACCAATATATTAATCGTGGTTGTATCTCAGTAGTGAGACTACAGGGTGGTTATGTGTTTTTTTTCTTTTTAACAAACAAATTTTTAAATGGTATTGTTTACATGTGATAAAATTCACCCATGTTAAGTATGCAATATAATGAATGGTGGTATTGTATATAATCAGTTGTTACCACCCCAGTCAGAAAGTTTCCCAATGCTCTTTCAGAGTGAATCAATCCCCTCTCTCCACCCCTGGCCCCAGACAACAGATCTGTCATTAAAAATTTGCCTTTTCTAGAATTTCACATAAATGATGTCATATAACATATGAGAGTATAGTTTTTGAGCTTTAATCTACTTGAAGGTGTTTCTTCAATGAGCACCTTGAAACATGATTTGAGTGGCGCCTGGGTGGCACCGTCGGTTGGGCGTCCGACTTCAGCCAGGTCACGATCTCGCGGTCCGTGAGTTCGAGCCCCGCGTCGGGCTCTGGGCTGATGGCTCAGAGCCTGGAGCCTGCTTCGGATTCTGTGTCTCCCTCTCTCTCTGCCTCTCCCCCGTTCATGCTCTGTCTCTCTCTGTCCCAAAAATAAATAAACGTTCAAAAAAAAAATTAAAAAAAAAAAAAGAAAGAAACATGATTTGAACCTAAAATAAAGAGATTACAAGCATTTTCTAGGTGGATAAAATCAGTCACAAAGTGAAAATTTTCCCTCTCTATGGGAATAGCTGTAAGTATTAATTTTTTTTATGTCTTAGTACATAGGCTACAGCTTCTGTGACAATTTTAGAAAATGTGGTGCTATTGGACATCCCGAATTGCTCTTGACTTCCATGAGAATGCATTTGTGCTTATAGTTAAGCGTGAAACACACTGTTTTGCTAACGGAGATATTAATTATTATGTTACAGAAACAGTCCTGTATTTCTGGATTCTAGGATTTTTAAAAATTGGAAACAAGTGTTGAATTTAATAAAATACTCCTTTAACGTCGATTTGAAATAGTAGTTTTCTCCTTTGACGTGTTCAAATGTTTAATCAAGATAACACAATTCCTAGTAGTAAATCTTAGATAAATCCCATGGTTTCAAAGTGTGTCGTTCTAATAACATATAGCAGTTGTTTTTGCACACTCTTTTGATTTACTTTTATTCAACGTTGATTTTTGCCAGTGGACTTGAGAATAGTTAAGGCTATAATTTTCTCTATAATCTGTTCTTGTCAAGTTTTTAATCAGCCTTATGTTTCCATATTTCTTATGGTCTGAAATGTTTCTAGAACATCAGGATTCTGTCTCTTGAAGATTTGGTGGAACTCATTTGTAGTGTAGAACTCTTTACACGTGGTGGAACTTTGGGGAAATAATCCTTGATAACCATAAAAGGAATTTTAAGTTTTTGTTGTGACCAGAACTGTTCTATTTCTTCCTTTGTCAGTTTGGTAATTTCTACTTTGCTAGAAATAACCCATTTATTACGATTTTTAAATGTGTTAGCATATAATTAATATTTTAATATTTTAAAAAGTATCTCTGTGATTGTTATGTATTCCTTTTCCCATTTTCACGGTTTTGTGTTTGATACTTCTTAATATCTTTTTACTAAAACTTGACGGAAGGTTTTCCCCATATTTCTTTATTTTTCAATTTCTCAAGTATTTGGTTTTATAATTACTTTCTTCTATTTCCTTTCCCTGACTTTTCTTATAGTCTTGTTTACATCTTTTTTTTTAAGTTTTTATGTAAATTCCAGTCAGTTATAAATATAAATTCCAGTCAGTCTGAGGTGTACAGTATGGTGATTCAGCACGTCCATACATCAGCCGGTGCTCATCGTAAGGTGCTCCTCCTTAATCCCCATCACCCCCACCCACCTCCCTTCTTGTTTGCTTCTTAATTGAGTTAGCTCATTCATTTCCATTGTCTTCTTTTATTAATAGCAGTAAAATCTGTGAACTTACCTTTGGGTATAATTTTGACCCAGCCTGTATACCGTGGTAGGTTGTGATTAGCTTGAATTGCCGAGCTTATTTCCATTATAAATTGTATACAGATTTAGATTAGTGCTTTAAAATTTCCAATTTGCTGAATTTTGTATGTACTTAATTAAAATTTTGTTATGGATTTCTAGTTGGTTGCATTGTAGCCAGGAAAATTTCCACTTTGGGGAAATCTAAAAATAGGAGCTTTTTTGTCGCCGATATTTGAAAACATTCATGAACATGAGTACACATTCTTTATAGAGGGCAAAGTTCTATATGTAACTATTAGGTAATTTTAGTAATTAAATCATTCAGATTATCTATATTCTTATTTGGTTTTGGTCTATTTAATAATTCAAAATTGCTTTGTAATCTTACATTAAAACATGCTCCTTTTAAACTTGCCTTTTAATTTTAGTAACATCTACTTCACATATACGGAAACCCAGCCATGTGCTGTTCAATATTGTAGTAACTCACCACATGTGGCTTTTTAAATTTAACTTTTAATTGATTAAAATTAATAATTCTGTCTGTCTGCTACTCTAGCTGTATTTCAAGGGCTCAGTAGCCACAATTGGCTAGAGTCTACCATATCGGACCACACAACTGTAGATCATTTCCATTGTCATAGAAAGTTCTATTAGCACTGATCTAGACTGTTATATTTTATTGTGGATTATACTTTTGATCAGTGTTATATTGTTATATTCTGGTATATTCTGAATTTAATGCTTTCCATGTTTTCTTTTAATTGCTTGATACATATTTGCTCCCCTTTATTTTTAATATTTCTACATCATCCCATTCTATGCATTAGGTCTCATTTAAATAATGTATAGTTCTATTACTTAAATAGTTTTAAATGAGCCTAACAAATTTATGTTTATTTTTATACTTTTATGTTTGTTTGATCATCTAACATCTTGATTTATGCTTTTTAAAACTTTTTTTCTGTTGTCCCTGTCAGTTTCCATCTTTTATTCAATTTTTAGTTAAATTCCAGTTAGTTAACATATATGGCAAAATTGATTTTAGGTGTGGAATTCAGTGATTCACCAATTACGTATGAACACCCAGTGCTGATCCCAACAAGTGCCCTCCTTAATACCCATCCCCCAATTAGCCCATCCCCCCACCCACCTCCCCTCCAGCAACCCTCAGTTTGTTCTCAGTCTTTAAGAGTCTCTTATGGTTTGCTTCCCTTTCTCTCATTTTTTTCCTTTCCCTATGATCATCTGTTTTGTTTCTTAAATCCCACATACGAGTGAATATTTGTTAAGACCATTAGCTCAGGCATACGCCTGTCTGAGCTTGGATCCATTTCAACATTTCAAGAATCAATAGCTCCTAAGTTCTTTGTACCTAAATGTCCTCATTTACAAAATTGGTAAAATTCGTATAAAAATAGTGCCCATTTCACAGTGTTAAGAGGGCCGTGGAAATAAATATCTTGAACATGCCTGGTACATAGTAAGTGTTCATAACTATCATTAGTTAATTCCTGGGCTCTTTTCCTCTAGAAACCCTGAATATATTTTCATTGTAAGACTTAGCATTAAATTTAAAAATCCTGCTTCTAGATCTCTAATTGTCAATTTCATAAAGGAAATACAGTTGTTTGAATCCCACGGAAGATGAGGTCATTAGCTTGTTTTTATTTCTCCTTCCTCTTTGTACACACATTTCGTGATTCTTGCTGGAAGTATCTGAGATGATAGAGACACATTAATTAGTACTGAAACTATTTTAACTCATATACGTTTGCTCTCAAGAACGAGCAATTATGTTTGCAAATATGTAATGTAAGCATTTGACTCACCTCGAATCTAAGTGTTTTCAGTGTTTACCAACAGACCTTTTAAACCTTTCTTATATTGTTTTTAGTTTACGTATTTACAGCTTTTAGCCAAACAGTATCACACTGTGTGCATTTTGAATCTGCATTCATTTCCTTAACTGTCTTTGAACAGCAGGAAGGTCCATTCCCACGAGTAAACAGTAATTAGAGTTGGGTTGATATGCCACATCATGTAAAATATACATGTCCAACTTTCTGCATTTATTCACATGGTTTGTACCACACAGTCGTCTACGTTTGGGTGGTGTCCATTTGGCCATTTCACTATGGGCGTGTCACTCTCTACATGCTTTGCTTGGAAGCCGAAACACACCTCTTCCCTCTGCTAGGGAGAACTGTATCCTCATATATGACGTCACTTACTGCATGAACCTAGACAACTCCGAAGTCTGAATGTCCATTTCTGAACTCTCTACCTCTTTCTAGTACAATGACTCCTGGTTTTAATATGTTATTTCCACAGGTCTGTTATCCATAAGACATGCATTTCTTCATCTATAAACAATGGGATTAGATTAAATGATCTCAAAGGCTTATTCCAGGAATAAAAGTCTATGATCTGTAAGCTGCTATTCCTTTATTATTTCACCAAGAGTGCTCTTTAAAATTCTTTTAAACTCTTCCCTCTGAATTTGTTCTTTCTTCACTATTGATCTGGAAGGTAGCCATTATTTTGCTAACAAATCGAACCACACTTCTAAAGGAGCATACAGCCTTTGTAAAACAACCACAATCTTTGACCCTCTCAGACCCGCTCCACTACAGTTAGGGGCTCCAGTATCCAGAGGGAACATAGTGCCCACCCCTGTTCTGAGCATTCACCTGCTCACCAGCTCCTGTTTTTACTCATCCACACATGCCCTCAACTCTCCAAGTCACCTGATAACTTACCTCTGGTTGCTGCTGAAAAAATGCAGTTTCAAGAGCTGGTACCAAGGGGATGAGGGACCAGCTCAAGGGATGGTGGCTTTGCCTCTGTTTCTGTTTTCTCTGCCTCTTAAAGATTTTCAGTAGCCCCTGACCATCTATCATTGCCTTCTTTCTTTCTTGGCCGGTAGTCACTTGACTCAGTTCAAACCACAACGTTGAGCTCAGGAGTACTGGCATACTTTTAGTGCAATAGATGTGGCACATGTCACATTACTGGAAGCACCCACGAGAGAAGGGTAAACCTCTCTGGAGCTCAGGGGGTCACTTCCATCAAAGGATGATTGCCCTTGGGCCACGATCTCCAGTGATGGTTTGGTTCCAGTTTACTTGGCTAGTCAGAATACCTCTCTCGCTCACACACACGCTCTCTCTCTTGCTCTCGCTCCCCCCTCTTTCACATTAGTTTTTGTCTCCAATCCATACCACGGCCACAGTTGTCATTCTTGTAGCTCTTACTCTGTGGCGTGAAATAGGCAAAACTCTTTACACACGTTATCTCATTTAATACTTACAATAGCCTTTTTGGGGAGTTTCCATTATTAGCCCTACTCAAGAGAAGAAGAAACAATCTTAGGGAAGTTAAGTAAATTTCTCCAGTGCATCTGAACTTGCGTTTTTGAACTGAGGTCTTGTTGATCACAAAGCCCACTCTCTTAACCACCACCAAGCCCCAAGCTGGAAAATGTCTCCCCATGAGCTGACGCCCTCCCATTCTGGAGTACTGGCAAATGTTTTTAATAGACTCCTACCTTCCTTCTGCCTAAACCCAGATAGGATCTCAGAATCCTTCAGAAAAGACCAAGGAAGCCACTGGGGAAAACCCATCGGCTCCGACACATGAGCTGCATCTCGGTAAAGCCTGTTTGTGAGCCCTGTAGTACGTGGTACAAAGTGATGTCCCCCCGGGCGCCCCCCCCCCACCGCTTTCCATTCCACGGTTCTCCTCTGGAAGTGAGATGACACGGGCTAAATTCAAAGCACAGTCACTTGGGAGACACAATAATATGGAGCCAGAGGCAGAGATTGAGACTACTGCCACAATATGCTCCTGTCCCTTTTCTTGAATGGCACATGTTGATGACTGCTCCATATACTTGAACATTGAGCATTATATTATGTAGTCAAAAGTAACCCAAGTATATATTGTATATACTTGGTGTATATTCTTCCTTAATTATTTTTAAGTAGGTTCCACACCCAGTGTGGAGCCCAACACGGGGCGTGAACTCATGACCCTGAGATCAAGACCTGAGCTGAGATCACGAAGTCAGGTGCTTAACCGACCGAGCCACCCAGGCGTGCCCTTCCTTGATATTTTTAAAGTGCGGACAGCCCTGTACTTCCCATACCATTGACCACATCATCTCTCCTTACTGGAATCCATTTGCATTATCTGGAAAATGGGGTTTACAGTACTTAGCACCTTCTGTAACTAGAAAGCGTTCAAATTGTGAAATGTACATGGATGAGAATCACCTGGAAGTCCAAGATCATTACAACTGACTCATTGAGGCCAAGTGAAAGTAAAAATGCATATCCATACGACCGTCCCCTTAGAAAAAACGCCCATTTGTTTTTGGTGTTGGCGTACAATGTGTCAATTCAAGGAGAGGAGGAGATTTCTTCCTGTTATTACAAAGCGTTGCCAAGAAGAAAAGATCAATTATTCTCCAGACACGTTCAGTTGAGCCTTCTTCCCACATCCTAAATGCTTATGTTTATGTGAGGTATACATCTGTACAATGCAGCAATTGTTTCATCTTTCCCAAAGTAATAGAGATGCTAGAAACATCTGGTAGTTGATAGCTAATTCATTTTTTCATTGCACCTTTTCTTAGGAAGCAGGGAACGCAATTCAATATATCCCCTGAGAGAGTCTTGCATTTATGACAGGTGTGTATTTCTTAGCAAGTCGTTGTTTGACACCATTGCTTCTCCTAAGTCCAGCTGGAAGTACATTCATCTGGCAAAAAAAGAGAGGGGAGGAAAAGTGAAATTTGAAAGGAAGTTGGAGTGTCAGGTGGTTGTCGTAAGCACCCGGTTCACTCCGGTAATACTTGTTCTGCATCTTTTGTGCAATTTCCTGCAACCGCCTTTTATGAGTCCGTCACAATGATGACTTTCTCTGTTTTGAGTGTTATTTAGGTGCATACTGCTAATTTATTTGAGACGGTAAAACGAGGTCTCTTTTCAGCGTGGGACTAGGAATTGAGTCAATGTAAGGCTTCACCCTGCTTCCCAGCACAGCATCCCAGCCCCAGCTGAGGCTCAGAAAGAACAGAGGATATAAGATGAGTCATTACATCCTGAATTTCCTGACCCCTTCTTAGTATAACTCTTTGATCTCTAAAGCCTTTTTTAGCCCCTTGTGACCTCACTGAGATTATCTCTATCCTCCCTAGCAGTTATGATTAGCTAAGGTTATTTTTACTGAAAACATCTCAGGGCTTGACGTGGGAGGCTGAGGATGCTTCATTCTTGGTGGAGGGCCCAGTGTTTGGGATTCTTTCCTTGACGTGACATAATGAATCTTAATTGGCCTGCCCTTGGGCCGTGGCACTACAACCCCGGCTGGCTAAGCCTGAAGGACTGGTGCTGCTTAGGGAGAGGTTCAGAGGGAGCTCAAAGAAATGCCATCAGTAGGCAGATAGTGAATGTAGGGCCACCTTGATGGCCAAGAACGGGGCATCTCTTCTACTGGCTCAGTGACTTACTCGTTTGAAAACTTAGTTTATATGTATTCAAAAAGAATCAATGCTCATAGTGTTTGTGTCCCTCTCGCTTATCTCAAACTTCTCAGACTCCTAGGCACTCTTGACAATCCAGCATTGTAGCTGGCTTAAAGAACTGTTTCCTACACACACACACACACACACACACACACACACACACACACTCTGAATGAAGAAAAGCTCTTCTGTTAATAGAAACATTTGATTGGTCTCCTTTAATGTTCACTGTTGTGCAAAATACGATGCTTGCCTGCCGGCTCAGTGATTTCCTCATTCGATTTCAGTGACAGGGGCTTGGAATACGGACTATTTCTAATTTGTTCTTCAAGATAAAAATAAAAATACATAGAAAATTACGGGATACAGCCCAGCACTACCCAACTGTTTTCATCCATTTCTCTTAGGAGTTGTCTAGTAATGAGTTGGTGAGAATATTCCCACTGGACTCATGAGGTCACTGGCCCAATGAGGGATTTGACAATTTGACCAAGATCAATCCGTGCTAATGAACAAAGTGGCTATGCCTCCACATTAAATTGCCCAGCTAGTCCTAGTCATATAATTGCACTTAGCACACTAAATTATTTTGATTTCCTTAAAGCATCTATCATCAAGTGGCAGAGCTAATCCAAAAATAAGCAATTGGATTTAGACAAGACCAGGAAGTGGTAGGGTGGCTGATTGAACTCAGGTGACCTCAGTGCCCAGGCGTCTCCATCCCCTCAAAAGCCTTCTCCTGCTGATAAGTCCAGGAAGGGTCTTGCTCAGTTCATGCTCTTCCATTAGCTGCCATGCCCTCCCTTATCCTCACTGTCACTTAGCGGCTATAAAGAAATGTGTTTTCCTGAGATATCCACTTGGAAATGGCTTTAATAATTGCTGTTTGTGCCTCCCGTCAGTCTTCTTTTCTTTGTCACCGGGGGTGGTCTGATGGCCTCAAGAATGCCACAAATGTGAGGAATGTGCACAAGTCTGGGGCTCTGATTTCAAGGCAATTTCACCTGAACTCACCTCCCTTTCCCTTGTGACTGGAGCAAAGAGAACTTTAGTAATTAGGTTAATCTCTTTAGGAAAAATTTCTTGATAGACGTTGTGTGTCAGCACTGGAGAAATCACTACAGAAAGGTATTCGGATTCATCTTAGCCACACTGTCTTAAAAGTTCTCTTTGTCTTAGAAACCAATGTAATAGATTTTGGAATGACCTAACGAGTGTTACATTTCTTCCATAGCAGGAAAGAGAGAAATTTCTTTTCCCAAGTATGGTCTTCTGTTCCTCTTTTCTTTAAGTCCCAAGAGTGGTATTTAATCTTTGAGAACATTACGCTTTGCATATGGTAAGGATTGTTAAAACCATTGGGGAAATTTACCAGGAAATTGGCGCATTTTTTCCTTCTTCCTTTTCTTCATCGAACTAACAATGATCCTGACACTGTTTTCTGTGATCTAAGACTCATAGTAACAGGATGAGCTTTAAGGATTCCACCCAAATCTGTACAAACTGGCTTTGCCCATTTCTGCTCGGCCGTATGACTGACAGTGGAGCTCTGAGTGATGCTGGTGCATCTCCCAGACAGTCCATGAAGACTGAGATTGCTGCCCACCTCTGGCAGAGTTTCTGATTCAGAAACTTCGCATCCAGAGTGTCTGGAGCGAGTCCCAAGAATTTGCCTCTATAACGAGTTCCCCGGTGATCCTAATGTTGCTGGTCCCTGGAGCACAGTGTTTGAGAACCCTTGGAGAAGGAAATAAGAGTATCTACCAAATGCCCTGTAGCCAATGTCCGAAGCTACTGTTCATTGTGCCAGGGTAACTTGCGCACTTGCTATGCTGGAAGAGTCGGAACAGCCTGTCCTGATACCCGGAACTTGCTAACTCTGTTATTACCTTGTCAGGATGCTTGAAAAATGCACCAGTAATATATTTGCAAAATACGACTCTAGCTTCTTAAGAGATACTCAAGATGCCACTATTTTTGTTGTTTTTTGGTTCCACTCCTTGTCTTGGAACTGTTGTACTGGGAGAAAATTGACTACAAAAGCCACCAGGAAAGTAAGGTCCTAGTATGATATTCTGCTTAACACCTCCTGGAGAAGGACTTGTTTTTCCTGTGTCACATGGCCTAAAAGGTTAGTTAGCCAGGACAAGCCGTGATGTGTCTGGATGGAGCTAATGGGTAGCTGAACAGTTTACCCATAAGTGCCGAGTAATCCTCACGGCCGTATGATAGAACATGGCAAGTAATCAACAGTTTCTGAAACTGACATCACCGGGCCTATTGTTTTCATTTGACTTAGCTGATCGTCCCTACGTGTCTTCACGGGAGAGCTGGGCTAATTAGTAGAGGAGGGAGAAACCACCTGGCAAGGAGGCACAACTCTAATTACATAAGCAAGCCCAGCCATAGTTTTTCAGTTCCAGCATGTGGAGGTGGGTGAGAATACCGGGCAGTAAGAAGCCAGTGCCCCGACGATTAGAGGCAGATACTGCTGCCAAGGGACTCAATGACAAGTTCCAACAGTGTCACGGATGCTTTGTGAAAGGAACAACCAGATTCTAATAAACCAACTGTTATAAATGAAGTTAATGATTGTGTTCTTTTTCTTCTAAATGACCTCGTGAGAGAGGGAGATATACATATACATATACATATACATATACATATACATATACATACACATACACATATACATATACATATACGTGTGTGTATATATATACATACATATATGTATGTATATATAAAATTCCTGGCAACTTAGTGATGAATCCGTAGTCTCTAAATGCAAAAGTGTATTTGGTGCAGTTGTAAATAGGATTGATTCCTTAGTTTCTCTTTCTGCTGCTTCATTATTGGTGTATAGAGGTACCTACGAACTAACCTAAACAAGGATGTGAAAGACCTGTACTCTGAAAACTACCAAACACTGCTGAGAGAAATTGAAAAGGACACAAAGAAATGGACAGACATCCCATGCTCATGGGTTGGAAGGACAAATATTGTTAAAATGTTTGCATTACCCAAAGCAATCCAAACATTCAGTGTGATCCCTATCAAAATACCAACAGCATTCTTCACAGAGCTAGAACAAACAATCCTAAAGTTTGTATGGAACCACAAAAGACCCCGAATAGACAAAGCGATCTTGAAAAAGAAACCCAAAGCAGGAGGCATCACAATTCCAGATTTCAAGTTATATTACAAAGCGGTAGTGATCAAAACCCTATGGCATTGGACTGCCTGGGTGGCTCTGTCGGTTAAGCGTCTGACTTCGGCTCAGGTCATGATCTCGCAGTCCGTGAGTTCGAGCCCCATGTCGGGCTCTGTGCTGACAGCTCAGAGCCTGGAGCCTGTCTCAGATTCTGTGTCTCCCTCTCTCTCTGTGCCTCCCCACTCATGCTCTGTCTGTCTCTCTCTCAAAAATAAATAAATGTTAGAAAAAATAAAAAAAAAAAAAAAACACTATGGCACTGGCACAAAAATAAACACATAGATCAATAGAAACAGAATAGAAAACCCAGAAATGAAGCCACGACTATGTGGTCAACTAATCTTCAATAAAACAGGAAAAAATATCCAATGGGAAAAAGAATGTCTCTTCAACAAATGGAGCTGGGAAAACTGGACCACTTTCTTACACTGAACACAAAATAAATTCAAAATGGATGAAAGACCTAAATGTGAGACCTGAAACCATACAAATCCTAGAGAACACAGGCAGTATGTAACCTCTTTGACATGGGCCATAGCTACTCTTTCTAGATATAGCTCCTGCGGCAAAGGAACAAAAGCAAAAACAATCTGCTGGGACTTCATCAAAATAAGAAACTTCTTCACAATGAAGGAAACAGTCACCAAAACTAAAAGGCAACCTACGGAACGGGAGAAGATATTTGCAAATGACCTATCTGATAAAAGGTTAGTATCCAAAATATATAAAGAACTTATAAAACTCAACACCCAAAGAATGAATGGTCCAATTAAAAAAATGGGCAGAAGACGTGAGTAGACATTTTTTCCAAAGAAGACATCCAGCTGGCCAACGGACACATGTAAAGATGCCCAACATCACTGATCATCAGTGAAATACAAGTCAAAACTACAATGAAGTGTCACCTCGCACTTGTCAGAATGGCTAAAATCAACAACACAAGAAACAACAGGTGTTGGCGAAGATGTGGAGAAAGGGGAACCCTCTTGCACTGTTGGTAGGAATGCAAACTGGTGAAGCCACTGTGGAAAACAGTATGGAGGTTCCTCAAAAGTTAAAAATAGAACTACTCTATGATCGAGCAATTGCACTACTAGGTATCTACCCAAAGAATACAAAAATACTAATCCAAAGGGATACATGCACCCTGATGCATTATCTACAATAGCCAAAGTATGTAGGCAGCATTATATACAATAGCCAAACTATGGAAACAGCCCAAGTGTCCATCAACTGATGAATGGATAAAGAAGATGTGGACTGTATATATGTGTATACAGGGGAGTATATATATATTGTATACATATATATACACACATATATATATACACACACACACACAATGGAATATATATATACAATGGAATATTGCTGAGCCATCAAAAAGAATGAAATCTTCCCATTTGCGATGACATGGATAGAGCTAGAGAGTATTATGCTAAGTGAAATAAGTCAATCAGAAAAAGACAAATACCATATGATTTCACACATATGTGGAATTTAAGAAACAAAACAAATGAGCAAAGGGGGGAAAAAAGACAGAGAGGTGGGCCAAGAAACTGACTCTTAACTGTAGAGAACAAACTGATGGGTAACAGAGAGGAGGTGGGTGAGGGGATGGGTGAAATAGGTGATGGGGATTGGGGGGGGCACTTGCGATGAGCACTGGGTATTGTATACAGATGTTGAATCACTAGATTGTACACCTGAACTTAGTATTACACAGTATGTTAACTAACTGGAATTTAACAGAGACTTAAAAAATGCAAAAGTGTAAAGCTTTTTGTAATTTTAGGCAAAAACTAGTTTCTGATATTTAATGGCAGGAAATGGTGCAACACTATAAAGTGAGGACAATAAGCTAACAAATTATTTATTGATGGATAAACTTACTCTTTGAACTCCCAGCTTAGTGCCTCTGTGTTGTCCAATGAACTTTTTCCCTGATGAGTTACAAAACTCAAGGACAACTCTACAGGTTTTGGGCTACGGATGCCTCCTACCATGAGGCATTTCTTACTCTGTCAGAAGGCACCTAAAAAGGAAAGCCCGGAGACATTTGACCAGGGAGGCTAATGATCTTTGTCTCCTGGCATTTTCCATATCTGTTTCTTGACCACAGTCACCTAATTCCATCACCCTCCCTGTGGCACTGGTGTTTTCACCCTGCCTTCTGTCTTCTCCCTTGCGACCACTGCCCACACCAAATCAGACAATGTGGAGAATCCCAAGCGATTCTGGTCTGGCCTGTAAATGATCTCGGCTCTTTTGGGCACTCCCAAAGAAATTTTTGCCATTTCAGTTTCTGTCAGTTGCCTCACACTAGGCTGGAGAACCATGGTGTACTGGGTACCTTACCAAAGCAGCTTCCTCCTGGTCCCTGCCCATGAATGGAGAGCAAAGATAATAAAAGTCCTGTCTAACGTATATTGAGTACTTAGTATGGTGGCCATTTTTCCAAGGGCTCCAGTCCATTGAATCGTTTTACCTGCATGCAGTTACCCCAATATGTAGTTCCCCAAAACAATTCCCATTTTACAGACGAGGGGACTAGGCACCACGAGGTTAAGTAATTTATACAAGTTTCCCCAGGGAGTTGTGGCAGAGCTAGGATTTAAACGCAGGCAGTCCAGCTTCAGGGTCTGTGCCGAAGGTGTGCACATGTGAAAATTCTTGCTCCCCAGTAGTAAATTCTCCCTCACGCAGGGATATATGTCATCTCCCTTGAACTCTGCCCCTGCTCCCATTAAGATCCAGGTGATCTCATCTTTCTACTCCCTGCTTGTGGGACAGGATCATTGTGGCTTCCCCACACATGAGAAGCACCAAGCACCAAATCCTCTGGGAGAACAGCGGAAGAGGCCGCAGCGGGGCCTCATGCAAATAACGCTGACGGTGTGCTCTGTCTTGCTTTTTCATTGAAGAAAATGACTGAAACCTTTTTATATCAACAGTAAGAGAGCTTTCTTCAATACCCCTCTCCCTTTTAATATCAAGATCCCACTCCTTTAAAATAAAAATAGTCCTAATTAATCTGAATGAACGGAACAGGTAAACTGGGATGGGGGGGGGTGTTTCTTCATAAGATGACTCCATTCCACTTGAGCTGCTGAGTACAATTAAAATAGGCACCATTTTCATGTACTCACAATATATACAACTTCACAGGAATACATTTGTACCTGGATAGCACTTTATTCTTTAAGAAATATGTAGATGGGGCACCTGGGTGGCTCAGTTGGTTAAGCGTCCGACTTTGGCTCAGGTCATGAGGTCCTGGTTCGTGAGATCGAGCCCCGTGTCGAGCTCTGCGCTGACAGCTCAGAGCCTGGAGCCTGCTTCGGATTCTGTGTCTCCCTCGCTTTCTGCCCCTCCCCCACTTGCGTGCACTCTCTCTCATATAAGTAAATATTTCAAAAATTTTAAAAATATGTGGAGATAAGATATCAGGATTTAAGAATTGACTTTTTTAAGCATGAGACAAGTGAATTTGGCTTATTTTGATAAAATTAAATGAACAGATATACTAGTTCTGGAAACAAATCTTTAAAAATGAGACTTGTTGGGGCACCTGGGTGGCTCAAGGGGTTAAACGTCCGACTCTTCGTTTCAGCTCAGGTCATGGTCTCATGGATTCATGAGTTTGAGCCCCACATCAGGCTTCAAGCTAACGGTGCAGAACCTGCTTGGGATTCTCTGTCTCCCTGTCTCTCTCTCTCTCTCTCTCTCTCTGCCCCTCCCCCACTTGTGCTGTCGCTGTCTCTCTCAAAACAAATAAATAAACTTTTTAAAAAATGAGACTTGTTGGTTTCTGTATAAATTTTGAGGTCATTCATGTCTTCCTCTAATAAATATTTATTGACTTCCTTCTGTACGCTTAGCCGTGAAGAGATAGCCCTGAACAAGTGAGATGTTTCCTGTCCTGGTGCTGCTTAAAGTCTACTAGGAAAGACAAACGCTAAAATAATTATGCTAAAATTTGATGTGAACTATGATGGTGGATGATACAGATGGTCTATAGAAGCTTTCAGTAGGGGACCTAGCCATGGTAGAAGTGAAGGCCTTCCAGAATATTTAGCATTTATGCTGAGACCTGAAGGATTTGGAGGGTCAGCCTGGTGGTAAGTGAAGGGTGAGCATTTCAAGTAGAAGCAAAGCATGTGTGAAACATCAGAGGTGAGAACGTATGCAGTGTATTCCAATAACTGAAAGGTCCTCCAGAACCAGAGTTCATTTAGCCAATGAGTATATTCAGACTTGGGTGAGTGAAGAAAACTGTCCAGTGGAGTCAAGTGTAGGGTGCAGATCACCTTATTTTAATGGCTAGCATTCTGCCATATGCCCATGGCCTTCTGTGGACCGAGTAGACATTTGGAGAAGGGCTACTGCTCTCTCTTATGGCACCTTCACATGGGTTAGAAATGTAATCTATTTCTAGATCGTCATGATCTAAAAATTTTGCTAGAAGAAGTCTGCCAGAAAATTATGGCAATAAATACATAAATCTACAGCATCTGCCTCGTTAATGGTTCCCCTTACACGTACCACACGCGCAACTGTACTGGCCCCTGCGGATTCAGATCAAACCTCAAGTAGTAATCTTTGAAGCTTCTGTTGGGGAAGAGTCTATAACCACCTCATGCCAGTGGCTTTTTAATGGTTTCTGATGGGCTGCCTAGAGTGGAACCATTGACCTTGACCTCCTCTTAGGCATTTGTGTTCTCATAGTTACTGATTTATAACCCATTGCCTGCTGTGACCTTCAACATTTCCTGTCTTTTCTCCTGCCTGCTTGCCTTCTAGTCTCTGATTTATTATTTTCCATGATCAGGTTCATTTTCTCTGCCTGAGATGACCATAACCACCAAATAATAGAATTAGATATTTAATTTTAAGGTTTCCCTCCTTATTGGATTTCTCTCCTTCTTTTATTTAGTGTCTTTTTTTTTTTTTTCGTAGTTTGTCATAACCCTTATGGGTTTGTTCAGGAAGTTTACTGGAGTCTCTTTTATAAGGGGCAAGCTGGAGAAAAGCATGGACGCTAGGTTTCGGTTGGGATGGATTTTCCCAAGTGTGTTACACTTGGAAAACACTAGTTTTGCACTGTGTCCACAAGCATACAACAAAGAGGGGCGATTCGTTAGTCAAACAATCTTGGGCAACTGTGGAGCAAAAAAGGGCAACTGTCTTTCTGCACTGCAGTCTTCAGAGTCATTATTATGCTAGCGTGCTTGTGAATATGTAAGTGTATGTAGCATTTGTTAGATTTATTTAACCATCTAAGTAATGAGGTTCTTGTGCTCCATGGACCCCTCTTGCCACCTGGGCTTGGTGCTCTAATTAGAAGGTGCTCTAAATAGAAGGACTTGGTTCAGAAGAAGGAGAGAGCAGCCCATTCCCTGATGCCTGTAGAAGCATGGCAAAAGAAGGGCTCATTCTGGGTGGGTTGCCAATATTTCAGGCAGTGTCTAGCAGCAGGGGAGACCAGAGGCAGAATCCCACCCGAGGAAAGAGAAATGGTAAACTCTGGTGATCACAGCTTCTGTTAGCTCTTTGAGGCAGGGCTACTGCCACACTAAGAAATTGGAATGCCCATCTGAAAATAGGGACTGGAAGATAATGGTAGGGGACAAGTGTGGCGCTCCTAAGAATTGCCTCAAGGCAATGGCGGAATGGCCCAAAATCTTGAGTCCAGAGTCATACAGATTTTTTCTTTCTCTCATCCAAGTCTGAGGGACAGTCAGTGGCCCTTGGCCATCTTGAGGCATAGGCAATTACATATGTACACATCCTTTTATTTACTTTTTTACACAAAGGGCGACTTACTTTTTTGTGTTTTGTGCTTGTTTTTATCCTTAATTTGGCACTCTATCAGTGAAATCACTCTATATAAAGCTGCTTTAATTTTAAAATAATGGCATAGAGTTCTTTTGTATGGGTGTGTTGCAATACTTAGCCTTACATCAGTGGGCAAGTATATGATTTGCAGCGTTGCAATACTGCAACAAATATTGAACACACATTATTTCACACACGTGAAAATACCTCTGCAGAATAAATACTTGGAACTGGAATATCAGACTCAGAAAGAATGCTTGTATTTTCTTTCTTTCTTTTCCTTCCTTCCTTCCTTCCTTCCTTCCTTCCTTCCTTCCTCCTTCCTTCCTTCCTTCCTTCCTTCCTTCCTTCCTTCCTTCCTTCCTGAGAAAGAGAGACAGGGAGAGAGAGAGCACAGGAGGGGCGGAGGGAGAGGAAGAGAGAAAATCTTAAGCAGGTTCCATGCCCAGTATGGAGCCTAACGCGGAGCGTGACACAGGACTATCTCACGACCCTGAGTTCATGACCTGAGCTGAAATCAAGAGTTGGACGCTTAACCAACTGAGCCACCCAGGAATTCCTGAAAGAATGTACATTTTTTATTTTGCCAGATATTTCCAAATTGCCCTCCATAGAGTTCGAACCAATTCATGCACATTCTCATAATATGTAAGAATATGTTCCTCATTTTAGTTATTTTTTTGTTTGACCTACACAACATTTTTCAAAAGTTAATTTTTAGGAAAGGAAGACTTAAATTAAAATTTCGAATTCTTGTGTTTTCTTGAAAAACTTGACGTTGGCCCCACAAACCCTCAAGCGTCAATCAGCTAGGATCAGTGGTGACTGTCTTCCTTAGGTAGACAATGAGCACTCTGTGTCATCACCGACTCCTATATTTCTTATCACCTCCCAATATTGAAGCCATACTTTAGGTGCCATTTACCATCATGTATTTGTAAAATGTATGTGTATATAGGAGGATTACACATTTATACATATACACATATAGGAGAGTTAAGAGGAAAGTGAAACATTTGCTGTCTATAGTAAAGAGGGAAATGTATATTGATTTCAGACATATTACATACAGACCTCAAACAACTCTTTGCCCAGTGCCTCCAGCACATAGGAAGCACTCAATGAAAATATGTGTATTAATGGTTGGAGGCTGGATTAATTGGGATTGGTCTAGAGTGGGCTTGCCTCTTGGGGGTCTTTAGTACCTACAAATGAATGGAGTTGTAGACTTCAGGGCTGATATTCAATACATGTTTATTGAATCAAATTGAAAAATCTAATTTTAAAAATGATTCTTAAACCCTGGGATCCTTTTGCTAAGCACGCATATATTTTAAATGGTTTAGTTTTACAGTCTTGATTTAGGATTAATATCCTGTCCAAAAAAAAAAAAAAAAAAGACCATAAAGGACAAGAAAAGGAGCTTCTAATACCAATAATGGAATGTGAAGGATTCAATGCAAATGCCTGAGGTCTAATATTTTGCATTCCTCTAATATATCCTATCGAGCTAGGCTTTGATTTCTTCCTTAGGTCTTTATTTACACTGTATGTGTTCCAGGCCATCTCAGGGGGAGACTATGCATGGTGATCATCTGGGTGACAGAAAGATCCTGGGTCCTCCTTTGTCTCCTAATATGCTTCAAGGCAAGGCAAACTATCCTTCACTTTCCCTCACCCTACGGGGAAGATCTGCACTTAGTATATTTTCTTCATTGAAGTGGGGAAGTAGGATACAGTGAACTCCCCCCACCCCTCATGGAGCTGGGTGGTCAGGGGCCATGGCAGGATCTCCTGCAACATCAACTTATTGGATCGCCACAATGTGAGCTAGAAAAAAGACAGGCATGGAAATGGACATCCATCCATCCAACAATGTCCATTGATTTCGTCCATATTCCCAACAATGTAAAGACACCCACAGCTAAGAAAAGACCAAAGAAAGTGCATGGCTCTGAGCAGTGGCATGATTGACAATTGCCCTTTTCTTCTTTGTTGTTGAAGTCTCCAATCTTTCTAAAGGAGGTGTTACTTTTATTGTCAGAAAGTTATTAAACTATATTTCTATCTCTGGAAAAAAGAGAAAAAGATGCCAATGACAACCGAAAGATACCAAGCTTGTGTTTGGCTGGCTGTTCTGCCTCCACTGCTTGAGTTGCCTCTCCAGAGCGCTAGGGCCTTCTAGGGGGTGTGCCCCCTACTCCCACAGTGGATCTCTCTGATGGTGTGGGAGTACATGCTGTCTCTCTCCTCCCCTGCTCTGGGTCTCTGTGCAGAGGAGTTTGATTGCTGTCAAAGGCCCCACAGGAACTGTTTCCACCACTGATTGCTCTCAAGGGCATTGCTGCCTGCAGTGGCAACCAGTGCCCTCTGTCAAGAGTGTGGCTAGGGGCCACCGTGTCACCTACATGATCAAAATGGAGTGGCCACTGCCATCGGTGCCGCGGCCGCTGCCAGATCCTCCACTGTCACAGAACCTCTGATCCTTCACGCTTTCTGCAGCCCTTGGAAATATTACAGAAACAGTTTTGGTTTCCAGTCAATCTTTATTAGTCTCCTTGTCCAGAGACGCAGGGTGAATCCACAACGATTGAAAGGAACGATTCTGATACAGGATGTATGCTGTGCTCAGAATGACCCCCATCTTTCAAACTCACCTGTTGTCTTTGAAACACAGTTTTGCTATTAATGCTTTGTTCTCTTAGGATGAGTAATTTCCCAAGAGGCTTCTTGGTTTCTTTTGTGCATAGATACCTGGTGATTTCACTCTGCTATATCTTCTTGAGTCATGAGGTAAAAAAAAAAAAAAAAGAAAAGAAAAGAAAAAAAAGTGGTAGCTCAAGCCTCTGCCTGAGTCTGTGATCACCGAAGGGTGGGAAATCTCAATTGTCAAAAGGAGGTAGAGAAGAAAGAAAAAAAGAAAAGACATGAAGGAGGATCGAGGAACCCTGAAAATGTCGGGCTGTGGGGAGAGGATCAGACTATCTCCTTCCTCCCTCTACCTCTATGATGTTCATTCCAGAAATCATCCAGAGCGAGAAAAAAAAGGGAAAAGAAGCGCTCTTTGTTGAGCGCCTGTTGAGAAGTACTTCAGGTTTAATATCTTCTCTACCCCCTACAGATTCCTATAGAGCAGTTATTAGGACCCTGAACTTATAGATGAAGAAATTGAGATGGAGAAGGGTTTAGTAATTGCCTGAGCTCACGCAGTTGGGAAGAGGCAGGTTCTGGCTTCTGACTACGAAGACCTTGACGTTTCAACTACACAATTCTGAGTTCCTGTTTGTTCATCACCCCGAGTTAGAAGTTCTTCTGAAGTCCAGAGATGCCACACACCTGGCTCTATCCAACTCTGTCCTTCTTGGCCACGTAATCTGGCTGCTTCTGCATCACCAAGCCGACCTTTAGGAGTGGCTTCTTCTAGGCCAGGGTTTCTCAACCACTGTGCCAGTGACATTTGGGGTCACATAATTCTTGGCTATGGGAGGCTGACCTAGCGTTATGGGATGTTTGGCAACATCCCTGGCTTCTGTTCACTAGAAACCAACAGCATTCCTGCCCCCAGTTGTGATCACCAAAAAGCATCTCCAGACATTGCTCAATGTTGCATGAGGGGCCAAATTGTCCCTGGTGGAGAACCGCTAATTCAGAAGTTCCCACTGTAAGGCATCTCTTCTTAGGTGACTCAACTTCTCTGCTCACCTCCCTTAACACTTGCTCGTTACTCACCCTAGCCACATCTGCCATACCAACGGCTGGCTCTTCTTAGATGAGGACATAGATACCTGTGCCTAAAGTGAGCTGGGCTGAGTGGGCTACCTGGGCTCCAGGCAGAGGCTGGGTGACAATGATGGCTCTAAAAGAGAAGAGATGGGCCAGGTGGGGATGGAGAGGGAGAGCCCCTGAGTAGGACAGGCTGATGCTTCAGGGATCTTCAATGCTTCCTCCCTCCTGAATGGACGAATTTTTGTCTCAGATTGCTGTATTCTCCTGCCCAGTGTTTCTTGTTTCCTTCACCATTTGCCTGCTCTCTACCCCTTCCAGGGAGAGTTTGGGCATTTCAGGTAAAAGGAGAGACTCACTGGGGTGAGTCGAAGTCCGTGTGTCAAAGGAAGCATCATATCCTTTACATCATTCCCTTCCAATAACACTGACTCTCTTAACTCTGCAAATTCCACAGCAATACTTGCCAACTGTGATTAGACACATCACAGCACACATGCACACATATGTACTTTAACACAAACACAGATAACGATACTTTTGCTCCCACTGAAACGGTGTATTTTTGTTCCTCTACTCTATTGTCTTATCTGGACACCTCTTCATGCAGGACAGTTTCAAAAGTCCCCTTACCTTTGATCAGGTCCTCACCAAACTGCAAATAGCACCCCTGTGTCTGCTTGGCTATCGTTAAAGAATACTAGAGAAAGATGACTCAGTCCTGATAAGTGGTCTTGGTGGAGGACAGATGGAAAGGCATTTGAGTGCTCATTGGATGGCCCAAAGAATATGGATGACCAATGTTTCTACCTTGCCTTTTGGGGTCTTCCCGTGTTGTGGTTGCATCTGAAGTCCTTGGTGGTGTGGTGAGCTGTGAAAACCATTGTGTTACCGTGGCTTCATACTCCCTGCCTATAGTTGCTGGATGGAGAATTTTGCACACTATGGGAGATATATTCCAGATCTTAATTTGCTGGTCTCGAAAAGTGCATGTACCCTTCCTGCTCAAATTCAATGTACATCAGATGCCTCCTGTTCACATCTTGTTCCCAGCCATTATAGTGTTTGTAATCTCTTCATTGTTCCCTTGAAACTTGACCAGCATCCACCGTCCAGCCTCTCTCACAGGCTCCTTTCCCCCCTTATCTCCAATCTCTTCTTTCCCCTTCCTTTTTTTCTCTCTGCTCTTCTTTTCCTGGTTTATAGTTATTTTTTCCTTTGCAAAATTATTTGCATCTGTGTTTCAATTATAGTCAACATTTCTTGGTGCTGAATTTGGACATGACTTTGTGTTAAATATTATGGAAAATAGAACTACAGACATGATTCATGCCCTACCACCAAGGAAATTCATAATTTGCATTATAATACAAGACAAATTATAAAACTATATTTTGGCGGGGGGGGGGGGGCGCCAGGGCGGCTCAGTTGGATAAGCGTCCACCTTGGGCTCAGGTCATGATCTCACAGTTTGTGGGTTCAAGCTCCCCGTCGGGCTCTGCTCTGACAGCTCAGAGCCTGGAGCCTGCGTCAGGTTCTGTGTCTCCTTCCCTCTCTGCCCCTCTCCCACTCGCACTCTGTCTCACCCTCTCAAAAATAAATTTAAAAACATTAAAAACATTTTTTAAAAAACTGTATTTTTTCAATCCATTAATTTGACAAAAATTTATTGAGTAAAATATGTATGAGACAACATGTGGAGCCTTAGATGCACACTGGAGAATAAAATAGACCCACATTGCCCTTACATAGCTTATAAGCTGATAATAATAAATTTTAAAATAAAATTATAATTTCATAATACATTTTTCCAGAACAAAAGCTGCATTAAATGTTCATATCAATTGTAAGATACTCCTTGACCTCAGAAAATTTTTGATGTGGGAAAAAAAGATTTGTTTTTCGTTTGGTCCCCAGAAGCTCTGAAATGAATTTACACATGACGATTAAGAATGATGGGGGGGTGGGAGGGAGGGGAAAGTGGGGGATGGGCATTGAGGAGGGCACCTGTTGGGATGAGCACTGGGTGTTGTATGGAAACCAATTTGACAATAAATTTCCTATTAAAAATAAATAAAGGACCGAAGTTACCTAAAAAAAAAAAAAAAGAAGAAGATATTGCTAACTTTCTATAATGTTAGCAATGGCAACGTAAGCCGTGATTAATTTGCTTGTTGAAACTGTAGTTCAATTTTATGTGGTGGGAGCCACCAGCTGTTTAGTGAATTTAATTTTTATCCATTTACTGTAATTCAATATACAATTTATTCTTGCATACTTACAAATAACTAACAATATGCATTTCACAAAGATATTACTCAGTATTATTACTTTTACATAAATATTAGAAAATGAAATAGAATACATCAATGTGCTATGTTATAAATTTTTTTCTGGGAACAAAAGTGTGTTTTTGGGGCACCTGGGTGGCGCAGTCGGTGAAGCATCCGACCTCGGCTCAGGTCATGATCTCACCGCTCATGAGTTCAAGCCCCGCGTCGGGCTCTGTGCTGACAGCTCAGAGCCTGGAGCCTGCTTCAGATTCTGTGTTTCCCTGTCTATCTGCCCCTCCCTTGCTCATTCACTCGCGTGTTCTCTCTCTCTCAAAAATAAAGTAAAACGGAAAGAAAGAAAGAAAAGAAAGAAAGAAAGAAAGAAAGAAAGAAAGAAAGAAAGAAAAGAGAGAAAGAAAGAAAAGGAAAAGAAAGAAAGAAAAGAAAGAAAGAGGGAGAGGGAGAAAGAAAAAAAGAGGGAGAGGGAGAAAGAGAAGGGGGGGAGGGAGGAAGGAAGGAAGAGAAAAAAAGAAAGAAAGAAGAAATAAAAAAGAAAGAAAGAAAGAAAGAAAGAAAGAAAGAAAGAAAGAAAGAAAGGAAGAAAGGAAGAAAGAAAGAGAAAATGCTCCCAGGTAGGGCAGGTCAAGGAAGTAGAGCAGGCAGCAAGGCCAAAAGCCAAGCAGGCATGCGCCCTCCCCTCTCCCTCCCCCTACACCCCCCAGAGTAGACACGGAGAACAAGTTATGCCTCAGAGGTCGCCACCCCCTCTGGTGCCAGGGGGCCACCTTCTCATGCTCCGCCCCTGTTAGTCATGAGCTAAGTGTCAGCTCCCGGGTATGCCCGGTTGTGGCGCAGCCGGAGTTGCTCCCGTAGCCCAAGGGCAGCGCCAGGTCGAGTCCCCGGAGGTCAAAATGTCCCAGAACCCGGGGAGGCGGCCTGTACAGACTGAAAAGGACCTCAGGGGATCCGGAAGGAGCAAAACTGCCTATCACAAGATCATCTCAGATCAAGGCCCCTCGGTGAGCATTACCAGTTACAGGTGCGTACGCACATACGTACATATGTGTGTGGGCATGTATATATTTTTAAAAGTGATTTTATAAGTTAAGTAGGAACATTGACTATAAAAATATACGAAGAACAAACTTCCTCATAATTTCAGCATCCAGTTGCAAGTTTCCTCGAAGATTTAGGTCTCTGCCATCCCAGCCTATCTTCTTTCTAATTTCTGCCATTTAGGTTACAAGAATTGGGCTTTTCAGGGGAGTGTGGTGTAATATTTCTCTTACACTTATGAACATTTCCTGACACTCGAGAAGGCTGGGCTAGATTCACCCCGCCTTCCAGGTAGCCGCATACCGTGGGAGATGAGCAGGCACGTGACCGTTGGTGACTTTTGCTGTCTCTTCCTCCAAGAAAATGCCTGGGTGTCTAGTTTGGAGTAATGATGATTTCAGGTTCCACCTGTGTAGTCATCACTGGTAGTTTTGTCATTGTTCTTCTTTTTATTTTTTATTTTTTTTTTAACTTTTATTTAGTTATTTTGAGAGAGAGCGGGGGGAGGGGGCGAAAGAGAGAGAGAGAGAGAGAATGAATCCCAAGCAGGCTCTGCACTGATAGTGAAGCTCCACTGTGGAGCTGAAACTCACGAACCCTGAGATCATGACCTGAGCCGAAACCAAGAGCCAGCCGCTTAACCAACTGAGCCACCCAGGCGCCCCCCCCATCTTATTTTTTAATTAAATGTGCAATTACTTGAACAGTGAGCAAAACTGCCTGTGTTATAGTTATAGGCTTCAATGCGCAATACACAACTGCTAGGAAAGAGTGGAAATGTACAAACAGACAATGCTTTTAGGAATTAAAAGACATTTTCTTATTATGTTGTAACAACCTGTGTTAAATATTGACATGACTGGGTTCATTTTAATATGACTTGGTGTTGCTTTAGCATAAATAGGTTAAATTTGATTGTGAGAAATACATCAAAACTTTTCCCTTTGCTGTTTTATAATTTTTTAACGTTTATTTATTTTTGAGAGACAGAGCACAGGTGGGGGAGGAACAGAGCGAGAGGGAGACACAGAATCTGAAGCAGGCTCCAGGCTCTGAGCCATCAGCACAGAGCCTGATGCGGGGCTCGAACCCATGAACTGTGAGATCATGACCTGAGCTGAAGTCGCATGCTTAACCGTCTGAGCCACCCGGGTGTCCCGTTAATTTTTCCCTTTGCTATTAATGATGATTTTATTTTTTACTTACGAAAATTCACCTAGGAAGGATTTTTTTCTGGGAGGTAACGTCCCTCAAAAGGTAGATGGCAAGACCCGTGTGTGTACGTTCAGACATAGATGTGGCTGTTGCTTTTTAAATATATTTTTACTTTGAAATAACTAGATTTACAGGCAGCTGTAAGTAATACAGACATCCCATGTGCTGTGTGCCCAGTTTCCTCCAATGGTTATATCTTAGGTAAACACAGTACGATGTCAAAGTCATGCAATTGACATTGGTACAGCGTAAAGTTCTGTTCCATTGTATCACATACAGAAATTTGTGTAATCACCACCACAATCAAGATACAAAACTGTTCCATGACCATAAGTCTCCTTCATGCTACCCACTCCCCATCCCCATCTCTAACCTTTGGCAACCACTAATCTGTTCACCATCTCTATAATTTTGCACTTTTGATAATTTTATATAAATGAGATCATACAGTACGTGGCCTCTTGAGATAATCTTTTTTTCCACTTAGATTATCTCAGACCCATCTAAATTGTTGCACATATCAAGAGATGATGATGATTGCTCAGTGGTATTCCATGGTATGGCCATACTAGTGTGTTTATTCATCAGTTGCTGATGTTTGGGTTGTTTATACTTTTTCACTATTATAAACAAAGCTGCTGTGAATATTTGCATTCAGGTTTCTATGTGGACATAAATTTTCATTTCTCCAAGATAGATGCGTAGGGCTATGATTACTGGGTCGTATGTTAGTGTAGATACAGATTTTTTAAAATATAAAAATATGACCACACTGGTTAATTTTTCAATACCAGCTAGAAGGTACAGACTCAGTCAAACACATTTCATACCTTCTTAGAAAACGTGAACTTAGCATTAAGATAATGGTGACTTTTATAAAATAAGGATTTGTCCACAAAGAATTCATGTTGTAAATATTATTGTAGTTTTCTACTCTCGGACTATGTTTCTAGTCCTTGTCCTCACCTCTAATTTTGTTAACAGTCTGTGACTCCCAGTGAATTCATTGGAATGGCTGCTTTCCATGCAACTAATCATTTCCGTGCAGTGAATCTGAGTATGTTCTACATGTAGCCAGTATATACTGTTTCTCCTTCCAAGGAACACTATTTTAATTTTCAGTTTTCTACCTCTTTTTTGACACATGTAGTTTTAAATGCCCGTGAAAACGGGCAGCCACTCATATTCAGAATGCATTGCAACTTTATTGTCTCGTGTTGTTTTCAAACTCCTCAACGTGGTAGAAATCGTTCTCTCATCTAAGCCTGAGAACATCAGCTTCCACAGGGTGACTCCAACCCCCTTCCACCCAGCATTGAGAATCAGCTTGATGAAACAGTTTTATGGGATTCAATTTAGTGAAGATTTCAGGCACTGTCACACCGGGCTTCTGGGATTCTCATCACACAGTGAGTCCAGTGCCTGAAGCATAAAGAAGGAAGATATTGCCAAATGTGTCACAACAGTTGATGTAATTTGCAGCTCACTTCTTTTCAGTAAAATAACATAGAGCATATGTGGCTAGCCTAAACTTATTCTGAAGTCACAATGTATTCAGAAGTGGAAGAGAAACTGAAAGGGGAGAAAGAACCTCATAAATTAATTGAGTGGCACTTTAGAAGCAGGTGTAGCCAAGCTCTTGAAAGCCTATGTCTCAACCCAGGATGTCTGCATTCCAGCCCTCGATCCTTCCTAGACAGCTCGATTGCATTTGGCGTTTATGATTTATGATTTGCCACTTATGGAGTATTTATAACATGTTGGTGGAGAAGATTCTGACCAATGTCATGATTAAAGAACGAGCGTTGAAACAAGTTAGCCAAGGTCAAAAAGGAAGTTAATTCTGAAGTTGGCGTTCTATACCTGGCCCTAGCATCCGTCTCCTGAGTCAGAATTTGCTTGAGTGACCATGTGATTCAGGTTTTCTCAGGAGAGTCCAGGTTACATGGTCCCAATGTAGGTATTAGTAGTTCCCCCTTTACTCTGAAAGTGTCCCACTTTCAGGACAAATTCTGTGCTCACTCTACTGTTAGCTGCATTAGTATGTTTTTCCTAATTTATGAATAGAAAAGGTTTCATCTGTTTTTCCATTATGCCAAATAAATGGGTGATAGGCATTGCATCCTTTAAGTCTTTCTACGGATATAAAAATTTCAGTTTAATGATTGATATTTCCTGTTTGTTAATATTAGAATTCCATTCCTAGTTAAACACCCAAGGGAAACAAGTGGATGTATCCAAACAGTGACTTACATGCATTTTCTCTGCCTGTGTTATTCGTGATAGTCCCTAAATAATTTTTAACCCCACAAATATCCATTAACGGGGCCTGTGGTATATTTACATGGTGGAATACTATACAGCAACAAAAAAGAACAAACCACTGGCACACAAAACTCTATGCATGAACTTAAAATGTATTGTGTGACAAAAAGGCACAGAGAGTACATATTGTGCAACTTAATTTATAAGCCAAAAAAAAAAAAAGTGGACAAAGCCGATCTTCACTGATAGAAAGCAGAATAGCGCTTGTCTTGGAAGGTGGCGGATGGGTATTAACTGGGTGGAGGCAGGGAAGCCTTCTAGGGTAATGGAAATATTCTGTATCTTCATCTGGGAGGCAGTTGCACGAATGTATACATATGTAAAAATTCGTGGAGCTTTATGCTTCAGATTTGAGCATTTTATTATTTACATCTCAGTCTATAAAAAGAGAAGAAATTGTATAAGAACCACATCTATTAAACATTTCTATGAAATTTCTATGGCATGGCCATCACTGACATATCCAGAGAAGTAACCCAAGCTGTGAGTAAAAGATCATAACTCATTCTGATTAAGAATAGGCAGGGGGGCCTGGGTGCCTCAGTCAGTTAAGCGTCTGACTTTGGCTCGGGTCATGATCTCAGGGTTTATGAGTTCGAGCCCCACGTTGGGCTCTGTGCTGACAGCTCGGAGCCCGGAACATGCTTTGGATTCTGCCCCTCCCCTGCTCACAGTCTGCCTCTCTCTGTCTCTCAAAAATAAATAAGCACTAAAAAAAATTTTAAGAACAGGTAACTACTTCTTCCCTCCCTCCCTTCACCGCATCACTCTTGTCGAGTCCCGACTGGCTCTCCCCAAAGTCTGTGGTCTTAGGTGAAAACACCGAGCAAATGAGAACTTTGCTGTGGCATGAAGTCGAGGCAGAGCCAAGGCCATGTTTGAAGGTTCGGTTGGCAGGTCCTGGAAACCTGAGAGGTCAGTGCCGAGTGCACGCATCGGAACCAAGTCAGAGCTGAGCACACGAGGCATCCTTCTCTCACTCCTTCCCTCTCTCCAAGCTCCTGGCTGAGGAAGGGAGAAGAGGGGAGAGAGAGAATTGGAGATTGGACGTGCACCAATTGGGTCTTTACAAAATGTGCTATGGAATAATATTATAATTACAAACAGGCAGGCTGTGTTTTCACGGCAACAAAAACACACTTGAAGGCAAAAGTGTGGTGGGAGTGAGGAAAGGCATATGGTTCATTAAAACAACTTTCCTTTTTTTTCACCAAAACACTGAAATGGCTTTAGAGCCAAGGAAGGGTCATAGTCAAAAGTGCCAGTGAGTTCCTTTTTGTCGTACTTTTCATCTCTGCTTTTGTTCCTATTTTGTGTCAAGGTTTATATATAGGTGCTGAAGGATTTAGACCAGTGGTTCTCCATCTGGGGCGATTTAACCCCAAGGGGCATCCGGAATGTCTGAAGGCATCTTCGGTTATCCCAGCTCAGGGCCTGGGGGCTACTGTCATGCAGTGGGTAGAAGGCACTTAACAAAGCATCATTCAGCCCCCAAAGTCGCTAGTGCTGAGGTTGAAAAATCCTGGTTTCTACTGAAGCCCACATCTGGGATCAAGGGTAAAGGTGAAGCGTGTTAGGATCCAGCATCCCATCGTGGAACTAGTCTCGTAGGGATATGTTCATTTTATAATACTATTGGTTAGATATGAATTGCTGTCGAAGGCTTTGGGTAGATCCTTCCAGCATTTCTCAATGACTTTGTGTGGCATTAAGACAAGTGGGCCAACAAGAATTACTCTGTTCTTCCTGTTTTGATTCAAGATACATCAAAGCAAACTGCAATGGGGTTATAATGGGGGAGCAAATTGATACTATATAATAAGAAAATATAATCTTGTAGAGGAGCGGGACAGCGATAAACGAAAAGGTCGTTGTGTGCGTCATCGGAAACCAAGGTCCTGGTCCTGAATTGTCATGGATCTCTGACTTTGTGGCAGTGGATGGATGGCTTGGAGACTCTAGATCTTGTTTTCCTCATTCATAAAGTGAGGAGGCCAAAGTAGATAATTTAAACTCTCTTTTAACACCAATAATCAGTGAGTTGATGGGAATCAACATATTCCTCCCTAAACAATAATTGACACCATTAGTTTTAGAGTATCTCTAAAAATGAAAGGACTAGAGGAACATAAAAATTGTTATGCAAGAAACTCTTCTTTTAAAAAAAAAAATCTCTTATTATGCCTGTCACATAGACAAAGTTTCTTTGTCTCTGTAACTTCAAGATGTGTCTTTCTAACTTGTCAGTTTAACTGTTTGGCAAAAAGCATTCCAGGTAAAGAAAAATAACTGTGCAGAGCTGTTTAACATTTGTTCCTAATGTTAACTTTTAAACTCTGCTTAGAAAAATAATTCTGTTCAGAAATTTGATCTGTCTGCCTTCCTTTTGTATTGCTTTTGGCTCTTTCAGAACTCAGAAATGTCAATTTGTTATTCATGTTGGCCTTCGCTAATCCTTCCAAAAGAATGTGAAAAGGCCCACAGTCTTTTATATTAGGAAATAACTGAGATTAAAACGGATTAAGTCTGAGCTCCTTTCTTTTGCTCTGTATTGATGTAATGAGTGTTGTCGCAGCATTTACAAAAGCGATGGGGTTTTTCATACTAAACTATAATTTCATTGTGTGAGCATTCAGTAGGGGCATTGATACAGTTAGGCCTGGTGACTTTTCACAAGTTAAATGCCAAGACCCTGCAGTGTCCTTCTGAAATGTTGGACAAGGTAGTGGGTAGGGAGGGATTAGAGAGACACAAGTATGTGTCAAGTCAAAGTCTTGAAGAAGGAGTGGGAGGGGAGGGGATAGACAGACTGAGGGTTGTTGACTTGCAAAATCAGTGGGAAAGCATAGCATGGTGGGGGCATTCAGCTACTAATGAAGTAGAAGTAGAATTGTTTATGTGACTGGCTTCTATGTGGTGTCTACTTTTATCACCAAGAATAATAGAACGTTCTCCCTTTACATGGAAGATACCATAGGCCACACGACACAAGGGTGATGTCTTTATTTAGTTCCCAGTAGTTACAAAGAATATTCTGAGCCGTCCACACCCTTCCGTGTAGGCTTATTTAGGATGAGACACTATAACACAGGGCAAAGCTAACCAACTCTCAGAGGCTGAAATGCATCTGAAATTGGGCTTCAGTTCTAGCCCCCAAGCTGGCATGTCAGAGACTTATTTTTGGCCTTTCATCTCTTAATTTTTATTTATTTATTTTAATAAAAGTTATTGTCAAATTGGCTTCCATACAACACTCAGTGCTCATCCCAACAAGCGCCCTCCTCAATGCTCATCCCCCACTTTCTCTCTCACCCCCCATCCACCCTCAGTGTTTTCTCTGTATTTCAGAGTCTCTTATGGTTTGCCTCCCTCCCTCTCTGTAACTATTTTTCCCCTTCCCTTCCCCCATGGTCTTCTGTTAAGTTTCTCGAGATCCACATAGGAGTGAAAACATTTGATATCTGTCTTTCTCTGACTGACTTATTTCACTCAGCATAGTTCCCTCCACTTCCATCCACGTTGCTGCAAATGGCATGATTTCATTCTTTCTCATTGCCAAGTAGTATTCCATTGTGTATATAAACCACGCCTTCTTTATCCATTCATCGGTTGGACATTTAGGCTCCTGTCAATAGACGCAGAAAAACCTTTTGACAAAATACAACATCCTTTCTTAATAAAAACCCTCAAGAAAGTCAAGATAGAAGGGACATACTTAAACATCATAAAAACCGTATATGAAAAGCCCACAGCTAATGTCATCCTCAATGGGGAAAAACTGAGAGCTTTCCCCCGAGATCAGGAACACGACAGGGATGTCCACTCTCACCACTGTTGTTTAACATAGTGTTGGAAATGCTAGCGTCAGCAATCAGACAACAAAAGGAAATCAAAGGCATCAAAATTGGCATTGATGATGTCAAGCTTTCACTTTTCACAGATGACATGATACTCTACATGGAAAACCTGAAGGACTCCACCAAAAGACAGAACTGACACATGAATTCAGCAAAGTCGCAGGGTACAAAATCAATGTCAGAGACTTGAAAGTGCATGCATTATGCTGTTTGTTAGATCTTACTCAGCTAGATTCTCTAACCGAAAGCCAAGAGAATGCTAGAACCAAATTATATCAAGGGTCTGGGCAAAAGTGTTCCCTTTTTTAGAGACGGGTTGAGAAGATTCCATCCCAGAAATTTGAAATCTGTTATTGTTTCTGGTAGTTGTACTTTCCAGAAGGGAGAAGTTGTTGCGTGAGCAGCTCACATCTGCTGCCCCGTGCTGACCATCCAGCTTTCAGTTTCATTCCACGGAGCCACAGAGCAGGCCACTCCAGGGCTGTGTGGGGCCACAGGAGTGGCACAGGTTCCGCGTGAAGGAGTGGCTTCTCAGGCTGAGCGTGACAGTTCACAGTCCAGTGTGGGTAACCAACAGTCCAGGATGAAGGAAGCGAGCAGTTGGATTAATTATTTTTCTATGGTTTAGTTAAAGAAGTAGTTGTGATGTCAAATCCATTTTGGTTTCAAATGGGAAAATCAGACTTAAGTTCTTTATTCCATTCAGAAAAAGGATCTGAGAAGTGAACAAAAAAAAAGTTTACCAATTGATTCTCTTCATGCCAGACACCAATTTAACTAAAACTCTCTCCTTTCCACATTCCCCTCGCCTCAGTTGACTCATTGTTTAGATTGGATTGCCTTTTGGTTTTTTGTATATTTCACGAACTGGACTTTACAACTGGATGTAAGAGGAACAATGAGAGAAGAGTGTCTCCATTGTACTAGATTATTTTTCCTTTTTTTTTTTTTATGAGGTAGTTCATGCCTCACTTTAAATGTCATACATGATAAATGCCTCTTTAAATGTGATTGCTCGAAATTGTGAACATTTTCTAAAATTATATTCGCAATTCTGAGTATTTCAGAGGAGGCTGTTTTTGCACAATGATCTTTTTGAGACTGCTTGGTGGTCATTTTATCACCATAATCACATTCTCTAGTTCTCCTGTCATAAACAAACAAAAAAAGTAAGAAATAACAAATAAAATAAACCTAAATAAATAAAAGCAAAAATCTGTTCCTACTCCCTCAAACCTTGAGATCTTCCTTAAAACTCACCTGTTCACTTAAAGCTTACATCTTGGACGTCACCCATGATATACTACTTTCCTTAATGATCACTCAGTGCATCTGCTCCATAGCAGTCAACCTTGCTGATTAAGTCTTCCTTAGAACTGTCTATTTATCTTTGTGATTCTCTGTTTTCCTTGTCATCTCATCTGTCTGATCACTTGGTTTTGCCTCTTCTTTACATTGGCTTAATGTAGTCATTTGTCAATTCCTCCCTACCTTTCTTCCTTCCTTCCTGTGTATTAAATGTTATCTGTGTCCCAGGAATATTGTCTGAATTCATGCTCCCAACCTGGTAGTCACTTGTCATATGTGGCTTCTGATCTCTTGAAATGTGGCTCATGTGATTGAGAAACTCAACGTTAAATTTTACTTTCTTTTAATAAATTTACATTTTAAAACATACTCAATTCAGTTATTGGGGAACTTTGAAAGAAGGAACTTCATTCCTTCCTTTTCTTTTCCTTCTCTCTTTAAAAACAATACTATACTAACATGGCTTTCGCTACTTCTCCTAATCAGAGAACGTCACCTGTTTACTCATTACTGACCCATCCTTTTAGATCCATCTAGACCAGGGTTTCTCAACACTGGCACTATTGACATTTGGGAGCCAGATAATTCTTTGTTGTGGGGTTGTCTTGGGCACTGTAGGAGGTTCAACGACACCCCTGGCCTCTACCCACTAAATGCCAGTATCACTTTCCTAGTTGTAGCATCCCAGAATAGCTCCAAATGTTGCCCCATGGGACAAAGTCACCCCCCAGTTGAGAACCACTGAGATAGATATTGACCAGCAGTCCTTAGCAAAAAGTGGACACAGGTCTTGGAAGGGGAAAGATGGTTTTGAAACAAAATGGATTTTACCTAACAATGAGATTAATTGGTAGATTTTTTTTTTCAACAGTGAGATTAATTTAACTTTTTCAACAAATTAGAAAGGAAATACATTTTTGCTTTTTCTCACACAAGTCTGTTAATTTTGGAAGGCTTTTGTTTTCATACACGGTTTTTTTGGCTGCAAATAGCTAGAGGATAATAAAGAGAAATGGTATCCTTAGAACTTTCATCTTAATTCTGTATTAAAGATCACTTATTTGACCATTTTTTTCCATGTAAGAACAATAAACTTTTGCAAAGCTCTGGAACCTACCCAATAACAAAGGGAAGAATCGCATAGTTAAAGGTTAGACAAAGCACAGGCTTAACCTTTAGACATTTCAATTAGACGAGGCAAACATTCTCCTTTAAGCCAAGTGTCTGCCTCTTTGGTGTCTATCAATTTAATTTTATCAGTTTTAACTAACTTTCTAAGAATTAAATAAACTGTGTTTATATCCTGGTATTTTAGTCTTTAGAGAAGACTCTAAATTTAGGACACAGAGAGCCTTGGGAAAACAAGACAGCTATTCAGGTTTTACAAGACAGACTTGCTTCCCAGGGGATCTTTATCAAAATTGCAGTTTTCTGGCTAAAACTGTTTAAGCGTAGGCACACAAAACAAAGAAAACTACCATGAACTTTTGACTAGAGAGTTACGCTCCTGGAAAATTAACCTTACGTTCAGTGATCTTAGTGAGGTCCGTTTGGATTTCCGTTAACTTTAAATCTTTATTCATAAGACCAAGACAAGCAAGACAGCCAGCTATGAATTCGTTTTCTATTGCCGCTGTAACATATCACCACAAATGGAACGGCTTCAGGTGGCACAAACCGTCACAGCGCTGCAGGTCAGAAGTCTCAGCTGGCTCAGCTGCTTTCTCTGCTCAGGGGCTCACAGGGCTGGGATCTAGGTGTTAGTCACCTGGGCTCTCCTTCTGGTTGTTGGCCGATTTGGTGACTGCTTTCAAGGGCTCGCGTGACATGCTGGCCCATTCAGATCTCTCTCCCTACTTTAAGATGAGCTGATTCACAGCCTTCATTCCATCTGCAACGTCCTTTCACAACAGTAGGTAGACTGAGTAGTGCTTGAGTGAGTGACCAGGAGACTGGAGGCTTGAAGGGACCCTCTGGAATCTTGCCCACCACAGCACAGGTGTATATGCCTGTGCGGCCAAAAGTCTTCTCCGACTCATTCGCAGTCACCAGACAGGGAAGCACCATTACTAGTTTCTTGTGATCCTTCCAGGTTTTTTGTGCACATAGAGTATAAACATAAACATCCTAGTTGACTCCCTTCTTTTATAAGGTGTAGCCTTCTACGCATAGCATTCTTCACCTTATTCTTTCAAGTAGGGCTGTATCTTAGAGAACTTGCCATATTGGTATGGACAGAACTTCCTCATTCTGTTTCTCAGCTGTCAGGTATTCAACCGTGTTGTATTTAACCAGTTCACTAGTCGTGGACCGTAGGGTGGTTTCCTGTCTTTTGCTCCGGCAAATCATGTTGAAACAAATGCATTATTTCCCGTATGTGCCGATGTAGTTGTAGAATGAATTCCCGGAAAGGGAATTGGTAATTTTAATAGGTCTTATCAAATCGCCCTCCCCAAAAGAATGAACCAACTCACCCTCCTTTGCCCCAGAAATACTTGAGTGGTGCTTTTGTACAACTTCACTAGCACAGAGTATTGTTAAGACTTACAGATTGGTGCCAATCTGATAGTTGAAAACTGGTGTTTCCATTTGTATGTCTTGCTACAACATATTTGAACTTTGTCACCACAGATGGGTTTTGTCTAACACTGTAATGCTTTAAAAGTGTATTTTTCTGGGGCACCTGGGTGGCCCAGCTGGTTAAGCGTCCGACTCTTGGGCTCGGCTCAGGTCATGATCTCATAATTTCGTGAGTTCCAGCCCTGTGTCAGGCTCTGCACTGGCAACACGGAGCCTGCTTGGGATTCTCTCTCTTCCTCTCGCTCTCTGCCCCTCCCCCACTCACATTGTCTCTGTCTCTCTTAGAATAAATGTAAAATAAAAGTATATTTTTCTTATACTAGAATATTATTCAGCTAGAAAAAAGGAACACAGTAGTGACACGTACAACAGGAATGACCTTGAAAGCATTATGCTTAGTGAAAGAAGCCAGTCACAAAGGACCATATATTGTATGATTCCGTTTATATGAAAAGTACAGGATAGGCAAATCCACAGAGACAAAAAGTACATTAGTGGTTGCCTAGGGCTAGCGGGAACGTGAGAAGCGTCTACTAATGTGTATGGGGTTTCTTTTTAGAGGAATTAAAAGGTTCTCGAATTAGATAGTGGCGATGGTTGCACAGCATTGTAAATCTGCTGAAAATCCTGACTTGTGCTTTTAAAGGGTGAATTTTATGGTATATAAGTTACATCTTGGAAGTAACAGGCCTAGTCCTTATTGTCTGTGTGACATGGGGATGTGAACTATTGAAAGTGTTTTGAACCCCAAATGTCTCTCTTCTACGAAACTGAGAAGAGTGCACCCCAGGAATGTTGGAAGGATGAAAGTTGATGTCTGTGGAGCCCTTGCGTGTGGTTTGCCTCCGGCCCATGTGGGGGGGAAACGGGCAGTGCGCTGCCCCCTCACTCCCTGCCCAAGTTGCAGAGAGGGGCCCCCTGAGGACACTAAGAGACTGGTACCCTCAGGGGAGTGAGGAGCACCAAGGAAAAGGGTGGAGAACTGCCCTGTCACCCTTCCTTCATTGCACTCTTATTTTGCACGAGCTGGTTCCGGTCTTGGAAATGCCACGCCGGAGTAGAATCAGGAATAGCTCTTTGGAGAGATGACACCTTCATCAAAGGTCCAGTGTATGAAATCTTTTGCAGCAACAGCAGGACTAAAATGCTATGCTCTACTTTTTCTTAAATTTTGGCATCTGTTTTCTTTTTAGCCACGTGGTCGCCAACCATATCAGACAAATAATTTAAAAGAAACTCTCAGAAACTCAAAATGTAAGGTTCTCCAAAAGAAATTGAGATGCAGTTTTGATGTGAAGGGAAATGATTAACTTGATTGATGGGGGGGGGGGGGGGTGCTTTCTCAGTGTGGAGGAAAACAGATAATGTACATCATTAAATGATTTCCAAGATATCGATTTATTTAGCAAATATTTACTGAATGTCTACTGTGTTCAAAGCATTGTATTAGGTACTCTTGGGGAATAAAGAATTAGACACAGTCCTTGAACAGAAGGAAGAAGGGAAAGCTATGTTTTTGGAGAGGCTGTGACTTATTTAAGCCCCACACTAGCCCCGGGAGATGAGAATTACATTATTATTTTCTCAAACTTAAAAAAAAAATATTGCTTTATTTCCAAATTATGTATCCTTTTTTTCTCTTCAAATGCCATATAATAATGATGACAGAGTAAGATATTAAAATATACTCACATTTCACTTTAGGAGCACAGCTTCCTTTTTAGCCCAAATTATTTTAAGGCAAACACATTGATAATCTATATTTTATATCAATAGCACTACTGACCTAGCCCTTTCGATCCATTTTCCTGTTATGTTAGAGTTTTATTAGGAATTCTTTGTTTCCCCGACATCTCCTGAGCAATTATCTTTTCTCTTTGATTTATAACTGTGGTGAGATACATTTAGAAGTGTTCTTGATATCAAACACTTGGACATTCACCCTGCTGAATGATGTCTGTCACTCATTCATATTGTCTGAATTTGTTATATCCAATTTTTGGTATAAATGGATTGAACTTGTTAAATGTTGTATAGTGAGCAACAAAGGTTCAAATCTAGGTTGTCCTGACTCATGCATGTACTTTCTCCGTGCTACTCCATAATGCTTGTCTCATTTTAACTTCTTCATGATTTCTTTACGATATTTTCATAAATCGGGACTTTAAAATGTAATCTGGCAGTATCATTGAAATGGCTTGCATATTTCACATGCATGTAAATTCATAGATTGCAAATATAAATTTTGAGGTTAATATATTTAATATGTTTTTAAAATATAGATCTGTGTGCTTTACATGCACATGCAATTAATTTAAGCAAAAAGTAAATAGCTATATGAAAAGAAAAGCTATCTTTTTCACAAGGATTACATTTCTTAAAGAGCTTAGTTCTATATTTATTTGGCTAGAATAATGTTAAATATTTTTAAGTAGGCAAGATCCCCCCCGCCCCCCCCAAAAAAATGTTGATGTCTTTACCAGCTACACAAAGTCAGGTTTCTTTGTTTAAGTAACTTTTCCCCGTCATGCTTCTTTCTCTTTATCCATGGACCTCAATTGCCAGCAAAAATTGCTGGGAATATTATGTGAGGTTTTTGAAGCCTATAACAAGTGTCAGCAGTAGGAGTCACATAATTCTGTTTTCAATAATGGGAAGCCATATGATAAAGGTTATACATTGATTAAAGTAGTATTTTGTAACCAACTTACGGAGACAGAGATGGAGAGATTATTACCTGAAGGTGGATCCAGCTATTTGGGGTGAGAGTTCCATGGCCTGTGATGGTCAGCTCATGAAAAATTTCCATTTCAGTGAGCTGCTTACACCATTAAGACTCAATAAACATTTAGTGAGCACCTATTACATAAATGACACAGTTCTTTGGGATTCGTGGGAAGAGTGACTTTATTTTCCAAAACAAAACAAAAAATAATTTTATATTTATGAAGACACTGGTATAGAGTATTTGGAATCTGCCTGATCTCAGAGGATTCCTGTAAATATCATTATATCTATTATGCGTCCTGTGTGTCTCTAAAAGGCAGAACAGCTGAACATCCTCTCCCACTTGAGAACATCTTGATTTCGAAGGCAGGGAAACACTATCAGAGGAAATCAGAGAAGATAGGAATTTTTAGCTTTGGAGATCTACAGATCCAAATGAAAAAACTAGAGGGTGATTTGTCCTAGGTAACTTAGATGGCGTGGCCTTGCATGCCGGAGTGGAGTTTATGATCCCTCTTCATGTGCTACAATGACAGAAACTAATGGACTGAGGTGGAGGAATATCCCAATGGCATGGGATCCGGGGGACATGGAAAGGATGTGAATTTGAGGAGAAAGGGCACTGATTTTGAATCAAGAGGGAATAAAAGAGGTAGCTAAAGATGGAAGCACAGTTGAAAGACTGTAGATCTTTCTTGAAGATCCCGTCTTCTCAGAAAAGGTAGCTTCAACAAAGAGTAAAGTGGGTAGACAAAGTAGAGATAATTGTAGCATCTTCTACTAAGCCACTAGTGAGAAATCTTAAAGGACAAAACTAAAATCCGGAGATTTATAAATGGTCCTAGCTAACTTGTTTGGGATTTGCTCCAACCTCACTCAAACTGATGAGCAGGAATGAGAAAATCCTTTATTGGAATAGAAGTCAATCAAGAGTGGGGACTGGCAAGACAGGAATCCAGGAAGGTGCCTAATGAGAGGAATTCTAGGGTGAAGATATGGGCAAAGCCGAAATCACTGACTACAGGCCCCCTCAAAACTGGGTCAAGAGGCCATTCAGCTACATGGGAGGTGTATTAGTTTCCGCTCCCTGCTATAACAAATTACCACAAACTTAGTGAATTCAATGAAAACGAATTTATTAGCTTACAGCTCTGGAAGTCAGAAGTCTAGAGTGAGTTTCACTGGGCTGAGATCATGGTGGCGGCAGGCCTAGTTCCTCTGGATGCTCCAAGGGATAATCTGTTTCTTGCCTCTTCTGGCTTCCGGAGGCTGCTAACATTCATGGGCTCGTGGCTCCACCTCTCCAGTCTCTGACTGTGGTCCTCCCACCTCCCTCTTCTAAAAACCTTCATGATGACATTGGGCCCACCAGGATAATCCAGGAGCCTTCTTCCACGTCAAGATGGAAGTACAAGGATCTGCGAGGTGTGGTATCAGAAAGGGCTTCAACAGAGTTGTTGAAACCTTAAAGGGTGATGACCACTGAAAGGGAAGACTGTGGTAGATGCCCGGTGTCTTAAAGGACCTGGCAAAGTGTCCTGGGATGTGACAACAGTGAGTGGCAAAGAAGGGATGTGTAAGCAGATGGTAAAAGACTTAAAGTCTAGGAATATGATTGCATGTTGATGGTGAGGCAGGAGCCTAGAAGCTGCAGAGGAGGGTAAGGAATGTTCCATTGCCTTCTCGTCATTCTAACCATCCCTGAGCCATGGGAAGTGTGACAAGGAGCAACCTATCTTCCTTTGGAAATGTCAGGTGAAGTTTTAGGGATATGTTATCAGTAGACTGTGGGCTCCATAAGGATGGGAGTGGAATAATCTTCTGGGGACTGGGACTAGGATAATTCTGGAGGGCCAGGATAATTTTGTGGAGATTACAGTGGGTAGACGTTTCTCTTTTTGTACTGAGTGCTGATACTTGAGACAGTGCCTTTTCTTCCTAGAAGGAGAAGGCCAGAACATTTTTTTTTTTTTGGCCAAGTATTTCCCATCACACAGCTGCATCTGAATAAAAAATACCTACGTGCAGCATCTTGACGTTTACAAAGCCTCTTCACAAACTATACCATTTCTTTAAATCCTCTACTTGTGCTCTAGATATTTCTGGCATTGTTTAACAAATAGGCCCACTGCGCTCAGAGGGACTACAGGACCAGCCACGGTCCATGTGGCTAAAAAAAAAAAATGGCAGAATTAGGTTGATTCCCCAATTTTTCTGGTACAAGTCTAATCTTTCTTTCTTTCTTTTTTCTTTCTTTCTTTCTTTTTTTTTTTTATTTGCATCTCGAAAGGAGAGTGGCCTGAAAAATACTGGCACCACTGAAGGGAGTGTGAGAAAAATAAGGGAAGTTTATTAAACCACCAGATAATTTAAAAATTGCCGTTCAACAGAAAAAAGGGAGGAGGCAGTTTAAAGAAATTTTAAAACTTAGAAGTAAAGATGAAAATGATACCATAAATTCTTAGAGGAAAAATGTACTGCCTTGTGAACCACTGTTGTGTTGATTTGTTGTTCATTTTGTGGTGAATCCTGAAAGAGTTGGCTTAAATTTTTTCCATGTGGTATGGATACTGCAATTCTGGATTCCGAGATGACTGCATCATTTTGGAGTTTCACATAACAGAAAGACAGGACAGACTCCCAAGCAAAACAGAGCTGAATTCATTCTTGCAAGTTCTTGAATGGGCAAATCTGCTTAGTGATTGAGTGGGGTGTGTGTGTGTGTGTGTGTGTGTGTGTGTGTGTGTGTGTGTGTGGTGTGATGTGGTGTGGTGTGTGTGTGTGTGTGTGGTGTGTGTGTGTGTGTGTGGTGTGTGTGTGTGTGTGTGGTGTGATGTGGTGTGGTGTGTGTGTGTGTGATGTGGTGTGTGTGTGTGTGTGTGTGTGTGTGTGTGTGTGTGTGTTCCTCAAGACTATTTCATCGAGGGCCCAGAAATCACTTTTCCTTCAAGTTAATGTGCCTTGGTTATAAAGTCTTTGAAATAATTGAGTCTTTTTGGGGGCCAACTGAAAGGAAAATCAGGTAGACATTATGGAAATGTGACACTCCCTCTTTCTAGAATTTTAATTTAGAAGTTGTGAATACTGAGTGAATGTATAATTTCTTTTAGCCAGACTTAGGCTATCATTTAGCTAAAAGTTCAAACATGTTCCTAATGGGTTTTTTTTTTTTTTTTGATGTTTATTCTTGAGACAGAGACAGAGCGTGAACAGGGGAGGGGCAGATAGAGAGGGAGACACAGAATCCGAAACAGGCTCCAGGCTCTGAGCTGTCAGCACAGAGCCCGACGCGGGGCTCGAACCCACGAACTGTGAGATCATGACCTGAGCCGAAGTGGGATGCTTAACCGACTGAGTCACCCAGGCGCCCCATTTCCTAATGTTTTTATTTCCAGTTTCTGGTAAAGATATGGAAAAGGAAGGGAGGCAAAGAGGAGTTGAAAGGAGAGGATTTGACACACAAGTGAAATTTTTTTCTGTAATTATCATGAAAAGAGAATTAAACATTGTCAGAGATTAAAGAAACAAATTCTTTCAGGTGACTTTTTTTTTTTTTTTTTTGGCCTTTCAACAAAATATTTTACCTCAGCTCACTTATTCTGCTGATGTTTATGTGAAGTACTGTGAAGGAATTTTAAATTTTATTTCTGCCTGTAATTTAATTATATGTCCTAAGAGTTAGTTTATTTTAGCTCAACTAGTGATGAATACTTTCAGCGTAGGAATAAATCAGAGTTAAAAGATTTCAGGGTAGGGGGATTACTCATTTAGGACATTTTTAACTTTTTCCCGGGTCAGATTTAGAAGATGTACCTCCAAAGGAGACCAAATGCAGTAAGCACCTGTAATGGATTTTAAGCTTGGGGAAAAATCACCGTGTGTTGCTGGAGGAAACTAGGAACCCAGTGAAAGGGTTGCAAATCATATTAATGTTGTATTTTCACATTCAGATAGAGGTTCTGCTTGACAAGCAGCCAGAGGTCATTACCAAACACTTTAAACCTGCAATTCTTTGTGAATGCACCAGCACTCTCTTTAATGGAAAAATGATGCATCAGTTGCCAAGAGACTGGCTTCTAGAAATGCATCTCCCAATTGCTAAAGGGATGAAATGGTATATATCATAGAAGACAGGTTGCTAGAAGGAGGGGAGGGCTATCATGCCGCACATTCCAAAAGAATATGGAACTATTACATGGGGAATAGGTTTTCAGGCGAGGAAATACGAAGAGGACATAAAACGTCAGACATTCAGCAAAAAGCTCGCTCAGTTCAGCGACTGCAATAACATAAACCAGTCATGTAAGGCATTTGATTCTCTTTTACTTTTGCGAATTAGAGAAACCTCTGTTGACTATTTGTAAGGCTTGCAGAGTTGCCTCTTGCTTGTCCCTCCTTGCCTTTCTCTCGCCATCATTGCCGTAGCTCCACAGTCACCCCACCGTGGCCCTCCCGTCTATCACCACCGCTCCCACTTTCCCCCGACAGAGCTGTAGCCGGACAAGCCCAGGTTCTGAGGGCTCCTCTTCCATATCCTATGGGTGACAGTTTTGGCATCGTCCAAGAAACACTTGAGTGATGATTTCTCTTTTCTAAAGAGCGCGAAAGCGTTGACTTTGCAGGCTTATCGTGAGCAGAAGATAAGGTAAAGGTATGTCAGCTGCCGAGCACCGAGGCCAGCGTTCATGGTGAGGATACTCCCGACCCACTTGTCGGCCAGTTTCTCAACGTCCAGCACTTCCATCCCAGGCCTCCCCCTGCCCCAGTCATCTCGCTTAATAACCTCCTCTGAGCCTCATATGCCTCTTCAAAGACCTGGAAACCTCTAAGAGCATCAGTCGATGTCTGTGGTGGCTCCCTCTCTGGTCTCTTGCACCTCACTTCCCTCTCCTTTCCATCTTTCTTGTGTCTCTCAGTGACGTCTCCGAATTCGGCATCACTGGCCTTCAAATTTACATTTCCCACAGCCCGCTGCTCCTAAAATCCAACAAAACCCCAGCCCGCCCCCGAAAGAAGCCGCCTCTTCCTCCACATTTTTTTACACCAGTGACTATACTCTTTGTCCAGTCGTCTCCTTTACAGCCTTGGTCCTCTCTGCCCTCCAGCATTCCGTGTGCTTCCAACTTGATAGTTCTCCCTCCAGTGGCCTCCTCACCTCTGCCTCAGGCTTTCCATTCTTGCCGCTACCACCCGAGTTCCAACACTTATTAACTCCCCGTTTCCTCATTGTCAGGACCTCCCAGTGTTTCTGTTCACCAGGCAACAGTATCTCTGCCCCCATCTGTCCTCTCCACTCTGTATCCATCACCCTTCTAAAGCCTGCTGTACTCAGAAACTCAGATCTTCCCAACTTCTCTCCTTAGAGAGAGACAGAAGATTGTTTTGAGGGAAGATGTGATAGAACCGAACATCAGTTCACAGACGTTGGCCCTCCGTGCCAGTCCAGAAGCGAACCACGGGAGGCAGGAAGCAAAATGAATCTCCACACACGTACCGTTTTATATAACTGGAGGTATAATGCTGCCACATATGTATTTTGAATAGTAAATTGCAAATCAATCTTTAGAATAGCTAGCAGAGCAAAACGCACGTAGAGTGGGGTCGCGTAAAATTATTTTGGTGGTTTTCACTCAGCAGCGAGTTAGCAGATCTCCAATTCAAACTGGCATATGGGTGTTTTTGTACTACATGTTTAACATAAAAATGTTGACTGTAAATAAATCCCTCTGGACCAGATGTGGAGTGATTCAGGAAAGCTCTCTGGATACGGCGACCATGTTTGCTAAAAAGAAGCGAATGTCCGGTGTGAACTCGTGAATGGGAGATAGTTAGGTTGCTGAAATAGAATATGTGGATTGCGTGACAAAGTAGGTTATCCTAATACAGTTTTTCACATCAGAGAAACAGGAAGTGGACTGTCATTAACTTCTCTTTGTCCTTTAGGCCTCGATTCAAGGGTCAACTTTCATTGGATACATTTTCTTGTCCTACTTTCTAGCCACGGGCTGCGTTACTGGAGTGCTGTCTTCGTGGAGACCTACCTTTGTAGGACTACGTGCATCCCTTTTCGTGGTACTGATCACAGTCTGTCCTCACTTTTGATTTTCTTGCCTGCTTTACCATCTAGACTTGTACTGTATAATATGGTACCGCTAGGTCCATGAGGCCATGTAAATTTAAATTCATTAAAAATAAGTTAAGAATTCTATCCCCAAGGTGCCATAGCCACATTTCAAGTACTTGTTAGCCACAGGCAGCTAGTGGCTCCTATATTGGACAGTCCAGATATAAAACACTTTCATCATTGCGGAAAGTTCTGTTGGACAGTGTTGATAGCCTCTGATCCCCTTAAAGGATTGATTTTGCCCTTTATATGTCTATATTCCCTACATCCAGCACATATTAGGAGCTCAATAAATATTTGTGGGATAGATAAGTACAGGAAGTTCAGACACTGAGATGAGAGAAATCATTTAGAATGTATTATTGTTTTGAAGCCACGTATGCAAGTGTCTGTCATTTGTTAGGTTGCTCTGGTGAACATTTGATTGTAATTAGAAATGATGGATTAAAGACAAAATTTCCTGGAATCGTGTGCAAGATTGGCAAATATGTGTGCATTCAAGTGGTCTGAGCTCTAAAGACATTGCTTTCCCCAAGGATGCATGGATATCATCTCTGGGTATATTGCCATCCAGCTGTGAGGTTTGCCTGCAGAAATTTGTTAATAAAGGACATTTCTCTTCTAAAATCTTCAAAATGTAAGACTATTTGCTTTCCTTTTGGAGCATCAGGTTACCAAATGTAACAGTACAGCTACTCCAAGCTTTTTTTTTTTTTTCCTGTATTTTGAAAGAGTAATTTGAAAACTGATCTTAGAAGAGATGGGAGATGAATGCATCCAGGAAGTAGCATCAGATAAAAGGGTTTAATGGCATGCATTCAGAATCGGGATGTTCTCAGCGGCTGACCTAAACCGCAAAGAGAAGTATTAGCTCACATATAGAAACATCCGTAGATGGAGCATGTTCAGGGTGTTTAATTCTGTGACTTAATGATGTCAACAAGGATCCTACTTGCCTGGGGCATCTTCATGATTGGTCAAACTTCAGATCAGATGGCAGCAGGGGCTCCAGGCATCACCTACAGACAGAGCTTTCTAGAGAGAATAGAGAAACAGTTTCTCCTGTTGCTCAGAAGAATGAGGAAACCTTTCCCAGAAGTGTCTCCTCTCTCATGGGCTGTAATAAGGTCATATACCCATTCTCTATCCGGTCACCGGTGAGGAAACTGATATATTACTCCAGATCAATCAGCTCTGTGCGTGGAGCTAAAAAATAGATTCAGCCTCCCTAGCATGAGACACGTGATGGCCTGAGAGGAAGGGAGGTTTGAATGAAAGGGTGATCCCTTAGCAAGGAAGCAAGGGGATGCATATTGTGTAGTTAACTAACAATTTCCGCTAATAGATAGATCATCCCAGTGTTTCAAAATATGTGACCTGGGATCCTTCTGAACCTCCGTGGAAAAATAATTCACTGATGGCCCATTGATGGTCATCCCAGATTATTTGCTAAGTCAGTAAATTCACTAATAATGTCAATATAAATCAATCCTATCACACCAGCTAAATCCTGAATTCATAAGGTGGCTAACACTGTCTCTTATATTCGTTGGAAAAGAATGAATTCGGAGATTTATGTTTATATTCAAGCACCCGAGTTTAGGAAGATGGAGTGAACAAACCCACACTCTTTTTCTTCTCTCTCCAAATTAAAAATGTAATCACACTCTCTTCATCTCAACTCAACTTCTGGGATAGTGGGAAATGATTCAAAAATTAGGCTAGTGATTCTCAGTCGGTAGCGTGGTTGGGCAGGACCGTAGCCATCAGAATCTTTTTGGGGAGCTTCTTGACATACATCCTTTACCTTTCTTCTCACCCCCTTTCCACTATGTCCCTGCTTTTCTCTCTGATAATGAGAGTACACTTTGGTGAAACATTTATCTTTTCCTCATATTCTAGTTCTTTCAAAAATTTTTCCTCACACGTACAAAATGAATCTGAAAACAGTAAATAGAAAAAAAAAAACCAGTAGATGTCCACAGATTGTGGAATCATTATTTATTGGGCTCTTACTGTGTGCCAAGCATGGTGCCAGGTCATTTTTTTTTTCCTTCATTTAATCCACACAGAAATTCTCTGTGGAGCAACTCATCCCTGGGTTATAACTCAGACACTCAGACTCAGGTTTTGAGAGAACTGCTGAGGGTTCCCCTATGAGTTAGCAGAAGAGCTGGAACTCAAAACCATAGTTCTCTGTATCCAAAGACAGCCCCCTTCCCACTAACTGATTGCTACGCTATTCTGAAAGCGATGTTTTAAGCCTGTGGAAGCCAAGCCTAGCATTCCCAAAGAGAATCCAAGAGAGAGCTGGTAGTGGGATCACAGCAGGCCAATGGGCAGAAGAGGAGAACCCCAGCCTTGAGTTTGTCGTTGACGAACTATGAGGCCTTGGGTAAAATATTTAACATCCCCGGGCCTCTCTTGCACTCAAAGGTTCTACTAGATCAGGGGTCGGCAAACCATGGGCCCTTGCACCACATGTGACCTGTCACTCGTTTTGTTTTGTCTTGTTTTGACACATAAAGTTTTATTGGAGCACAGCCATGCCCATTCCTTCACATGCTGTCTATAGCTGCCTTCACCAGGCAATGGCCGAGTTAAGTGGTTGTGACACAGACCGTGTGGCCAGCAAAGCCTCAAATATTTACAATCCAGCCCTTCACAGAGAACATTTGCTGACCTCTATACTAGATCAGTAATCCTCAACTTTGGTGGTACCTTAGAACAGTTAAAAATCACTGATGTCTGAATCCCACTCCCAGAAATTTTATTTAACTGACCTGGGATGGGGCCCAGGCACTGCTAGATTTATTTTTTAAAATCACCCCTGGCTAAATCTAATGTACAGCCAGAAATTCTGCAAGTGGAACGTGCTATGAGTCCCTGAAGATATAGATGTTGAGAGATCCATCTTTCTTAAACCAGTAAGTAGCCGAATCATAATTTGAATATTTTGAATTCAGATCTCCAAAGCTTGGGCTTTTTACTACCCCTTACTAGCTAGTTACTAACTTCTCTGAACCTCTGTCTCTTCATCTACAAAATGGGGATAATAGAATTCTGCCTGCCTGCCTCATTGATCCAATTACAGTGGGGTGTCCAAATGAACCTTGAAAGCTGTCAAGCGTTAAATATACGTAAATACCTAAATTTTGGGAAACACTTTTGGGAATCACGGGAAGAGATTTTTTAAATATGGATGTTAATTTTTTTTACCCTAAGCCCTGGTAGGGGAAATATAGCTTAGATAGCATTTTCCAAATTTTATTCTATTTCATGTTTTCAAATCTCCAGCTAGATGACCAGCGTATTCTCTTCCTTCTACGGTATTTGCAGTATTCTTACATGAATATTTGTATACGTCCTCTGCAGTCTTCATTTATCCTACTTTGTTACGTTTCTTGGGGGTCTTTTGAATCATTCTCCAACCATTAGCTTCCCAAGCTTGCTTTCTGGCTGTGTGCCTCTGAACACGCGCCAGTGACTACGAAAGCTTTCCAACGTGGGGGCGTTTTTGTCCATTTTCTTCATAATTAAGTGCCCGGACCTGTCTACACTTTTTCCAAGCGTGAGCTCATCGGCATCTTCTAGAGAGAGGATCATCTCTTCACAACCACGGAGTGAAGCCTGTGAGTGTGGCCTAAACCATAAGGTGGCTGTCGATGCTGCTAGTATTTGATCTTTCTTCTCTGTATTCTATGGATTTACTTCTTGCTTTCCTTGTTTTTCCTAGACATGAGCATCTTCGCTGTAGTGTTTCCGGATTTTTTTAACCTGGAATTTTTCTGTTTGTTTTCGCGTTCAACAGCAACTCTCATTTTCCCAATACTCGTTGTGATCTACATGTCATACTGCAGTTGGTAGAACCACACCTTGTGGGCCAAATCCAACAGCCGCCCAATTTTTTATTTTTACTTGAGTTTAGTGGACACACAGCGTCGCATTGGTTTCAGGTGTGGAGCTGAGTGATTTGACAAGTTTATACGTTTTGCCGTGTTCGTCACAAGTACAGCTACCATCCGTCCCATTACGTCACTATTACAACGCCATTGACTGCATTCCTTAGGCTCCGCTTTTCATTCCCGTGAACTACTCATCCCATAACTGGAGGCCTGTATCTCCCTCTCCCCCCGTCACCCCTTTTGCTCATTCCCCTCACCTCTTTCCTGTCTGGCAATCACCAGTTTCTTCTCTGTATTTATAGGTCTGATTCAGCTTTCTGATTGTTTATTTTTTTTGTTTTTTTAGTCATTCATTTGTTTTTTTTAGATTCCACTTATGAGTAGAGTCATCTGGAATTTGTCTTTTTCGGTTTGACTTATTTCACTCAGCGTCGTACCCTCTAGATCCATCCGTGTTCTTTCTTTTTAAAAAAATTTTTAATGTTTATTTATTATTTTGAGAGAGAGAAACAGAATGCGAGCAGGGGAGGGGCAGAGAGACAGGGAGAGCCAGAATCCAAAGCAGACTCCAGGCTCTGAGCTGGACACCCAGCTCGAACCCACAGACTGTGATATCGTGACCTGAGCTGAAGTCAGACACCTAACTGACTGAGCCACCCAGGCACCCCCATTCGTGTTCTTTCAAAGGCATGATCCCATCCTTTTCATGGCTGTGTAATATTCCATTGTGTGTATATACCACATTTTCCTTATGCATTTGTCTATCAATGGACACTTAGGTTGTTTCCGTGTCTTGGCTATTGCAAATAATACTGCAATGGACATAGGGGTGCATATATCTCTTTGACTTAGTGTTTTCCTTTTCTTTGGGTAAATACCCAGTAGTGGAAGTATTAGATCATATGGCATTTCTATTTTAACATTTTGAGGACCCTCCAGACTGTGTCCGCAGCGGCTGTACCAATTTACATTCCCACCGAGAGTGTCCAAAGGTTCCTCCTTCTCTACATCCTCGCCAGCGCTAGTTATTTCTTGTCATTTTGATTTTAGCCATTCTGACAGGTGCACAGTGATACCTCCCTGTGGTTTTGAGTTGCATTTCCCTGATGCTGAGCGACGTTGAACATCTTTTCATGTGTCTGCTGGCCAGCCGGATGTCTTCTTTGGAGAAATGTCTTTTCATGTCTTTGACCTATTTTTTAATTGGGTTATTTGTTTTTTGGGGTTTTTTTTCGTGTTGAATTATATAAGTTCTTTATATACTTTGGGTGTTAACGCCTTATCAGATATATCATTTGCAAGTATCTTCTCCTATTCATTAGGTTGCTCTTGTTTTGTTTGGTCAGTGGTCTCCTTCACCGTGCAAAAGTTTTTTATTTTGATGTAGTCCCAATAGTTTACTTTTTGCTTTTGTTTTTCTTGCCTTAGAAGACTTTTCTAGAAAAATGTTGCTATGGCTAATCTCAGAGAAATTACTGCCTGTGTTCTCTTCTAGGAATTTTATGGCTTCAGGTCTCACATGTGAGTCTTTCATCCATTTTGAGTTATTTTTGTGTAAGGTGTAAGAAAGTGGTCCAGTTTCATTCTCTGGCATGTGGCTGTCCAGTTTTCCCAGCACCAAGTTTATCGTAGAGGCTGTCTTTTCTCCATTGTAAATTCTTACCTCCTTTATCATAAATTAATTGACCATGTAAGCCCGAGTTTCTTTCTGGGCTCTCTATTCCATTGATCTGTGGCTCTTTTTGTGCCAGTACCATACTGTTTTGATGACTACAGCTTTGTAGTATATCTTGAAACCTGGAATTGTGATACTTCTAGCTTTGTTCTTCCTTCTCAAGATCGCTTTGGCTATTTGGGGTCTTCTGCGGTTCTGTAAAAATTTTAGGCTTGATTTGTTCTAGTTTTGTGAAAAATGCTTATGGTATTTTGATAGAGATGATGTTTAATCTGTAGATTGTTTTGGAGAATGTGGACATTTTAACGGTATTCTTCCAATCCACGAGCATGGAATATCTTTCCATTGTTTGGTGTCATCTTCCATTTCTCTCATCGGTGTTTCATAGTTTTTGGAGTACACTTATTTCACCTCTTTGGCTAAGTATATTCCTAGATATTTTGTTCTTTTTGGTGCAATTGTAAATGGTATTCTTAATTTCTTTTCCTGCTGCTTTGTTATTAGTTTATAGAAATGCTACCCATTTCTAGGTATTAATTTTGTGCCCTGCCACTTTATTGAATTTGTTTATTACTTCTTGTAGTTTTTTGGTGGCATCTTTAGGATTTTCTATGCATAGTAGTATCACATGTCTGCAAATAGTGACAGTTTAGCTTCTTCTTTATATAGATGCCTCTTATTTCTTTTTGTTGTCTGACTGCTGTGGCTAGGACTTCCAGTGCTGCGTTGAATAAAAGTGGTGAGAGTGGGCATCCTTGTATTGTTCGTGATCTTAGAGGAAGAGCGCTCAGCTTTTCACCATTGAGTAGGATGTTTACAGCTGCCTATTTCTGTAAATAAAGTTTTAAGGGAGCACAGCCACACACATTTGTTTATGTACTATGTATGGTGGCTTTCATATTTAAAGACCAAGCTGACTAGTTGACACAGAGACCGTAGCTCCCGTAAAACCTAAAATATTTATTCTCTGCTCCTTACAGAAAAGTTTTCTCACTCCTGTGTCAGATGAATATGCTGATTTGGGCTAGAACTAGATAGTTTTAGAAGGGAATTAGCTATCATATATTTGTGTTTCTCTTATATTTTATACGTTTTATAATAAAATCAGTTTATAGGGTACTCGTTTTCATTTATTGATTCGTTCATCGCATCGTGCGCCATGCATGGCTCTGGGCTTTGAGTATGGAGAGGGAAAACAAGATGACAGGCTTCTTTTGTGGATTTCCATGCTTGTGTGGTGACACAGACAAGCAAGCAAGCAAAGGCGGGCACCAAGATTACTTCAGATGGTTAGGTGTGGTGAAGAAAGTACGACCTAGTGATGTGGTTTTTTAAAAGACTTTATTTTTAAGTAATCTCCACACCCAATGTGGGGCTCAAACTTACAACCCCGAAATCAAGTATCACATGCCCTACGGACTGAGACAGCCAGATGCCCCCAAACCTAGTGACGTGTTAAAAAGTGAGGTACTGGTTCTGTGATCTTAAGGGAAGTGCTTCTTGAGAATTTAACACTGCCATGAAATGTGAGTGAACGGAGGCACAAGTATGTGAAAATCAGGGACAAGAGCCTTTCCAAGCAGAAGGAACAGCAAAAGCTAAGACCCAGAGGAGGAAATGAGCTGGGTGTGTTCAAGCAATAGAGAGACGACCACAGTGCCTCAAGTAGAATTGGAAGAGCGGAAGGGAAGTGGGAGCTGAGGCAGTGAGCAGACCTTGTAGGGCCACGAGTGCCAGAGGACCGGAGTCTAGTCTATGCTACAGGTGACTGAAAGCCTTGGAAAGATGGCCAGCATGAGAGAGACAAGCCTTGATACGTTCGTGAGGGGTCGCTCTAGCTTTCCTCTGAGGAATGGATCATAGGGGGTCAGGAGGGAAGTCAGGCATCCGAATTATAAGCTACTAACATCCTACTATATTCAGTTATAGAGGAAACTTAGTAAAATTTAATGGAGCCCAGACCTCCACTTGGAAAGGCAGATCCAATTTAACAAACTGGAAGGCAGAGATGAATATGCCACCGTCCAGTCTCCAAATGAGCAGTGCAGCCGAGGAGAAGATGTATGTATGTTGTCCATTCTGCTATGGAGAACTCTGTTACTGGTCATTATTCTCTTTTTGCCTTGGCCAGCAGGAAGCTCAGAACTACACTTGTTTACTTCCATCAAATATATGAGTGTACATTTTCTTTCTACTTCCTTCCATGGCCTCAATTTCCTATTTTTATTTGGAATTCATGTACTCACTTGAGAACTGTCTCAAATCTTGTTTTGAAAGAATTGGCCAACATACAAAGTAATAACGGAGTCTGTAATTTCTAGGACCTACTGAAAGTTCTGGAATTTGTTTTCCCTTTGTTCTCTTAGTTTCTCTTTGTTTTCCTTAGTGCGTTCGTTGATACTGGTTGTGGAAAGAGGCTCTCAGAAGAGTTTTTTGTATAAATGATGAACTGACAATTAAAATTAGCACCAAAGCATTGAAACAATTGTTCGTAACTGTTCAAGGGTGCCACGGACCCTCCTCATCACTACTGAACTCAGTACACTTTGCGAAGTGAGCTCACTCTTGTATATAAATGTAAATATTTTAAAAAGTTCCAATTAGTTCATCGGGAGGAAAGAACTCTGGCCGTGACAGATTTCTCCACTACTATTACGACTCTGAGCTACGTAAGTAATTAAGAGAAGAATTCAGGGAGAAATGGCATGTCTAAACAGCACTTTCATTGGCTGATGGAATGCTGGGTTCATGTAAGGGATGCCTGTCTCTCAATAGAAGCACCATTCTGTTTGAAGCGCAGTCAGCTCTTAGACACTAAATGCAAGGCTGAAATGCAGGATTTCTCTGTGATGGATTTACGGTGGAAGAGTAAACAGCACTCCGCAAACTGGAGTCTGCACTCAGACACGCTGGACCGGCCGCAGCAGCACTGGTCATCGATACGTGTGGCCTAACGGAGATGGCAGGTGCTCGCACGAGATTGTACCCTTGAGGCGGAATTCATTTCTTATGACTCTCTCTGTTCAGAGCCCGGAATAGTGTTTGGCGTGGTAGCTACGCTGAAAGGCTATTTGTTGAATCAGTGAATGAATGGATGGATGAATGAATGAATGAATGAATGAATACCCTGAGAGAGTTATGAACAACAAGCAGGGTAGCAGAGAAGGCTTGGGGGTGGGGATAGCCTAGGAGCTGGGGCTTGGAGGCTGGGCAGGGATGGGCAGGTTGGGGATACTGGCAGGAGTCATCCGTGCTGGGAGGAAAGCATAGACAAATACACTGTCTGCACCCAGCAGATAGTTCTACTTGGCAGAATCCGCAAATCCCAACAATTCGGGAATATCTGAACCCTTTTATGGCAATATACCTCTTTTCACACGCCCTTAAGAATTAACAAAAAAGTATCTCATCATTTTTCCATAGTGTAAATTAACTAGTTTTAAGTAGGATGTGGTTTTGATCAGCAAATACTTATTTTTTTTTAAATTTTTTTTTCAACGTTTATTTATTTTTGGGACAGAGAGAGACAGAGCATGAACGGGGGAGGGGCAGAGAGAGAGGGAGACACAGAATCAGAAACAGGCTCCAGGTTCTGAGCCATCAGCCCAGAGCCCGACGCGGGGCTCGATCTCACGGACCGCGAGATCGTGACCTGGCTGAAGTCGGACGCTTAACCGACTGCGCCACCCAGGCGCCCCAGCAAATACTTATTTTGAGGTTTTAATGGCTAAGAACTTTATTACTGATATTTTGAAGACAAATTTGTTTTTTCCTGTTTGATAAGTGACCGTTTAGCAGTCTGTTAAAAATGTTTTTTAATTGTGTTTTGAAAAATATCTAAGGTCCGTGGGGTGAGGGGAAGCATGATTTGTTGACAAATGAATCACTGGCAGTGGGACACTGAGCTGACTGTTTACCATTCATTGTGACCTTATCTGCACACAGAGGCCACGGTGCCTGGTCCACAAATTGTTACAAGCATTCGAAATATATTGGAAGACATCTTAGCAGTTGTAATGGTCCATACAAATACAATACTGGATGGAGAGTTTGGAAATCTCTCTCTACTGGTTTGGAGCCTACTGTACAATCTAAATGAAAGAGAAGGAAGGCAGGAACTAAATGGTAGAAATTTGGAGAGGATCCAGTGCCTGTGCCACTTCAGGAACAGCATGAGTCAGGTTCAGTGGCTAATTAAATGAACAAAGTTCACGGGAGAAGGAGGACATGAAAATGGCTAAAGTCTTGAAAGTGTATAATTAGGCAGGTGATGTTCGTACACACACACACACACACACACACACACACCTGTATACACACACACGCATACAGATAGATTTGTGTATTTTTTAAAGATAGAATGGAACTAAGATTCTAGAGAATGTCCTTCATCTATTTATACGGCAAGAAAAATCTTTGGTGGTTTTGCCCAAGTGTTTAGGGCAAAGTATGGCTGAACTTGACACTGACAGGGAAATGGCCACCATCCCCGAAGTGCCTTTTAGACAGGTGGCACAAGATAGAATATGTGATTGATGATGATTTCTCTAGCCATGAATGCCATGCCGCTGGGGAACAGAATAGTAAGGATGCCTTGCAGCCAGTTTTACTAGACTTTTCAAATACCAGAGAGTTGATCCTTCACCAATGTAGGTAGCTTTCAGACTGGGAACAAACAGCGGGGTGTCCTCTAGGATTCCCCTATCTACAGATTCCCATGATCGTCTCTAAAAATGGGGACTGGAGAGGGAGCCTGGGTGACTCAGTCGGGTAAGCGTCCGACTCCGGCTCAGGTCATGATCTCACGGTTCCTGAGTTCGATTCCCGCGTCGGGCTCTGTGCTGACAGCTCGGAGCCTGGAGCCTGGAGCCTGCTTCGGATTCTGTGTCTCCCCTTCTCTCTCTGCCCCTCCCCTGCCTGTGCTCTCTCTCTGTCTCTCAAAAAAATAAATAAACATTAAAAAAATCGTCTAATAAAAAATGGGGATTTGCAGTGCAGAAATGAAAGGAGAAATATGAAAACTGAACAGAATGTCTGGATTTAGTCCTCTTTGAGTCACTCTGCAAATATTCATTGAGTGCACAAATGTGCAGACCTTATATTAGTAGAGCCCAGGGCAACAACCAGGGACAAGTTAAAATGTTCTATCCACTTTCTGCATTGCCTGTCATGTCTCATCATCCCTGAAATCATTACTGTCACTCCTAGATGTGTGACAATGTGACCGTGTCACAGGGGAGTACATTATCAGGGCTGAAATATGCAACCACTTGTGCGGTGGGTCCTGACATGTACCAAGAGCTCCACTTATTTAAAAATAGCCTCTCCAGCAGCCACGTGGGAGGCCTGCATGTCCTCCTTGAGACTCATGCCTTGGAACCAAGGATTAGGACTCGAGCAGTTCCTTTAAGCTCCTCACATTAGTAATAGTTCCCAAATTGAGCTCTGTGGACACTGAGGAGAAAAGGAAGCGTTCCGTATTTAAACACGTCACACACAAAAAATTTGTACTCCACTGACCCGTCTAAGATATTTACAGTGACCATTCACATGGAAAGCTCTGGAAATAAAAGGTTTTGAGAAGTTTTGGCTCCCCGCATCTTAGCCACAGGACCCTTCTTTCCACGGGACTCTGTCTAACAGCCTGTAAGGCATGTGGCTTTGGGAAATGCTGCTTCATCAGGTTGGGGGCATCCGCAAAAGCAAAAAGTTGAGCCTCGAGGGACTGGAACGGCAGGCAAGCAATTTTGAATGGAAAAGGCGGAGAAGATTCTGGACCACGCATTCTCCTGGCAGCCCCCTGCCTGCGGCCTTGGCCTTTTTCCCACTGCTGGGCCAAGTGCTGACCTACAGAAAAGGAGCAAAGCCCCATTCTCAGCCGCCTTGTTGCTCAAGGAATTTTTAAGAGACAAGGGTGAAGGATTCCAACTGCAAACATATATACATGTGGGTGTAAGAAACATAAACAGAAAAGAGCACTTATGGGTAACAGAAGTGCCAGCTGGGACTTTAGAACTGGGTGGTTTGTGTTTGCACAGTTTTTTTTTTTTTAGTCCAGAGTAGTTCTTAGAGTACATGATCCATATGGTGTGTTTAAAATAGACCACAGAGTCTGAAAATGGAGCTCCTGAGAAATTCACAGATAAAAATCTCAACTGTTATTTTCATATGTAAAAGCTGGAATCATCTTGTAAAGATAATTCAGGATGAAATATTTCCATTTCCATTTGAACACAGAATTATTTGATTTTCATTGCAAAAAGCTCTAGCCAGAGCTCCCTATTAAAGTCACATGCCTGACTCTGGGCATTTTTGAAGTGTCTGTTACAACACTTCGGTATTTATCTGGCAGGAAAAGATATAAAGAGAAGATAGGTAAAGAGAAAATCTGGAATCAAATGTTCTAATAATCAGTTCTACTGGGAGACAGGGAAACGTGACTTGTACGGTTCTGAGTATGGAAGGCGCTTGACTATTTGGCTTTGTAATAAAAATCCCAAATCACTTTCAACTCTGTTCTGCGCTTACCTACTTTAATTCACTTCCAGAAATCATTAAATGAAAACGTTTTCATTAATTAGATGAAATAGATACTAAATAGATAAATACGTAAGTAGACTTTTTACCTAAAATTATGTTAGGGAGATTTGTTGTTATTTTTTTTTTTTCTGACACATTTTCCATACCAGTTTCCAAACCTTTTGAGGCTCACGGTTGCGTTATATTCATAGTAAATGTACAAATAAAGTTGTGGCACAGAAATATACTTTTAGAGAAGTATTAAGGTTAAATACGATTGTGCTTCAAAATGTCGAAATGGCACATGTGAGCGATAGCCACCCACCTGTCCATCCCTCTTGGTTGGTGTAAGGACCAAGCAAGATTCTTTAGGTTTATTTGAATATGGTATACATGAAATCAGTTCCATATTATTGTATTCTCTGACTAGAAATTGTTGTGTCAAAGTAAATTGGTGAGTATGTCATTGCCTAAATTAATAATGTTGACATATCACTTCTTATAGTTTATTTATATAGTGTGTTTTGGGGGGGGAAAGTTGGTATTCTGAGGGGAAAAAAAGAATTGTCCCCAAAGTGATATAACTCTTTGAAAGCTGCTATGGCAAAAAAAAAAAAAAAGTCATTAACTGCACAGTTATTATATATGAAGTATTATATATTACATTTAGTAAGGCTGTATGATAATAATTTTCAGCTCACTTTAAAGAATTGTGCTGTATGCCTAGTGGAAGAATTTTAATTTTAGATAAAAGGATGGGAATAAATAACTTGCTCAGGGACTTAGACCAAGTTTATAATAAATTAGGCAACTTTACACAGCAATTTTGGAAAGTTTGATTCCAAGCAAGTCAAGCAAAGAAAGATTGGTCTATTGGGAAGACCCCAGAGTGCTCTGACAGAAGAGAAGAGCTTTTGTTCCGGATTGGCCACTAACCAGCTCTGTGGCCTTGGAAAAGTCTTATAGCCTCTGGGAGCTTCTCTTTCCTCATTTGTAATAAAAGAGGAGTGGTTGCACTAGATACCCATTAGTCCTTCAAGTAGTTATGTTCTGGAAGCTAATAATGTGTTTGTTAGCCTCTTAAGGCAGAGAATACAATACATGTGGGATTTCTGACTTAAGATGTCCCCAGTGGTTACAGAGTTACGCCTATGCCTACGCCTATGCCTATGCCTACACTCGTAACAGAAAGAGGTTGATTTGAACGTTTTGAAATAAAATCTAAAAGTCATCCCACACCCCACCTTCCTTTATAGAAATTGTGGGACCCTACTGGGTCCAGAAGGATTTGAATACTACATCAGGCTGATGAACAGCAACAGGTAGACGCTAATAAACTATCCTGAAACTTGAATCGCAAACACATTCTGGATTAGAATCAGTAAATCACTAGATATTGTCAGCACCTACTATGTGCAATGCGCTTTGCTTCATGCTTTTGTATTCATCTCTGGAGCATTAGTTTGGTGCCAGGTCAGTGTTTCAGGAAATTAGCTGCTACTGAGTTTTTTTCAGAGTGTTTCCAGAAGTTGGTTTAGCGCCACATGGGTGACGATAAAGGCGACACATGCTAATTTACGGAGAAATGAAAACATAAAAGCTGTGCCTTCAACGAAAGGCACCAAAGTCTGAAAGCCAAAAAAACTGCTCATACAATTTGCATCTTTTAAAATTGGATTTATACCCCCATGGTCCCAGGGAATAATAAACATTTTCACTTTAAATCAGAGTGTCTCGAACGTGGCACTGTGGACGTTTGGGGCCAGGTAATTCTTGGTCGTGAGGGGCTGCCCTGTGCATTGCAGGACGTTGAGCAGCGTCCCCAGCCTCTGCCCACTAGATGCCACTGGCACACCCTTCCCCATCGTGACAACCAAAACTGTTTCCACCCATTGCCAGATGTCCCCTGGAGGGCAAAATTGCCCCCAGTTGAAAGCAACAGCTTTATAGCAAGATAAGTTGACAGTGATACTATATCACAAATTTTGTTTTCTTGAAAATAATACTGGTGTAATTATATATTTGAGGAGTAAAAATAGTTTGACGCTAATTGAGTCCTGCTTTAAGTTTTTAGAGCCGCTATGCTGTTCTCTGCTTGTGAATGGGGTTCACTAGAGTTAATTTACTGCCCTTTTAAATTGTTAGGCAACATGGAATTAATTCACATATGTGGAATTGAAGCCCAGGCAGGGAATCGGGAGTTAGTCCATATATTAAAATGGGTGGAGGGAGATTACCCTAGAAATTGCACAAAGAAGAACTTGTTTCTTTCCCTTGGAGTGGACCTAAGAAACTTAATTTATGTTGATGTTTTTCTCCTAAGAGTTGGAAACGAAGAAAATAAAGCCAGAACACAAGAACGTTTAAAAACAAATAAATCAGTCATTTCTTCCGTACTTATTTCAGTTAAGAATGTTCTCACCAGATGATAATGGATAGATTTAAACTTCTCCTGGAAGATCATTATGCTTTTGCCCAAGAAACTTATTATAATCAGATGCAAGCTAGCAGTTTGTGAAAACACTCAAAAAGGGAGAGCCCTAAGGAGTTGATGTATATATATGTACATATAATATGTTTATGTATGTATAAGTGTGTGTGTGTGTCTGTGTGTGTGTCTTGTAACCCAGTTTTGCCGGAAGCTGAGAGATCAGCCGGGGCACCACTGTCATGACCTACAAGCGGCCGGCCCAGGTCATTTGAACCTAGACGGTCAAAGTGGAGGGGATGAGAGCAGGTGATCTGATTTTGTGATGAATTAAATGTGAATACGGGAGGAGTTGAGGATGTCCCTAAGCTCTTTGGCCAAAGCATAGAGATGGATGGGGTTGTCATTAACCGAGATGCAAAGGGTAGGAGGAGCAGGATTGGCAGCAAAGGGCAAGTTGGGGAATATTAAAAGCTCCACATGGGACGTGTGACATCCGCCATGCCTGTTAGGCACGCACCAATGGCTGTCGAGCAGGTAGTTCAGGGATAAGAGTACGGAGCTAGGGAGAGAAGTCCGAGTTGGAGATGTACTGCATACAGACAGTACGTAAAGTCACATGACCGGAAGAGATCCGCTAAAGAGTGATAGGGAAAGGAAGAAAGAAGAGGCAGGAGGACTGAGTCCCCAGACACTCTGATAACAGAAGGTCAGGTACACAATAGTCAAAAGGTGTGAACAACCCAAATGTCCATCAGCAGATGAAACAAGTTGTGATCTATCCACACAATGGAGTATGACTAAGCCATAAAAAGAAATGAGGTACTGACATGCTACAACATGGATAGACTTCGAAACACTATGCTGGGGCGCCTGGGTGGCTCAGTCGGTTAAGCGTCCGACTTTGGCTCAGGTCACGATCTCAGTTCATGAGTTGGAGCCCCGCGTCAAGCTCTGCGCTGACAGCTCTTCTCCAGCGGTACAGGTGTCCCTGTTGCGTGATGGGAATGTTTTGGAACTGGATAGAGGGGGCGGGTGCACAGCATTGTGACTGTACTAAATGCCTTTGAGTTGTTCACTTTAAAGTGGATCGTTCTATGTTATGTAGATTTCACCCCATGAAAAAAAAAAAGTCAGGGAGAGGAGCAGAGGCCAACAAAAGAGGTGGAGAAGAAGCAGCCAGAGGGGCAGAAGGAAAATCAGAATAGTGTGGTGTCCTGGCCACCAGGTATAGAAAGTGTTTCAAGGAGGGAGTGATGAGCTCTGTAAAATGGTGCCACTGAGCCAGGCATGATGAGGACTGAGCATTGAGGCCGGATTTAGTAATGTGGAAGTAACCAGTGAAACGTCAGTTAGAGCAGCCTCTGTGTGTGGTGCCCGCAAAAGCTTGATCGGAGGAAATTCCTAAGATTGGGAGGCGGGAAATCAGAAACAGGAAATAGAGACAGAACTCGGAAGGGCTCTTGTTGTTAAAAGAAGTCAAGAAATGGGGCCGTATCTGGAGAAGGATTGGGTGATGGGAGAGATAACTGCATGTTTTGAAAGTGGTTTTAAAAACCTTTGACTTCTCCCTCTCTCCACCCCACAATTACTCAGAAGTGGCTGGCAGGGTTTACCGCTGGGGAGTGGATGTACTTGCAAACTGATCCGTCCCCCTAGCCTGCTATGATCACTCAGGGAAGAAACACGTTCAGGGAGCACAATTATAGAAGTGCAAGATGACTAAGTGACATTTGTATACTTAAAGGGTACACAGCACACACGTGGGGACGCACTCCATTTACTGGCCCTGACTCAAAGGAGCGGAAACGCGCTGTGTTACTCGTGTAGCATGCTGCATTTTTTTGGGCACTGCGCCAGATGCGGACGGGCTTGTTGATACTAGAAAATACTGCTGCCTGCAAATAATAGCTGACAATAGGTTAATATTTGTGCTGCGGAATGAAGTCGTAGGCAGTGTTTTCACTCTAATTTTATTGACCTGTCTGAGGCCCCACCGGGGAAGAGCATAGCCATGAGCCAGTCCAAGAAGCCAGCCTTGAACTGATGCACACGCCTGATTAGAGCACGGTCCTAACAATGACATTCAGCCCGGAAGCAGAGCCGACTTGTTTTGTGTTCGGGAGGTGTTCGTGCGAATAGGTTTTATGGTGAGAGAAAGAAATTGATGTAGCAGAAACACATAGGAAAAGAGAAATCGTTCTCAGAGCACAGACACTTCTTTAGCGGAGCTGTGTTATAAATGACAGGAAATAAGGCATGGGGTAGCTGGAGGGGACTGGAATAAATATGTTTTTATTTAAATAGAAGAAATAGTAGGGTACTCGTACATGTAAGTTTTAAAAGTTTAACTTATTCCTTTCTTAAAAAAAATTTTTTTTTAATGTTTATTTTTGAGAGAGAGAGACAGAGCGCGAGCGGGAGAGAGGCAGAGAGAGACAGACAGACAGACAGAATCCGAAGCAGGCTCCAGGTTCCGAGCTGTCAGCACGGAGCCCAATGTGGGGCTCGAACCCACGAACCACAAGGTCATGCCCTGGGCCGAAGTCAGGCGCCTCACCGACTGAACCACCGAGGCACCCCTAACTTATTCCTTTCTTTACTCATAATTTCTCAAAAATTATTATTAATAGGTGAATGCACTAGCAAATCAGCATCCATCACTCTCACCTAAGAGCCCCATGTTAGGAAAGCAAGCATGGCCCTTTCTTTCCCCCTTCCTTTGGAAGGTTAAAATCGTCGACATTTGCTTCTCACAATAGTAAATTAAAACAGAGCTTTCAAAATCTGCATCTCACACATTTGTGAGTTTTCCCATGCTCGTTCCTCAAATAAGAAGAGCTATAACTGCCGTGACAGCGGCCGGGAGAGCGGGTAAACAATACGGGAGGTGACTGGCGGATTCACTAGACGGTCAGTGAATTTCAGAGGCTTGTCTAAGAGCAAACCGCACGGCCATGTTGATGAGGACGTGGCGCTGGGGACGAGCTGAACCCATCCCGTCTCTCTAAGAGGAAACACACAAAGAGCGGGATGCATGGGGAATCGACCCGCCAAACATCTGTGTTCAATTTTTCAGCAGCAGTGACCACCCAGGGGGCAGCGGCTTCTTCCCAGGGAGACGCGATTACACCAGCAGGAGGTGCCTTAACTTCCTGGAGAAAAGCTTCTACCTTTGGCCAAGCAGAAAAAACAACAGCAAAAAAAAAACTGCTTTGGAAAGATTGTCCCAAAGTGCTGTCGTTGCTTTGGTTCAAGAAGGAACTTTAGAGGAAAACTTTCTAAGCTCGATAGTTTCCCTTCTCCTTCAGGGGGCAAATTCTGGAGGGGACAGGGGAGGCGGGGGGGGGGGGGGTGTGGTTCACTCTGGGGCAAGTCAGTCAGTTGGGAGTTGAGGAGATCTCGTGTCTTAGGCCAGTCTGCTGAAGTCGTTATCACTTGAGACCGGACGATTCGAATCGGGCGTGTTCCCGGAACCATTCAGAACTATATTCTTTTAGGTCAGCGCTTCTGTTGGTCAGCCGAAGAGATTTTTGAAGCTGGCCCCCAGGTGCTTCTTTGCGCTGGCAACATCTTCGAATGTTCCAGGGGAAGCCATGATGGATTTGGATAGAGACCCAGGTGATGTTCACGGTGCGTCAGGTGCCACTTCCCGGCCCAGCGAGCCTGCCTTGCCGTCTGCTCCATTGAACCCTTTACATCAAAGTCTTCCCTTGCCATTGTTGCACGCAAGACAGGAGGAATACAGTCCAGAAGGTTCTTTACCAATCTTTACCTACCTCTACATTATGAGATTTACCTTCATAAGGTCCAATGCTGAGCCTAAACTTTCTTTTCATGATTTTGAGTGAATTATTTGCTGGAGTAGTTCCTGTTTGTAGAGCCTCCTGTTGGACTCTAGCACCCAGAAGGGAGTGTCTTATTATTCCATGGCATCTTAACGAAGTGGCTGCCCTGCTCACACCATCACCTTAAGGGTTGAATTCAAGGTCCTTCTCTCTTTTGTCTTCAAGCCTGTCATCATGCCTGGCGTATACTAGCATCCTGTGAATATGTGTTGAACGAATGAATGAACAAAGGAACGAATTAATGGAATAAACCCTCAGTCGTTCAGGATCTGACCCATACGTTGCACACCAGCCCGGGAGAATTAAACTGTGGACTCTGATGCCGGGTTACCTGGGTATGAATCCTAGCTTCAGCCCTCATTGGGCACTGTGACCTCTCTCGGCCTCAGTTTCCTCATCTCTAAACCGGGTAAATAGTAATCCCTGCCTCTCCAGCGCTGTGAGGGTTACTAGGAGGCATTAAGCAGGAAGAACTATGCATGGCATGTATTAAGACTGTATAAAGATCTGGGGCGCCTGGGTGGCTCAGTCGGTTGAGCGTCCGACTTCAGCTCAGGTCACGATCTCATGGTCCGTGAGTTCGAGCCCCACGTCGGGCTCTGTGCTGACGGCTCGGAGCCTGGAGCCTGCTTCCGATTCTGTGTCTCCCTCTCTCTCTGCCCCTCCCCCGTTCATGCTGTGTCTCTCTCTGTCTCAAAAATAAATAAACGTTAAAAAAAAAAAAAAAGACTGTATAAAGATCAACCATTTTTTAGATCTCTTCACCATGCCCCCAAACCTATGCTCAGGTCACATGCAGTCCCAGAGCTGATGCTTTGGGGATGCCCTTCTGTCTCCTGGAATACAGCTGTCCCTCTTCTTTACTTATCATGTCCCACAGGCTCCAGTTAAAAGCTTCCACAGTCTGTGCAAGCTGCCTCAGTCGTGGGCATGGACGACGCCATGCATATACCTCTGTTGGAGTGCTTATAGTGTTTTGTAACTGGCTGTTGTCTGTCCTTCCCACAAAAATATGAGCTCCTGTAGGGTTGGGACACTCTTTCATCTGTAGATCCCTGGTGGGGCCCCTGAGAAAACTTGGACCTCCCAAAATGTCAGACATTGAGAACTGTCTGGACCACAGTGCCGTTTCTGAGTAAGAATATATCCGTGTGTTTGACTCTGACTACGTTTTTGAGGCATTAACTGGATAAAACGCTAAAGCAGCTTTTCTCCAGGAGTAACTGGAAGATTCAAAGAACTGAAAGCTGAAAGATAATATGTGAATTACGAGGATGCGAAAGAATGCAAAAGCTAGCCAGGAACTTATCAAATTCCAAGTGCAGTAAATTAAATAAAACCAGAGGCTACTGAGAGAGACAGTTTTGAAACTGATACGGTTCCGTTGGTGGAAGGAGGCAGCCGCCCAGGCTGCACTGTGCGGGTTCACTTTTAGCAAGCTTTTCAACCTTCCAAACTCCCCCCAGACTCAGGGTGATGTTATCATGTATGGCTCGTTATCAGAATCCCATCCTCAGAGTAGAAAAGAAACATTAAATGTGTCCATCATGGGTACAGAGGAAAAACAACTTGTGCCCTAGGGTCAGGTACACAAGTTTGGAATCTAGAATGTCTGAACCTTTCTGATACCGGTATTTATTTTCTCAGCGCCTTTAGCCAAATTTCCAACGCTTTGGTTCATTTCTCACCAGTGTTTAGGTTTGGGTCATATAGAGTGCTGTGTTTGGTAATATTTTTTGCAGTGATTAAGGTGAAGAGATATTTCTTGTCATTGTTAAAGTTGTTTGTTAGAATAGAGTCAGCATCACAAAGCAGTTAAGGGTAAGGACTCCGGAGCCAGACGCCCTCCATTCCAATCCCAGCTCTACCACCTGAGGGCGTTAGGTACGTGCTCTAACTCTTCAAGCCTCAGCGTTTTTGCCTATAAAACGGGCACCCTGGCCACCGCCACCTCAGAGTGCTATTGTGAGGTTAACAGACAACAACATCATCCTAGAGCTCAAGAAGCGGGTATTTGCTTCCACACATGGATGCGCGCTGGGCCCCAGGGGGCCTGCCGCCCTGCCATGGTCTCGCCATGCTTCCGAGGCACAACTGATCATCTCTTGGGGCTCTGTGCGTCTTTACTCTCTTAAAGCATCATGTGGCTGAGAGAGAAGCAACGTTTCCCAGACTGGTTTAGCCAGTTATTTCTCATTACCAACGGGAAGGAGGCTGACCGTCAGCCGAAAGGTCCACAGACAGGCTACGTAAAGCGTAACGTGATCATTCTCAACCTTGGCTCCCTAGTAGAATCCCCTCAACTTTAGTAAGACTCGGCGTCTGAGCCCCACCCCAGACAAATTAAGTCAGAGTCTCCTGCAGGAGGACACTTGGGATTCAGTATATTTTTCAGGCCCCCAGGTACTTAGAATGTGTAGCACAGGTTGAGAGAAATTGTGATAATTCCTCGACGTGGTGGGAAGAAATTAGACCCAAACGAGGCACTTCAAAACTAGATCTCTTGGAAGTTCCTCAGAAACTGAAAGATAGCATTGCCATACGACCCAACAGTTCAACTCTGCAGTATATACCCAAGAAAAGTAAAAGCGTATATCAACACCGAAACTTATACATGAATATGATTACCAGCACTATTCGTAAGAGTCCAAAAGTGGAAACAACCCAGGTGTCTATCAGCTGATGAATGGGATAAATAAAATATGGTTGATCCACACAATGGAATATTATTCAGCCATAAAGAAGAATGAAGTAATGATTCATGCTACCACTTGGTTGAACCTTGAAAATCTTACCCTCAGTGAAAGACACCAGGCACAAAAGACAACATATTGTATGACTCCATTTATATGAAATGTCCAGAATAGGCCATTCCATAGAGACAGAAAGCAGATTGGCACTTTCCAGGGGCTTGGGGTAGGGGAAAATGAGGAGGGACTGCTATTGGGCATGGGGTTTGGGGGGGAAAGGGGTGATGAAATGTTCCAGAATTTTATAATGATGATATGATTGCACAACCTTGTGAACATACAAAAACAAACAACAAAAAACAAAACCCCAAAACCCGAACTGTATGCTTTAAAAGGGTGAATTTTGTGGTGTGTGAATTCTACCTTTTTAAAAACTGGGTCTGTTCCTTACTGTTTGTGCAACCTGGGCATCTGAATTACTGAGACTGTTTGAACCCCCAGTGTCTCTCTTCTGTAAAACAGAGGAGAGCTCCCACCGGGAACGTTGGAAAGATGGAAGTTGATGATGTTTGTGGAGCCCCTGCACGTGGTCTGCCCTCGACACGTGAGAGTGTACTGCCCCCTTCCCTCCCTGCCTAAATTCCAGAGAGGGGCCCCATCAGGACACTAAGGGACTGGTGGCCACAGGGGAATAAAGAGCACCAAGCAAAAGAGCGAGGACTGCCCAGTCACCCTTCCCCGATCGGGCTCCTTCTTTATAAGCTGGGGCTAATCTCGGGAAAGTCATTGCTGGATGTTGCACACTGGATGTTTGTAGCCTTCACTCCCAGCATGACGGTATTTGAGATGGGAGGCGATTAGGGTTGGATGAGGTCAGGAGGGTGGGACCCTCATGATGGAAAAAGTGCTTTTACAAGAGACACAGCCAGCAAGAGAGCCTTCCCCCAGAACCAAACTGGCCGGCACCTTAATGTTGCACTGCTCCAGCCTCCAGAACTACGCGAAATAAATGTCTGTTGTTGAAGCCACTCAATTTATGATATTTTGTTATGGCAGTCCAAGCAAACTAAGACATGGAGTAAAATCAGAGATGGCTCTTTGGAGAGATGACACATTCATCAAAGGTCAAGTGCATGAAAACTTTGGCAGCAATATCACGGATAAGATGACATGATTTTCTGAAATTGTGGTGTCTCGTTCCATTTTAGCCATGTGCTTGCCAAACCCTATAGAAGACAAATAATTTAAAAGAAAATTGTATTATCTTTTTCTAAAATGGGAAGATGCACAACTGGAGCCCATATGACATGATTCTTTTCCTTATTGTAAGGGAGCAAGCAGCTAAATGAGGTTCACGGAGCAGTGAGATTAACGTTCTGCTTGGCTAAGGGGGTTGAATTCTGGTCGCATAAGGAGACAGCAGCACGCTCGAGTTAGTTGTTGACGTTTCTCTGCTCAGTTCTGGAGAATTCCCCAGCTTTACCTCTCCGTGTTTCCAATCTTCAGGACTTGGAATGAGACATTAGAACTCTGGGGGATTTCATAAGCTATTCTCTGTTATGCAACCTTGTTAAGCTACTTCCAGCATTTTCCAAGCGTTTTATTCAAGTATTATAGATATTATACATCATTTAATAAACGGAGAATTTTCAGATTAGCATTATTTGAAAAGAATTGTGGCTTCTCACAAATATTCAAACCCTGGAAAATGCTGACAAATGTTCCTGGGTAGTATCTGAATACCTTTACATTTAGGTCTCCTTAGAAGGTTAACAATACTACTACCCAGAGCCACACATGAAAGTCGTCAACTAAAGGACTTACCTGGCTCTGAAAACTCGTCATTTCTTGAACGCCAATCATATGATTTGTGTAAAATATACTGTGCATGTAAAGTCATTTCTGTATATTTTCTTTACAAAGAACACACATATATAACATGGCCACAGCTACAAACAAGGCTCACGACCACTTTTCTGTGCTCCTGTGCCAGTTCCAGGAATGCTGACCTTGTCCTCTGATTGTTCAATTTTAATTCTTGGAGGAGAACCCATAACATCTTTTCTCATTTCCTTCACGTGTTAACGAATTTTTTGTCGGATTGGGGTTCGAGAGGCACACATAGACTCCCTGAGAAACACCAGGTAGGAATTGACACATGAAATGGACACGGTCAAACTACTGCCCATGACGAGGCATGGCCCGGCTGGCTGTCGACTCCGGCTGGATGGAGCAGGCTGGGAGACAATGGGACCTGGACGCAAAACAGCATGCTTGCGGGGTGGGTCCAGCTCCAGGCTGCAGGCCTAGCTACAGGTGCTGGAAGAAACTGCAGCCTGACAGGTTGTGAAGGCCACGAGCATGCACCTGGCAGACCCATGACTGCGGGGCATGTAAATAGACCGAGGGGCCCAGCTGCTACGGTGTAGTCGCTCGTGGGGTTTACGCCGAATGTCCCCTCCCACAGGCTGCGCCCTTCCGCTGGCTAAAGGATGAGGAGATACTAAGGCAGGCCCCTTCCCGAGACACATAGTCTCCCTTCGATGGGTGACTTTGGTTGATACGCTCTCACGACAGCTTTCCCGAACCTTCCTAAGACGACAGGGCAGACTAGGAGCTTCCACCTTCTCCCCTTCTCTCCTTCACTGTGACATTGTGCATCACGATCTGAATGGCCTCTCAGCCTTCTCCATTTCCCATCGTAGTTCCCTGCACTCCGGCACATCCCCCTAATGAAATCCTTGTACACTCGATCCTGTGTTTCTCAGAGGATATGAGCTAACACAGGGGTAGATCACAGTACCCAGCCACTGTAGCTACAGAGAGCAGGGGTTAGGAGATCCAGTGGGGTGCCTGACAAATGGGAGAAGCACATTAGCAGGAGATTCAGGAACCAGTGGGGATGTCCAGCAATCTCAGCAGCCGGGAGGCAGATTTCAGGAATGTTCTTCCCTGAACTGATGGAGAGTAAGAGAATACAGCCCTCCAGCGCCATCAGGTACCTAGAAGGGATGAAGTCAGTACTTTCCTAAGGAAGCTGAGCTCATTGCGATCACTGAGATACAGACTGAGCCCAAGAGGTGAGAAGGTCTTTTTGTAAGAAGCCTGAGGGCTCAGCTATGGGAGAGAGTGGAACTACGGAGGGTCCTGCAGAGCCCGATAGACCAGCACTTTGCTGACCGTTCCTGGGAGCTGGGCTGGCCTTAACGTTTTTGACTGATTGATACGGAGAAATATTTTTGAAGCTATTCCTTCTTTTATTCAAAAAATATTCACTGGACAACTCTGACAAAGCAAAGGCGGAAAGATGCTCAGTCGTAAAGATACTTATATCTATGCTGTAACATGTCAATTACTTGCACCTGAAAAGCAGATTTGCTTTGTTGAAAGTCTCAAGGAACCATGAAAAATTAAGTGTTGAAAAAGCCCAATGTAATCCAAGGTCATCGGAATTTAAAGTAATGAGAATATACCAGTAAACGAGAGGCTTTTACATGGGTAACTTTATTCATTTTTATTGAGTATCCCTACAGATAAAATCAAAGATTCTAGTGTATCTCTCCCAAGAAATATGGGGTATTGGCAGCATCAGATCTGAATGTGTTCTCCAAAGAAATCTGGAGGCTAATATATCTCTAACATATACCACTGTCGTTATGGATGACCAAATTTGGCATAGCTGGTCTGGAACCAGACCTTGTGAGAAATTAAAGTAGTCTAAAAACCAGGAGAAAATTGGAAGTAAAATCTCCTAATTTGAATGCAAGCTGAAAATATAAGCAGAATTCTAAAAGCCCGCCTTTTTGAGGTCACTTATCCGCACTGGGGCTGACCACATTGCCGCTAATCAGAGCAGCTGACTTAGGCCAGTGCACATATTTGCAATCTAACATATCAAAAACTTTTTCAGCTGAATAAAATACATTGAGAACTCCCCTGCCCCGTCACTGCAAACTTATCAGCGGAGATACAAAAATATTTTATGAGCTTTCAGAAAAGTATTCCCCTACTGTCAAGGCCAAGGCTAATCTTGCTAATGGGTTTCAGGCTATCTGTCTCTATGGTCTCCTCCATACCAGGTAAAAAAAAAAAAAAAACACACATGCCATTGTCATGTTCTGGCTGCAACATAAAGCTGCCCTTGGAACATTGGATATGTGTGGGTTATGACAATTGCCTTCAGTGTCTCAATGATATTACCAAATGTTATGCCCAAACTGATGGCCTAATGTTGCATTCTGAAAGGCGAGCCTGATTTACTGCCGTGTCTGAAAATTTTATTGGAACAGGATACTGTGTTTTCTTTCCACTGGCTGCACAAGAACTATACGCTCTCTCAGAATTAGCCCAAGACACCTATAAAGCTACTTTCAAGTGTTTATAAGATTGGAATCAAAACATGAGATCATGAGTCTTTTGCTGCAAATAGCATTATTTGGTTAAATGTTCTTTTCTGTCATATTACAATATCAGGAAACTACTCTTTATGTGTTCACTAATAGCACAACTGAAATCAGACAAACCAGGCTCAATGTCTGCCTGGGTTAAATATCTATGTTAGTTTAACTTAATGGAAAGGTTGGAAAAAGGAAAAATAAAATTCCGAAGTCCTTACCTCACATTGATTTACCATAAGGTAGATGATGGTTTAATTATTTTCTCTCAATATTTATCGGACACCTACCACATGCAGAGACAGAACACCAGGACAGTGGGAGAGAAGATAGTCTCTGTTCTCAGCGGGCTCTCACTGTCGGGTAGGGAGTAAAGTACCCTGATTATTTTCGAACAAAGCATAAGATCAGAGGCAAGTGTCACCAAACAGAGGCAGGGAACAACTGTCCAGGTGACTGCATGGAGAGGACATCTTCCCCAGGCAGGATCCATAACTTGGCTCTGCCATGGGCACTTGAACAGGTGCCCTTGGTTCCAACAAAACTGGCATCAGGAAGTAGCTGATGACTCAGTGTACCACACATCATTCAGTCCTTTGCATGCCCAATGTCCTTCCTGGCACAGTATCCCCTACCTCTACCCCATCCCAACCGTATCCACTCGGCCGAATTCCTATTCATTGCTAATATTTCAAAATAACCACCAATTCCTTTAGGAATCTCCCCGATCCCTTCCCAAAGGGACTCTCTCCTCTGTGCTTTATGGCACCCTTTATTTCTTGTATCACAGTACTTGTCATGCTTTGATTATGAGTGCTTGCTTGGTTATTTGAGACTCCTAATATAGTATTAGCTCCATGAGGACAGAGACTTAATCAGTCTTGCTCACTACGGGCTAGTATGGAAACTGTACATGATATGCACCCAAACACTTAATTGAGTGAACAAATAGCCTATGATAATTCTTTCTTAAAGTTTTTTAAACGTTTACCTATTTATTTTGAGAGAGAGACAGAGACTGCGAGCAGGAGAGGGGCAGAGAGAGAGAGGGAGAGAGAATCCTAAGCAGGGTCCGCATTGTCAGCCCAGAGCCCGACACAGGGCTCAATCCCACAAGCCGTGAGATCATGACCTGAGCCGAAATCAAGACTTGGACACTCAAACGACTGAGCCACCCAGGTGTCCTTTACCTGTAATAATTCTATAGAAAGCTTTCAGCTAAGAATATCTTGAACTGTGGAGCAGGTACAACTTCCAGGGACACAATTCATTTTGAAGACTTTGTGAGTGGCTCTCCCTAGAGTTGAACAATGTCCCACCGGTACAGTCTTACATGATGGTCTTGCCTCCCATCTGCTATGTATTGCACCCAAATTTTCCTTTGTTGAGTTAGTTGAAACATAGACTTTTAAAGTCTAATAAAAGCCAGAAATTGCATTTTAGCCTGCATGTCCAATGAAACTCAATAAAAATTCCTTGGAACAATTGCATATGACTTACAAATCTAACATTTGCATGGCCCTTCACAAGGATTAAAGTCTTGGAATCTGGTATAGCAGGAAATTGTTTGTCATTAAAGAAGGCATTCTGGTGGTGGTGACGGGATACATTCAAACAAAGGAAATTAAGACAGCCTTGAGTGAATCACCATTCTTGTTCTTTACCTGCCTTACCCTGGTAAGAAAAAGCAATCCATTTCATCTCCAATCTTTAAAAAATAAAGAAAAAAGGAAGAAAGAAAGATAAGAAGGAAGAAGAAGGGAAGGAAGGAAGGAAGGAAGGAAGGAAGGAAGGAAGGAAGGAAGGAAAAGAAAAAAAAAAGAAAGGATGAGTTTGGAATATCCCAGAATAGATGGACAAAATGAAACCCAGGATGGGAATAGAAAAGTTAAGTTGCAATACAGATGTGCTTTTTAGGCTATGATGTTATCAAAATCAACTACAAACTTAATGCTGATTTCCCTGGTTCTGCTCAAACACAGGAGAGTGTCCATCTCACTGGCCCAAGTCAATCAGCCATTGATGTTGAAGCAATTATTGCCAAGGGATGAGCCAAGAGATACCTCTTGACAATGTGGCCTCAGCAAGTTAGTTACTGCCTAAGAATCTCAGCATTTTTGTCATCTGATAAGTGCAGTATCTTGGGACATAATATTTGCCAGCTGCTCTTAGCTTTACATATTTCAATCCCCAAGAATGCTTTCCTATATTCCAAAGTTATTCTATCTATAAAAAGTGTGATCTTTCCCTTAAGGATTGCTGACCCCCCCATATTAATTAATAGCTTGATAAGTATAGTAGATGATTCATCTGTCACTAAAGGATTGGCTATATTGTCTTCTAGCTTGGCTTAAGGCCTTTGAATAATTCTAGTGACTTCAAGACTTTGTTTCTCTGTTAATTCCATTCAGATCTCACTAACTCCTGAGTTCATTTCCTACCCAGCGCAGAGCCTGGTGCTGGGCTCAGTCTCACGACTGTGAGGTATGACCTGAGCTGAAATCAAGAGTCAGACACTTAACCAACTGAGCTACCCAGGCACCCCACCTACTCAAGAATTTAAACTCTTCCTTTGGCTTTTGGAGATTCAAAGACAAATCAGGACGGGGACATTTTGACAACAGTCACCAGTTAAATTGCCAAAGTGGCTTGATCAACAACACACGAGTATTTGTGCCAAAACTAGGTTACGAATCCTCCTTCTCTTGACCTATAAGAGAATGCTCATTCTCCTATACTGTCCTCTTTATACCCAAAGGCCATCTTGCAGGTGTCTGCCTCCATGAGGGAGGCACATGCCTGTTGTCAGAAGCCTCTCCCAGAGCGAAAGAATATCCCTCTCTTCAGATGGGGCTGGAGCATCTGTATTTTTTTTTTTTTTTTTTTTTAGTTCTTAAAATTTAAGTACAGTTGATACACAACATCCCGTTAGTTTCCGGTGTACAACATAGTGATTCAGCGTGTCTATACATTATGCTATGCTCACCACGAATAAAGCTACCATCTGACATCATACAATGCTATTACAGTATCATTGACTGTACTCCCGATGTACTTTCTTTTCCCCTGACTTATTTATTCCGTCTTGGAAGCCTGTATCTCCCACTCCCCTCCACCCACTTTTTCCCATCTCCCATCCCACCTTCCCTCTGGCAACCATCAGTTTGGACTTAAGAGGATGTTATGCTAAATGAAATAAGTCACACTGAGAAAGACACATACCGTATTGTTTCACTCACATGTGGAATCTAAAAAACCAAAAAAATAAGCAAACAAACAAAAAGCAAAAGGAGACCTATAAATACAGAGCACCTGTATTTTTAACAAGGCTATTATATGCACAGCAGCCCTGTGGGGGGACTGTGCACTGGGGGACCCACAGCTTACTTCATACCTCTCCCAACATCCCTATTTTTCTTATCTCATGATTATGTCCTGGTCTTACATCTTCTGTCAAATATGTCCCTTGGAGAACAGGGACTACATTCTATGCATCTTTACTCTTCAGGTGGTGCCCAGGGCAATGTCTTGCCCAGAGAAGGCATTCAGGTTAACATTTGTTGTGTTGAATCATGTTGAGTGTGTGTGCTTGAGATATGTGTAGACAAACAAATCAGGCCATGTTTGTGCGGAATTTCAGGGAGAAGGCTAATTCGTCAACAGAGCAAAATTACTTGTGTCCTTGGCCATACACCTCTTGGTTTTCCATATTCTATGAGTTTCGATATTCCTGGAAGGATGGAAAAAAGTACAAGTCTGATCTTAGAGTAAGTTGTAGAGCAGCACTGTCCAAGAAAACTTTCTAGGATGATGGGAGTGTTCTAATCCCTGGTGTTCAATATGGTAGCCACATGCGACTACCAAGCAGCTGAAATGTGGCTTGTGTACAGAGGCACTGATTTTTTAATTGGATTTACTTTTAATTCCTTTTTTTTTGTAGTAAGTTTTTATTTTCTTATTAGCATCCTCGTTTTATTTTATGGTTTTTATTATTTTTTTATTTTGGTTTTTTTTTTCTAATATAATTTATTGTCAAATTGGCTAACGTACAGTGTGTAAAGTGTGCTCTTGGTTTTGGGGGTAGATTCCCGTGGTTCATCGCTCACATACAACACCCAGTGCTCAGCCCAACAAGCACCCTCCGGGTGATGGTAGTTGCTTTTCATTACGTAGCCTCATGTAGCTACCAGCTTCCTTAGTGGACGCTCTAGAGGACAAGTAGATCGTCTTTGGCACTTAGATGGTGAGCATTTGTACCCTTCTGTCTTTTTTTCCTCCCCAACGTAGTGTCTGGTACGTTATTTGTTTATTTATTATTTGGTTTTTTGTTAACCCGAACTGAACATTTTCGCTCTTTTTCCTTCCTTTCCTTGGCTCTTGTTTCACTTCTTGTTTGTGTTTTGGTTTGTTTATTCATGCATACATACATACTTACATACTCCATTTAAAGACATTTCCTTCCTGTGCCTTGGTCTGTCCCATTGGTCCTGTTGGTGACCCTCACAGACCCAATAGAATCTGTCTAACATACCAGACCTTCATCTCCCTGAACTTGATGGGGTTTTAAGAATATCCAGCCTCCGTGGGTGAAGGGATCAGCATACTCCCTGAAGCTTTTGGATGGTTTCTATGTGGCTCTTCTCTGTTCTTGTCCACCTGGAGGTTTTGACCTCACATTTTGAGGTCACGTATGGATTGGCCACACATTTCAAGTATCACTTCCTCTCCCTTTGGCCCAACCTGAGGCTTAGCACCCTTGCTAATTCAACTCTCCCACAAAGTAAGTTGTCATGCCAAGATAGGTACAGAGATGGGCCCATCTGATTAGAAACCCAGCCATGCAGTTTAAAATGTCAGACCATTAAAACGTAGAACTAAATGAAGCAAGTAATCCAGCGATTTCCTAGCCAGGAGTACCAGATGCATGCACCTGGACCCCGTTTGTAGATGTTGACAGTGCTGCTTGGCTGTAATCCTTTCCAGCTGAATCCTCTGGTAATGGATTGTGTTGGACGGTCTTTAGTTTGGATGGTTAACTTCAATGGCATCAAGAAGAAGGAGATCATATGGGTCTTGGTTTTCAGGGGTCTTTAATAGACATCATCTCCTCCTTCCAAATATGACTTCAGCACTTTGCAGGGAGGGGCATTTCCAGTATTAGGGCAGCGGTTCTCAAACTTGAGCGGGCCCTGGAGGGCTTGTTAAACACAGATGTTGGACTCCCCCCTTCAGAGTTTCTGAAAGTGGGGAGGCGCTGAGAATTTGCATTTCTGACAAGCTTCCCAGTGATGCTGCTGCTCTAGGGACCACACTCTGAGAAACACTGTCATTAGGAATATAGAGCCCCCATAATTCCTGACTTTCCCAGGATGGCCCCAAAGTCTTATCGTTTGATTCTTTTCTGCAAAGCTGAGGTTTTCAAAAATTTATGGCTTCACTTGTGTACATTTGTCAGATCTTTTACGAACATATACGTACAAATTATTTCATTTGACAGGCATTCCCACCTCGTGCCTAACGCTGTGCTAGCTTCTGGAGCTGCAGATGGGAACCAGAATGACTGTATCTTACAGAGATTGTGGTAGTGAGCGAGGGCACAGAGTGCAGCGCAAAGTAAACAAGGAAAGATGGTAGTGACAGGTGCTAGGAAGGACGGAGCACCACAGTTAGGCTGGCCACAAAGATGAATTTCATTTCATTAATATATTAATTAATTAATGAAAGTGCTGAACTTTGATTTAGAGGCAGCACTTCGTCACTTTCCCAGGCTTGAAGCCTCCAGCGGAGAAAGGGGGCACAGACTCGGATCTGTCCCCTTCTGCGGTTCCCTAGCGTGTTGGCCAGATGGCTCAGGGATCTGGGCATACGGGGAAAGAGCAAAAGGAAGGGGAAAGAAATGCTGGCTTTGCTCTCTCCATGCCTGGCAGATGTTTAAAGCGGTTTTGTTTTTTTTGGGGGGGGGGGTTGTCACGTGGGCCTTTTTGAGGACTCCTTGGAGGATCTCTGCTTGAACCCTGGGACCTTGATGCCCTTGAGTTAGGCAGGTGCATCTCTCTTCTGCTTGGTCACTGACGTCATGTCCTTGTAGCAGTGCTGTGTATCATAGCCTCGCGGTATCTTTCACTCCGTGCTCTTAGTCTGACTGCCTTCCCTGAAGCTGGGATAAGCATTCCCTGCATCCTGCCAGCGCACCACATCTCAGTCTCAGCACCGCCTTGTTGGACTGCTAGGGGCTCTCTCCAAGGCAGAGAGAGAGGGAGAGAGACACTTTGGGCCTTGAACAGCCACTTCCCTGAAGGGTAAGGGGAGGTTAATGCTCCCAGAGGTGACCCTCATAAAAGGGGCAGTGAGAATTAGTAGAAAAATTGCTTTGCTTCCTTGGTTTTGGTTTTACTTCCATTTCACTTGATGTAACATTTGTGGGAACTGTTCTGCTACTTGCCCAGATGGTCTTTTTTTCATTTTTATTTAAATTGTAGTTAACATATATGGCAGTGTTGGTTTCAGGAGTAGAATTTAGTGATTCATCACTTACATGCCACACCCAGTGCCCCTCGTCACAAGTGTCCTTAACCCCCATCACCCATTTAGCCCCTCCCCCGCCAGCCTCCCTCCATCAACCCCCGGTTTGTTCTGTATCTTTAAGACTCTCATATGGTTTAGATGGCCAACAGACACGTGAAAACATGCTCAACATCACTCCTCCTCAGGGAAATACAAATCAAAACCACACTGAGATGCCACCTCACGCCGGTCAGAGTGGCTAAAATGAACAAATCAGGAGACTATAGATGCTGGCGAGGATGTGGAGAAACGGGGACCCTCTTGCACTGTTGGTGGGAATGCAAACTGGTGCAGCCGCTCTGGAAAACAGTGTGGAGGTTCCTCAAAAAATTAAAAATAGAACTACCCTATGACCCAGCAATAGCACTGCTAGGAATTTACCCAGGGGATACAGGAGTGCTGATGCATAGGGGCACTTGTACCCCAATGTTTATAACAGCGCTTTCAACAATAGCCAAATGATGGAAAGAGCCTAAATGTCCATCAACTGACGAATGGATAAAGAAATTGTGGTTTATATACACAATGGAATACTACTTGACAATGAGAAAGAATGAAATCTGGCCATTTGCAACAACATGGATGGAACTGGAAGGTATTATGCTAAGTGAAATAAGTCAGGCAGAGAAAGACAAGGTACCATATGTTTTCACTCATATGTGGATCGTGAGAAACTCAACAGAAGACCATGGTGGGGGGGAGGGGAAAAAAGTTACAGAGAGGGAAGGAGGCAAACCATAAGAGACTCTTAAATACTGAGAACAAACTGAGGGTTGATGGGGGGTGGGAGGGAGGGTAGGGTGGGGGATGGGCGTTGAGGAGGGCACCTGTTGGGATGAGCACTGGGTGCTGTATGGAAACCAATTTGACAATAAATTATATTTTAAAAAAAGAGTCTCTTACGGTTTATTTCCCTCTCTCTCTTTCCCCCTTCCATATGTTTATCTGTTTTGTTTCTTAAATTCCACATATGAATAAAACCGCATTGTGTTTGTCTTTATCTGACTTATTTTACTTAGCATAATATATTCTAGCTCCATCCACGTGGTTGCAAATGGCAAGATTTCATTCTTTTTGATGGCTGAGTAATAGGCCTTTGCGCACGCGCGCACACACACACACACACACACACACACACACACCCCGCATCTTCTTAACAGGTTTGTGCCCTAGTTGTCTACACAGTTTACCAACTCAGTAACTCATTCTTTTGTGGCTTTTTCTCCCTTCCCTGTTTCACTTTCCTCGTTCCCTCACTTCTGTTCCAAATGTCACCTCTGAAATGAACCCCACTGAAGTCATGATCCCAGGCTCTTTTTTTCAGGAAAACCCCAAAGTGAGATGCCCTGGTAATCCAGGTTATCTTTTGATGGGATCCTTTTACTCTGTAGGAAGACCAATTGGACAGGACCCCACTTACAATCTTTCTTAGGTTCCTCACATCTTGGCCAGAGGAATTACTGACACATCACGTGACCTATAAAACTCTGGTAGTGTGGACCATCCCAATCAGCCAGCCCTGCCCTGCTTCCCTCTAGAATAGGAAAAACACAATTCCATTTTCCTCTCATCATTCCGTTCGGATTGCCATAACAAAAATACCACAGACTAGGTGATTTCTAAACAGCAGAAAGGTATTGCTCACAGTCCTGGAGGTTAGAAGTCCAACATCTGAGTACCAGTATGGTCAGGTTCCGGTGAAGGCTCTCTTTCAGGTTGCAGACTAAAAACTTCTTGCTATGTCCTCATGTGGTGGAAGGGGCCAGCAGGCACTCTGGAGTGTCTTTAATAGACACAAATCCCATCCATGCAGACTCCTCTCATGACCTAATCACCTCCCAAAGGTGCCACCTCCTAATATCGTCACCTCAGGGACTAGGATTTCAAATATGAAAATTGAAGGGACACAAACATTTAGACCACAGCAAAGAAGGAAAACGAAATTCCAATGGGAGTTTAGCTATCTATGCCACATAATTCAAGAAAAAAAATCATAGAACTCAAGTACATGAATCTCCAGATTGAAAAACCCCACTAAGAGTATAATTGAAAGACTAAAAAAAGACCCACACCCCAGTACATCATTGTGAAATTACAGAACATAAATGATAAGAAGATCCTAAAATATCCCAGGGAGAAAAGCTGGGTCCTAAATGAAAGATCAGGAATGAAAACTCTTTTGGAAACTTCAGTAGCTGGAAGAAAAAGGAGCAGTAACTGCCAGAAATTCTAGGGGAAGATAATTTCCAACCTAGAATGTTGTACTAGCCAAACTACCCATTTGAAATGAAAGCAAAACAAAGATTTTTAAAAGGTATCTCTAGTGCATCTTGTCTTTTCTTTTAAAGAAAACCTTTTTTTTAACATTTATTTATTTTTGAGAGACAGAGAGAGACAGAGCATGAACGGGGGAGGGGCAGAGAGAGAGGGAGACACAGAATCTGAAGCAGGCTCCAGGCTCCGAGCCGTCAGCACAGAGCCCGACGCGGGGCTCGAACCCATGAACCGTGAGATCATGACCTGAGCCGAAGTCGGTCATCCAACCGACTGAGCCACCCAGGCACCCCTCTAGTGCATCTTTTCTTAGGAACTTCCTGTAGCAGGGTCACACTAGAGTGAACTAAGAAAACAGTGGAGTCCTGGAAGGCAAGAGATACAACACAAGAAAGAGGAGAAAGTTGATGGTAAAGAGAACTTTCAAAGAAGGCAGCTGTCAGAAGTCCAAGAAAGTAACTGGTCCCACTGGAACATAAAGATGAAGGGTACTAGACGGGAAGTCATAAAGGAGAAAAAAGTAACTGATATGTGAACAGAGAGATTCGATTGCATGGAAATCTGGATTGCCATAATATTATACTGTATTGGAAGGATTTAACCATGGGCAAGAGCACAACTAAGCCAAGGAAAATAGGACCATTATTAACACTGGAAAAAAAAGTTTACAAGAAATTTAATCATAGTAAACATTTGCCTTATATGTACCCAAGAATACTGAAGAACAATTTAGCCGAAAGTTATCGTCTACCCATATTTGGATGATGGGTTGAAGTAAAGGGGGATGTAAGAGAAGTACATAATTATATATCAAACTGGCTGATAAATAGATGGTGTCACTTAAAAGGAACTAGTTCTGTTATGAAACTAACCTGATCAGAGATAACTTGGGAGTTTTTTATTTTTTATATACTATTCCTTCTTCCCCCCACCCCGCCAAGTGCTTCCAAAATGTGTTTAAGAAAGGTGTATGTTTTCCATCTAGATGCTCTAGTAAATTCATGCTTTGGTGCAGTTTCTATTCCCAGCACATGGCAATCAGATTCCAAAAAGATTTAAAAAAATAAAAATGAGGGGCACCTGGGTGGCTCAGTCGGTTAAGTGTCCGACTTCGGCTCAGGTCATGATCTCACAGTTCATGGGTTCGAGCCCCGCATCGGGTTCTGTGCTGACAGCTCAGATAAGAGTGATAAGAGTATCATTTCCATGGTCCAGAAATATAACAGAAAAGCAAAATGGTAGGCAGAGGTGAAGCAAGAGACCTCTTAGAATCGGTCTGATAGTGGACAGTTGAACTTCTGCAATTAAGGGACACTTAAAGGACTCTCTGGTCTTCTATCTCCACTTGAGATGCACTAAGATAGGCTCGTTGCTTACAGCTAGGGCTGATATGGGACTTCCTCTCCCCTGACTAATGAAAGGAGACGTAAAACCTTTCTGCCATATACTGCCCGGGGCCACAACTCATAATTACCTGTGGGCCAAGCCAGTGGAAGAACTCAGGCATGGTTGGCTAACTAGAAGCTTAACCAAATTACCAAATGTGTTAGGGCCCAGGTCTGTGATAACTCTATCTCACCGCAAAGGGCATAGGCCCTAAATTACATTCTAAACCTGGTTCTAGAGTTGTAGTCCAGGGTCTGGAGAAAGAAGCAACAAAATTACTTTCTTAAACATGTTTTAGAAACAGTTGGGAGAAATAGTTTATGTAAGATAACAAACTCCAAAATCCAAGATCAGGTTAGTTTCATAATAGTACCAGTTCTTTTTAAGTGACACCATCTATTAGCCACTTTGATATATAATTATGCACTTCTCTTATATCCCCCTTTACTTCAACCCATCATCCAAGAGACATAAAATCTCCCTCTCCAAATGAGCCTGCAAATCAAAATGTAAAGACAAGTGAAGAAATCTGATGCAAAGAACATAGCCAAAAATAATAATTAGATCAATATTTAAGCTCTTCCCACTTAAAAATAATTTATAGAGAAGCCTGACAAAGACTAGATACATAGGTTTCGTTTCCAGAAAACAGAGTAGACATTCTTTTCCCTATTTCTCCAGGCAAATAGAACTAAAAACTCAGGATGTTACACAGAAAACAACCATAACAATACTTTGAAAAGTCCTTGCAAAGTAGAGAAAAAGAAGGCAGACTGACTAGGGACCTCGGAACCTGAGGCTTTCTTTTTGCATCAGCCTGGATGCCTGGAAATGCCAGCAGGCACAGCTTTTAAAAAAGCCTGAGAAAAGCCTCTCTCTAGCCAAAGGACCAGGAAGAGGGCAAACCGACAACATAAAGAACCTTTAGACACGAACCACTCTCCTATAGCCCAACACCGCCGAAGAGATTGCAGCCTCACCCCTACCGCCACCAGCAAAGACAGGGTGAGGGCTTAGCCTTCCACCTTACCAGGCTGTAACGAGGTACCACAGCACCCCCCCTCCAATCCTTTTGGGGTGGTGTCAGAAAAGCGAGAAGCTGAGAACGGAGGAACCGGTTGTTATGATAGCTGGAAAATATCTACATTGGAGAAAGATCTGAATCTTACTATTTTTAATCTTAATTTATTTTTGAGAGAGAGAGGGAGACACAGAATCCGAAGCAGGCTCCAGGCTCCGAGCTGTCAGCACACAGCCCGACACAGGGCTCGAACTCACAAACCGTGAGATCATAACCTGAGCCGAAGTCAGACGTTTAACTGACTGAGCCACCCAGGTGCCCCAAATAACAGAATATTTTAGAATAAAGGGATTTTTTTAAAGATACGCAAGGAAACACCAATTTACAAAAACAAAACAGGCATATTGATGTATTATAAAATAGAGTTTAAGAAAATGTATTAAAAGAGAAAAAAGATATTAAAATGGAATGAGTAAGGAAAAAGTAGTTAATTCATAACACTATTAAAGGGTTTTGATATTGATAAAATGTGTTTGACTGGGAGTTGACCATATCAAGAATCTCAAAGATCTCTATATCTTTAAGTATTTTATTAACAAATTAAAAGAATTTCCAAGAGAAAGAAAATTGATATCGAGACTAAGAAGCACAATATTGAAAGAGAGGTCGTGCAGTGAGTAATTTACAAAGAGCTAAAAGCATGTTTTTGTCTTTGTTACAGTTTCCTGGTTATCCAAAACAAGGTGATGAGGCTTGATAGTAATGATGCATTCAGACTTATCAAGTTCTTATTTTCAGTTTTTATTGTCTGTAGACAAATGCAAACCTCTTAGAAGAGCAATCCGATTTTTTTAAAGCTCCAAATAAAATATCCGCGTGTGTGAATGTAAAATGTGGGAAGACATGAAAAAGGCTACTCACTATGTAATGGATGAGGAAATATTTATCTTGTACAAATAGTAAAGGTTTTGATATCAGCATGATTAGTTTCACCTGCAAGTTGGATATACCAAGAACCACATTTTCAGGGATATATTTCAGAAAAGATATGCCAGGAAATTGATTCTATGAGGATAGATAATCACATTAGTATTTTTTTTACGGATGCGGATACTCCTGTCATAATCTGTGCTCACTTCCCCAGTCCACAGTTATATGTCCTGAAAGTAACCAAGGAGAATTGTTCTTGTTGAATTATTTGTCACAAAGTTTTTATAACTTGTCATTTTCATATCCAAAGCCCCACACTTTATTAGCCCTTATATGTTAATTTGTTGCAGGTTTGATTGTTTTAAAAAGTTCCTGCCCTTGGGAGCACAGCCTTAGAAGTGGCTATTATCTATCTAAATGTCCTATTTTTTTTTTTTTTAATTTGTTTTAGTGCTTATTTTTGAGACAGAGGGAGACAGAGCATGAGTTGGGGAGGGGCAGAAAGAGAGGGAGACACAGAATCTGAAACAGGCTCCAGACTCTGAGCTGTCAGCACAGAGCCCGATGCAGGGCTGGAACCCACGAACCATGAGATCATGACCTGAGCCAAGGTCAGACACTTAACCGACTGAGCCACCCAGGCACCCCCCTAAATGTCCTATTGATAGCAGAATGGCTATGTCAGTCGAGGCAATGTCACATGAATATCTTCCCTAGTAATCTGCAGAATTAGCAAACATGGAACCACAATGAGAGGATAATGTGACCTGAAAGACATTTGGGCAGAATTTTATGCACTCTGTCAGTATGCAAAATGCAATACTTGTATTAAAAGAGAATAATAGGGGCACCTGGGTGGCTCAGTCGGTTAAGCGGTCGACTTCAGCTCAGGTCACGATCTCGCGGTCTGTGAGTTCGAGCCCCGCGTCGGGCTCTGGGCTGACGGCTCAGAGCCTGGAGCCTGTTTCAGATTCTGTGTCTCCCTCTCTCTCTGACCCTCCCCCGTTCGTGCTCTGTCTCTCTATGTCTCAAAAATAAATAAGTGTTTTAAAAAAGAGAGAGAATAATAAAGAGCTATTGCAATTGGGCAGCAAGAGAAGGGATTTTTTTCCCTCTTTTCCAAAATTTTTCATATAAATATTATTTTTATAATTAAATTATTTTACTCTATAAATCCAATGTGATTATATTTCAAAATAATTTAAAGTAATTTGAATAAGAATGGAAAAAACACTTTTAGGAGCTAAAAATATATCAAAGAAAGGAAAATGAATGCAGCATTAAAAAAGAGGTTCACAATGGCACAGTCAGCAGTGAAAAGAGGGGGGTGTTCAGGCCAAGGAACAAATCAAATACCAGGGCCCAGAAGAAAAACAACACTTGAGAGTTAAGCACTTCAGATTTTTTATTAGCTCTTAGTAAATAAAGTAAGATTAAAGCAAAGCATTGGAGACAGCCAAGAGATCTTCACCCTTCAACCTCCTCTTGTCTTGGCGGTAAGCACGAAGGAATTAAATAAAGACCATATGTTCCATTATTTTACCTGGTCAGCAGGCTGTAAGGGTTTTGAAGGAAAATAAAATGAAGACAAGTTTCCAAAGCATTCAGGTATACAGCTCAGCTCGGAAAGCTGAAATTTGCTTTCGCTCCAAGTGGCCACTTAATGCAACCAAGAGTAGCCAGTGCTTGAACAGAATCCTGCACAACTTGATTTCTCACAGGGCTTAAGAATTCTAGTCATGACTGCCTGCAGCACTGACTTGGCCTTTTTCTCTCTTCAAAGCATTCTATGCATTCCTACCTTTTACTTAAGCAAACCCCCATTCTGCACCAGAAGTTTAATTCGTAAAATGGAGGAGACTGACACAGACAAGTGTGCATGTTTCCTAAATTTGAAATGGAAGTGGAATCAGAACAGGACTTACTAAGTCACATCCCTACTAAGGTTGAGTTTAGTAACTTGTTTTTGAAAAGTCCTGATCTAGTTTGTTTTTTTTTTTTTTAAATAGGGCGAAATATTAGTGAAAAATGAGTGTCCCATCAAGAATGCTGTGTAGACTCTGACTTTCTGTGTGCCACCCCCCTCTTCCCAGCCCAAGCATAAAAAGATAGGGCTATTCTAGCAATAGAGTCCCTGACGCCCATCCCCTGCCCTGCACAGAGCACCAGGAAATGAGGCATCCATCAGGTTCTAGTCCTGAATCTTGGCTTCCTAAACTTTTTCTTGGAAGCAGGCATCTAAGAGCAGATAATGGCATTCAAATTGAACACATAACCATATCACTTTTATTATTTAACATGGAGTCCACCCAGACTGTGTGAGAGGAAACAATACATTAGTGACACCCAGTTAAAAGTAATTTTTAATATTCTTTTCCTTAATGACATCAAACCTAACCTCATGATCGAGATTTGTCAGGATAGAACCAACCAGATGATCTTCTGCTCCACCCCAATTACTGTTTTCCTCATTATCATATGAATTTCTCTTTATAATGTTATTGAAATAAGGTAGGGTCTTATATCCGGGGCAGCAAAGAGTGGAAAATGTGCAGAGCAGTTGTGGCATCAATCTTTAGGATATCTAGTCAGTTTCCCACAATTCTCTTGATTCCTCAAATTCTTGTGGTTAAAAGAATGCGAACGGTGTCGTAGCTTTGCCTTCTTTCTCTTCCTGCATCGTCTGCCTCCTACCCATGGGTCTGGCTGACCTACATGTTTTCTATTGAATTTGCTAATTGAACTCCTACTTGCTGATTTTGAGGCTTTTCCCCTAATTCTACAAAATTGAGGCCCCCTTGAGTTCTCATTTCCATTCAACAATATTTTTTTAACTTTCTTTTAATGTTTTTATTTATTTTTGAGACAGAGAGAGACAGAGCATGAGCAGGGGAGGGGCAGAGAGAGAGGGAGACACAGAATCCGAAGCAGGCTCCAGGCTCTGAGCTGTCAGCACAGAGCCCGACGCGGGGCTCGAGCTCACAATCTGCGAGATCATGACCTGAGCCGAAGTCGGAAGCTCAACCGACTGAGCCACCCAGGCACCCCTCCATTCAACAATATTTTTTAATAAAGATTGGCATTTAAATCTGTGCTAAGGTTTGCAATTGTAAGGACACTTAAATGTACTCTTTTCCTCTGGTTCATTACTACGGGTTTGGGAACAGTGTTAGTAAGAATTTATTCTAAAACTGCCAACTTTCTTGGTTTCATAAGCAATTTTTCTTAGTTTTAATAGACAATTACAGGATTTCAAGAAGCAAGATAGTTCTGATCTAGAATGAGGTTGATATTTGTCATGAGCTGTTTATCTTCTCTATCTCCTCAGGGATGTCCTTGGAATTTTTAGGACTCATCACAGAAAAGCAGTAAAATTGCCTTTGGCAATTCTGATCATGTCTCAGAAAATCCAAAACAAAAAGTGCCACCCGAATTTGCCTGTCAGATAGTTTAGCATTTCAAAGGAGGTCTCTTCTAAGAAAAGCAGCTGTAGCCAAAGAAAACTCAACACTGTTATACCATAAATTCATCATTGCTAAGTTTTCTGGCTAGGAGCCATGGTCTCCATGGTCTAGGAAAATATTCTTTAGAATCTTAAAGTTCTTCGAGGAATTTTTAAATTTATGTGTTTTTATGTCAATGATGATCTAAAAATAATATAAACATGCTGGATCACATGTATCATAATGTAACCAAGAAATCAGTCCACAATTATACTGAATCCCTGAAGCCAGTTGCATTTTAGAATTCACAAGTTTTCAGATTTTAGGAAGCTTATGTGTTGCATATGCTGTGTATTATATAACACCTACAGTGGAGGCTGGGGAAGCCCCAGGAAGTCAATCATATGAATATTCTGTAGTGAAGCATGTGAAACTAAGTACGATAAACATAGAAGATGAACAGACCATGTTCTGAGCCGTAAATTAAGCCTCAACAGATTTAAAATAATTGAAAATACGAAAATTCTGTGTCTGACTGAAAAGTAGAGTAGAAATCAATAATGAGAAGTTATCTAGAAAATCGCCCAAGTGTTTGGAAATGAAATAACACATTTGCAAATAACCCATTAGTCAAAGAGAAAGTCACAAGGAAGTTAGAAAAGATTTTAATGAATTAAACAGACAACATATAAAATTTGTGGAATTCAGCTAAAGCAACACTACGAGGAAAATTTATAGCATTAAATGTTTAAAGACAAAGGTCTCGAACCAATTTCCTATACTTCTACCTGAATAAATTAGAAAAATGAACAAATTTAAAAGCAATAAATAAAAGATTAAGCAATAAAGATGAGGCCAGAAATCAATGGAATTAAAAACAGAGAAAAGAGAAAATTAATGAAAGCAAAATCTATTTCTTTGAAAAAAATCAATAAAGTTGATAAAAAATTTTAGCTGAACTGCTAAAGAAAGAAGAAAGAACACACAAATTAATAGTGTCAGGGATGAAAGCAGAAACATCACTAAAGATCCTAAGGACATTAAAAGGGACATAAGGGACTATTATGAACAACTTTATGCTAATAAATTTGATAGCTTAGATGCAGTGGAAAAAATTGCTCAAAAGTCATAAGCCTACCACTCAAGCTCACTCAAGAAGAAACAGGTAACCTGAATAATCCTATGCCAAATAATGAAAGTACATTTGTAGTTAAACATCTTCCAAAAAAGAAAACTCTGGGCTCTGATAACGTCACTGCCAAATTTTACCAAACAATAAAGGAAGACAATTTTATATAAACTTTTCCTGAAAATAGAGGAACATGAAACACATTCTTCCTCAAATTATGAGGCCAGCATTACCCTGATTCCAAGACCAGACAAAGACATTTAAAGGAGAGAAAATTACAGGCCAATATCCCTCAGGAGTATAAACACAAAAATTCTTAACAAAATATTAGCAAATGAAATGCAGGAATTAAGTTATATTATGACCAAGTGGGACCTAACCTAGGAATGCAAGTTTGGTTCAACATTCAAAGATCAATGAAATTCATCGTGATCAATTTGATAGATGCAGGAAACTCATTTGACAAAATTCAACATCTATTCATCAGGCAAACTATCTAGAAAAAAAAGGAACTTCTTCATTCTGATAAAGGGCATCAACAAAAACAGCTACAGCTAACATCATACTTTCCTATTTAAGACTGAATATTTTCTTTCCAAGATTAGGAAGAAGGCAAGGATTTTTATTCTCACCACTTCCAGTCAACATCCTACTGGGAGGTTCTAGCCAGTGAAATATGGCAGTTTTTCTTTAAGGCACAGATTGGAAAGGAGTAAAGAAAACTTGTCTTTTTTCTTCAGCAACATGATTGACTATGCAGAAAATCCCAAAGATTTTACCAAAAATCTATTAGAACTAATAAGTGAGTTTAGCAAGTTTTTAGGATGCCAGATAAATTGCTGGTTGGAATATAAAATGGTTACCACCTCCAGTATAGATTAAAGTTAACCATACACTTATTTTATGATTTAGCAGTTCCACTCCATACTTACCCAAGAGAAACGAAGACACTGAAGACATTTTTCTTTATGTGTCCACACAAAAAAACTAAATGTGAATATATTTAGAAGGTTTAGTCTTCTTTTTCATCAAGTTTTTATTTAAATTCCAGTTAGTTAACATACAATGTAATATTTGTTTCAGGAGTAGAATTTAGTGATTCATCACTTATATACAACACCCAGTGCTCATCACAAGCGCCCTCCTTAGTACCCACCACCCATTTACCTCAACTCCCCTCCCACCTCCCCTCCAGTAACCCTGTTTGTTCTCTGTTGTTAAGGGTATGTTTTCTGGTTTGCCTCTCTTTTTTCCCCCCTATGTTTATCTGTTTTGTTTATTACATTCCACATATGAGTGAAATCATATGGTATTTGTCTTTCTCTGACTGACTTACTTAGCTTAGCATAATACTAAGTCCATCCACGTCTTTGCAAATGGCAAGATTTCATTCTTCTTATGGCTGAGTAATATTCCATTGTATATATATGCCGTATCACAGTTTTATTCTTTTTTTAATAATCAATGTGTTTTCTTGTATATTTATAAAGTACATAGTATAGTTTTGGATAGCAGTTTCATTCTTAATTTGGGAAATAACTCACATGTTCACCAATTGAATGGATAAAGAAATGGTGGTATATCCATAAAATAGAATACTACTCAGCAATAAAAAGGAAGCATCTATTGATACAACAACACAGATGAATCTTAAAACATTGAACTGAGTAAAAGAAGACAGTTTCCAATGGCTGCATACTATATGATTCGACCTTCATATTCTAGCACTTTCTAAAGTACACGCCTTCCTCTTCTGGATAACACAAGGGTAATATTTTCTGATGAACCTTTTTGTTAAAGGTAGAGAAAGCTGAAATGAGGCATGCTTCAGGAAAAGTGTGAACAAGATCAGAGAGTTTATTCTTCAGTTGTGAAAGGATGACTGTGTCAAGACTCCGAGCCCAGTGAGATGACAAACAGAAAGCCCTTGACATCCCCCATTGGGACATTCCAACACGTTAGGAAAAACTGTTTAAAAACACAGTATTTGCACTGATCAGGCAGTAAATCAGTTTTTGTGAAAGAGAATTTAAAACATACCAGTGGGCTGGGTTGTTTAGACATGTGGCTGTGTTATGCCTTTTCATCCTTAATTTTTAAGCGTCTCCCATTTGAAAGAAGACCTTCCCTTGGTCCCATTTTCTGCTCCAACTCCCATCACCATATCTTTGCCCCTTTATACACATTGTCTCCATCTCATCCTTTCCAAATCTCTTATGCACCCATTCTAATCACTCCACTGAAACACCTCTTGTCAAAGTTATGAATGAGCTACATGTGTTCAAATCCAATGGTCAGCTCTCTGTTCTTAATCTATCGCAAAGCACCATTCACTACAGTTGATCCCTTACTCCTTGAGCTTCTAGGACATGATACTTGCCTGGTTTTTCTTCTCAGTACCTGATTGTTCTCAGCTTCCTTCCTGGATATCTAAGTATTGGGGTGCTCAAGGACTCAGTCCAGCCACCGTCTCTTTTCTCTCCCAAAGTGGCCTCACCTAATACCATAACTGTAAATACTATCTATACACCACTGGCTTCCCGAAGCAAATGCAGCAAGTTTACTTATTCAACACTCATTTCAAACCCCTCTAGCTTTCTTTCTAATACTAGAGAGGTTGTATAGCTAAAATTGCATGTTTTTCTTATAGCTGGAGTAGAGACATGTGTCTGAATTTCTTCAACTCCTATGCACAGGTGCAAAATCTGGGTGCACAGGACTAGGAGAGATAGGGTCGCCTTTCATGACTAAGGCATCTGCTTTGTCTGAGGGAAGTCAGATTTCCAATGCCCAGTCCCTCATGTCACAGTGGGTAGTACCAACAGTGGTGTTTCTATTAGAGCTTTCCCATGGTGTGGCTGGACATTTGCCCTGGCTTCATTGTATTTGGCCGCATCACATTTAGGTCTTGTTCCAACCCATCCAGAAATTCTTGGAACTAAATAATACTCCATTTCTTTTCTTTTTATTGAGTTTTCTTTATCTGACCAGCCTATACAATTCTACACAAATTAAAAATATTTCATTTAGCACATTTTATTCAGATTCCATTTTTTAAAGTAATCTCTATAACCAACGTGGGGCTTGAACTTACAATCCTGAGATCCAGAGTTGCATGCCCTCCTGACTAAGCCAGCTGAGCACTCCCTTATTCAGCACATTTTTGTACTTTGATTTAGCCTAAATGCATAATACAGAATAAAAGTAGGAGCAGTACAATTGTTTTCCCAGCATTTACTGATTAAGGATTATTATAGTCCTACGTTTTTAATATGGAACATCTACATCAGAGGTAACTTTTACTTTCACTTTTGTTGCAATTCCAGGTAGAGCTGGAGGTGTTACTTCTTTTTTTTTTTTTTTTAGTCGTTATGGTTTTTATTTTTATTTTTTGAGTATAGTTGACACACAATTTTACATTAGTTTCAGGTGTACACTATAGTGATTCAACATCTCTATACAGTATACTATGCTTACCACAAGTGTAGGTACCATCTGTCACCATACAATGGTACTACAATATCATTGACCATATTCACTATGCTGTACCTTTTATTCCTGTGGCTTATTCATTCCGTAACTGCCAGTCCATATCTCCCACGCCCCTTCACCCATTTTGCCCACGCCTCCACCCTTCTCCCCTTTTGCAGCCATCAGTTTGTTCTCTGTATTTATTGGTTTGATTCTGCTTTTTGTGTGTTCGCTTATTCTTTGGTTGGTTGGTTTGTTTTTTCGATTCCACGTGTGAGTGAAATCATAAGGTATTTGTCTTTCTCAGTCTGAATTATTTCACTGAGCGTAATACCATCTAAGCCCCTCCATGTTGTCATAAAAAGCAGAATCTCATCCTTTTTATGGCAGAGTAATATTCCATTCTATATATATATACACTACATTGTCTGTATCCATTTATCAATCAATGGAGACTTAGGTTGCCTCCATATGTTGGCTATTGTAAGTAATGCTGTAGTAAACGTAAGAGTGCATATATTGTGGCATCCCATGTCTATTTAAGCTGGCTAGGGTGAGTTCTGTTGTCTTCCATTAAGAAACCTGTGCTGTACTACTCCCAAGTTTTTATTTTCAGCCAAGCACCTAACTTTAAATACGTATTTCCAAATGGCTGCTTGATGTCTGTGCTTAGATAGCTAAAGAGTTCCTCAGTGTTGCCATGTTAACAAATGAGTTTTTGATATGCTCTCAAACTGGCTACTTCCCTAAGTTCCTCACCTCAGTAATTCACCATAAACCTTGGGGTCTTTTTTGAGTCATTTTTTTAGTACTGATTTCACTTACAAATTCTGTTAGCTCAGTCTTTGTGATGTATCCCTAATCTGTCCGCTTCTCATGGTTCTCACCCCTGACACTGGGGTTTCATGTAATAGATTCCTAAATGATATTCCTCAGCTTCTACCCTAGCCCCACCACGGTCTGTTCTCAAAATGGTGAAGGGGTCCTATAACTCCTCTTTTATCTGTAAAGTATCACTTTCCTCATCACTGTTTTCCACATGATGTTGTTCACAAAGTCAATCATCTGACTCCCTAATTTGGTTGCTCTTAGATTACTGCTAAACTTAACGTAAGAGTAGGAAATGTATAAGAATATTGCTTCCAAAAGAGGAGACTTACATGAAGAATGATGATCTCAGTATGTCCTAACATCTTTGAATCATCTCAGAACTTCTATTTGTATTTAATGGAAAAACCATATTTTAGATCCCCACACTCCAACCTTCAGAGTTTGAATACTTTGACTTTAATTTTCTTTATAATAATCACTTCCTCTTCCAAACTCTTATTTACTGTCTCCTTGAAATGGTTCTCCTTTTTGTTCATTTGTCCCTCACTCGCATTGCCATTATTCTACTAATGTACTTAATTCGTCTATGGGAAGCATATAGAATCATTTCATCACCGTCTCCATGGCTTCAGGTTTTCCTTTCTCCAGTCTTTCCAGCACAGTGTCACACAGATGATATTTATAGGTACTTGTTTTGATCGTGTCATTCTCATACAAAAAAAGAAAAAAAACCCCACAATTGTCTCCAAGCTCTAGTTGGGATGCCAAGGTACTCAACAGTAACTGACCCAACTCATCTGTCCAGGCAATCAGCCAGACATCTATCTTCAGGAGGTGCTAGTCACTAGGAATAAGAAAATGTTGAGCTACACACAGCATCTATAAACCAGGAAGTAGGTAATGAGTGGCACCAACTCGGTGCCATGAAAGGACTCAAAAGAGAACAGGATCATCCTTTGGAGTGACCACCGAGGTCACATCGACGCTCTGGTTTGGAGATTTGGGGGTCATGAGCCAAGGCAAGATGTGAGTCACAGAGTGGATCCTAGCCTATACTGACCATGGTTCAGGACTCTTGCTATGGAGATGCTAGGAATAAGGTTAGACTGTGGGCTTCCCAGGCTAGTCCATAAACTCTGTGAGGACAAGCATCATGTAAGGATCTGGTCTAGTACCACCTTGTGTCCAGTGGCACTCCTTAAATAGTAGTTGACTGTGGAATGTGTTAATAAATAATTAATCTAAAAGACTGACAATGAATACCTGTCTGGCTGGTTATAAAACCAGGGTTCTCAACAGGGGGTGATTTTGTCCCCTAGGGGACATTTGGCAATGTCTGGAGACATTTGTCGTCATGACTGGGGTGAGGAAGCTACTAACATCTAGTGGGTGTAGGCCAGGGATACTGGTAAGCATCCTACAGTGAGCCCCCCCCCACACACAAAGAATTATCTGACCCCAAATGTTCACAGTGCCAGGGAGGTTGAAAAACCATGGTTATAAAATATCACTTCAAGTATCTCATGTCTTTTATCTGGCAGTAAAAAAAAAAAATTGTAATAGGTAGAAGATAGCAATGACTTTGCCAACATTTTTACTCTACGGAATTTGAAAAGTAACAAGATACCCCATTGGCTCTGGTGAATGGGCTCGTTACACTAATGAAAAACCTGGCATTGTCCTTCCACTGGGAGGGGTCTAAAAAGACATTCTAAGTTCCAAAAGGAGAACTTGGCAGAAACCAAATGTAATTGTGAAAAGACACAACGCTCTGGGAGAAACCTGCCTTGAGCACAGTCAACGAAGTAGAAACTTAGATCTTCAGGTTCTAATGGTGACTAATTGAATCCATGAGAGGCTGCGTGTGTATGAGTCTCGAGTCTCCTAGTGCTTAAAATGCCATGTCTTCTAGAGTCGTCTTGAGAATGAAACTATAGAATTCTTTGAAGCTGGAAGTAATGCGGTGGGCTAACTTTCTGAAGTTGAACAGTGAGCAAAAATGCTAATGTTTACTTTTGAGCTACCATGAAAGGTAATTGCACCATGGTTCAGCAAGAGAGATGAATATTCTCCATGATGAAAACTCATCTTTGCCCTCATGAAGGGGGCATTACCCATGATGATGACTCATTGTTCTTAAATACTCTGGCAATTGATGGAACACATTTCAGTGTAATACACCTTGCTTTTAGGACTGTCTTGGGCTTTCCAAGCTTTCTTTACGTCAACTTGCACCCCCAGAAATACACATACACTGTGGCTCAGGTCACCCAATCAAGGCAAAATAAAAAAACAAGAAAACAAACCAAAACCCCCAAACCTTTTAAAAGGTTTGTTTTGAATGGTGAGAGCAAGAGTTGTCGAGTGGATTGAATTCTTCAAAACCTACACATTTTTTAGACACAGATTTAGAAGTGCACCTTTGTTCCTGCCACACAAAAGAAAAGTAAACCCTTGTTTAATGGTTAACAATTTTTGGCAGCTACTACCTTTTAAACTACTCCAGGGCCAAGATGACTATCTGGAGAGGTGAATTACAGATCACTTAGGCAGGACATTATGCCATGTTGACCTACTCTGAAGTTTGATTTTAAACAGTGATTATATTCTTATTGCGCAGGCTACATTTACTTGAGCCTTGTTATCTGGACTAAATGGTAATAGAGCAAGCAAATACATTTGTGCAAATGTTGAAAAAGAGCTCAGGGGCTGGAGGGAACCGTAGAACACAGCACTGTAGTTCGGATTGAAGGGAAGTCTTGTTACAACCAGGAATTTAAACTGAGATGTTAATTTAAAAATTAGAGCAGAACACAACCAAGCTGCTTATCTTTAAATCTACGTATTAATTTTCTGGATTTTTGTCTGACTCGACTGCAGACTACAACGGGGCTAATTCAAAATAAAGTCTTACCCGTTTCTAAATAAAGTGAAAGTTACACTGGCGTGGCAAAAACTTCCTTATTTGGGTCTTCTTGCCAAACCAAAATTTCATTTGGCTGAAGACACTAACGCAACACACACACACACACACGCGCGCGCACACAACACCTCTTGATAGGATGTTTTCTTAATTCTCAACCGTGTTGAGGGCCTACTATGAACAATGCCAACCTGCGCATTCACTGCCAGTAAAATCAATTGGCTGCACTATCTAATCGTGACAGTCATCTTTTAAGCGCTTTGATCTGTGGGTTAAATGATATGCCGACTCTGTATCCTTAATACCTGCCTTATAATCTCCCAATTGCTGCTGTGTCATAAAAATATAACTTGGAATAGTCAAACTGTAACTTGGGTAAAGCCTGAACTAACTTTAAAATGATTCTGGGGGCGCCTGGGTGGTGCAGTCGGTTGAGCGTCCGACTTCAGCCAGGTCACGATCTCGCGGTCCGGGAGTTTGAGCCCCGCGTCAGGCTCTGGGCTGATGGCTCGGAGCCTGGAGCCTGTTTCCGATTCTGTGTCTCCCTCTCTCTCTGCCCCTCCCCCGTTCATGCTCTGTCTCTCTCTGTCCCAAAAATAAATAAACGTTGAAAAAAAAAATTTAAAAAAAAAATGATTCTGAAAACTGAGTAGAACCTCAATCATTTGGAAGTAGGACCTCAGATTTTTTAGCTTCCACCTCATGTCATAAGCAAGTTAAATTTAAATAAAGCAACTTTTAAAAAGGCACTTTTGAAGCAATTGGGGATATTTGAGCAGACTAAATATTAGAGGACAGTAAGGAATTATCATTAATTTTGTTACTTGTGATTACATTTTGTGGTTTTTTTTAAGAAATCCTTTTTATTTTGAGTTTTTAATGTTTCTTCTTGAGAGAGAGGGCATTGCAAAGTGGGGAAGGGCAGAGAGAGAGGGAGACAGAGGATCAGAAGCAGGCTCTTCACTGACAGCACAGAGCCTAGTGTGGGGCTTGAACTCACCAACTGCGAGATCATGACCACAGCCAAAGTCAGATGCTTAACTGACCGAGCCACCCAGGCTCCCCTTTATTTTATTTTTTTAATGTTTATTTATTTTGAGAGAGAGGGAGATAGAAAGGAAAAGAGAGGGAGAGAGTGAGAGAGAGAGAGAGAGAGAGAGAGAGAGCGCACATGAGCAGGGGAGGAGCAGAGGGAGAGGGAGAGAGAGAGAGAATACCAAGGAGACTCCATGCCTGTTCCATCCCGAGCAAGCAGAACCTGACGCGGGGCTCGATCTCACAACCTGAGATCATGACCTGAGCTGAAATCAAGAGTCAGATACTTAACCCACTGAGCCACCCAGGTGCCCTGATTACATCTTGTTTTATTTTTAGAGTTATTGAAGGGATTCATATTGAATTATTTAATAGTGAAATGACATGAAGTATGAGATTTGCTTAAAAGGACCCCAGAAAGAACAAACCAGAAAATAGTGGTGGTGCTTGATGAAACAAATTGGCAAAATGTTGATAATCATTGAAGGTGGGTGGCCAGTTTATGCAGATTTACGATTATACTATTCTCTCTACTCCTGTGCAAGTTTTTAAAAATGCTAGAAAACAACAATAAAAACAGGTTACTTGCTGGATAAAAAGCAGTGTACAAAACCCCACCAAGGATAATTTAGAGCATCCAAACTTAAAGGGCTCACAGTGAGATATCACTGCACATGTATTACAATGGTTCAAAACGAAAGAAACAGGTAAACAAAATCTGGCGATATCAAGTGTTGACAAGGGTGTGGAACAATGGGAACTCACCCACTGCTGGTGGAAATGCAAAACGGTCAGGTCTCCTTGAAAAGAGCTTAGCAGTTTCTTATAAAGTTAAACATAGAATCAAACGATGCAGCAATCCTACCCCCAGGTATTTACCCAAGAGAAATTAAAATTTATATTCACTCTAAAATCTGTATGTGAATGTTTACAGTGGCTTTATTCATAATTACCCAAAGCTGGAAACAACCCAAACATCCTACAACCGGTAAACAAATAAACAATGGTGTCTTCATACAGTGGAATGCTGTTCACCAACAACGGGAACAAGCTACTGATGCGTGTGCTGTCTTTGGCACGGCGCTGGGCACCTTTCTGAGTCTTGTGTCTCTTTGTTTCTAAGTCGACCATATCAAAGGAACATGTTTCCGCAAAAACATGCACATGAATGTTCACTGCAAAAGTATTCCACAACAGCCAGAAGGTAAAAGCAACCCAAATGTCCATCAACCAACAGATGGACCGACTACAGTTTATCCATGAAATGGCGTACGATTCAGCTAGAGAGGAACAACATGAATCATGCCACAGTGTGGAGGAACCTCAAAAACATTATGCTACGTGAAAGGAGTTAATCACAAAAGACCACATATTGCGTGATTCCATTTATGTGAAATGTCCATGAAGATTGCCAGGCCTGGGAGGAGGAGAGACTGGCAAGTGACTGCTCGTGGGCACAGGGTTTCTTCCTGGAGTGATAAAAACTGTTCCGGAATTAGATAGTCATGATGACTGCACAAGTCTGTAAATGTACTAAAAACCACTGAACCGTTCACTTTAAAATGATGAGTTTTATTTTAAGAACAGTAGTCATTTGGCACACTGCACAAAATCATAAAATTATCGGTTATCTTTTATGGGTACAAATCACAAAGTCCTCGTGAACTTTGGATCCCGGTGCCTGGGTATGTAGGAAGGATTTTACGTGTATGAATATTTCCTGAACGCATGATTCTTTTGGACGAGAACCATCTCTGTTTAGTTTAAAGAGGTTATCAAACTTCCTTTTCTCATTTATTCAGTTCTTTCACTGGAGGAATTTTACCTGAATGTTCTTTCACTTTGGACCAAGGAACCTCCATTAGAACTGAAAACTTTTCCTTAAAACTCTTGGCCAGTTGCACGCAACCCTCTGTGAATTCCTTCCAGCTAAATATTCCATCACTCTTTTGTTCATTAAAAGAAATGAATTCCAGCAGCTCGGCTTTGTAAACAACTTTGCAATAAAAAACAAGTGTTCACATTCAATGAATGAAAACCATTTTAGACAGGAAATGGGCTTCAGGTTCCAAATCCAGTGCCTGTGTTCCAAGCCGAAATGTGATTAGGGAAATATTGAAATGGGAATTGGGAAGCTTTTTCTCGAAATAATTAACTGAAGACCTTTCTGTTCCTTCAAAATTGGAAGAAATAGGAGATTGAAGACTCTACCTTTTCTGTAGTTAAGGAAGGATTCCTATATCAGATATTCAGGTAAAAATGAAAGGAATCAAATATTATCCTTTATTTGTTGGGATAAGAAAAGATTTTGAAACTGCTTCTCTCTGTTGAACTGTTTCAGGCATCTGATGTGGGTGGGAGTAATAAACTTGGAATAAGAAAGCTTGGGTTCTAATCCCAGGTCTTTTGCTTTCCTGCTATGTGACCTTGGGATTTGATGAAATGAAGAGAATACTGCCTAACTAGCAAGTCGTTGTGAAGCGTAATTGACAATAAACAGAGGAAACACAATGCACACGAGCTGATAACCCCAGATGTGGTAAATCAGACTGAAATATTTATTGAGTTGTTATAATATGTGCAAAGCACCGTGCTTGGGGCGATGACACCCGGAAGAATAAACATTTAATACCCCTGCCCTCACAGAGCTTACAGTCTAGTGAGGGAACACTGCCTGCTTCTTAGGCACTCGGAACACAACTTTTCTTTTTCTTAGTCTTCATTCATCTGTGTGAGTGAGTGCAGTGATGTTTTCCATGGTCATTTTCAAAGCCACTACAAGTAAATAAGAATATTTTAAAACAAATCTTGTCATGACTGGGCAACCAAAGAGTTCTGACTAATAAAGCCAGGAAGTGATACTCTGAATATTCAGTGGGAAGGGAAGTGAGAAAATGGAACAAATCAAGAGTCTTGTGGACTAAGTATTTCACCCAGAAGGAATTATCCCCCCCCCCCCAGTCTTGTCTTAGAGGTTTCCTTTGTAACTTTTGGACGTGTTAATTTCATCAGCCTCCCCCCCACTCCTGTTTTAACCACAAGTTTTAGAACCATTGAGGAATTATGTCAGCATCTTTCACATTTTTTTTTCCTTTACAAAGAGAAATCTGGAAATTCACTTTCCTCTTACAGCCAAGACTGGGAAGTTTTGATCTAGATCAAAGTCGTACTGCTGGTCTTACTCAATTTTTATTAACCCAAAACTTTGAAGCATGAGGTTGACATTAGGTTATTTCTGAAGCTCCTTAGTCCGTATTCTCCCACACATCTAGGTACTTACTCGAGTCCTGCGCATTTCGTGATTTTATGGAATCTCTCAGTGTATATTATAAATGCTGGTGTTCAGCTCCACAGCCCAGGAAATGACTGTATATGTGATATTTCCTCTAAAACCTTGGAACATTTCAATAATTCTACACTTGCTTGGAAGTACATGTTATTTTCTAAATCAGAGAATAACACTGTTCAAATAATTCACTCAAATATTGAGCTGATCTTTCAAAGTGAATGACCCACATGAAGGTTTCCAATATATATGCCAAGAAAAGCCCCTGGGGTCTGGAAATCAACAAAAAGAAACCGAATAAGGTCATTGCACGTGCTGAAAAACGTTTCCAGCTCATGACTTGAATATTTGTAGAAATATTGCAATTTGGGGGCGCCTGGGCGGCTCAGTCAGTTGAGCGTCCGACTTCAGTTCCGGTCAGTATCTCACGGTTTGGGAGTTCGAGCTGCGCATTGGACTCTGTGCTGACAGCTCAGAGCCTGGAGCCTGCTTCGGATTCTCTGTCTCCCTCTCTCTCTGCCCCTCCCCCCCTCAAAAATGAATAAACGTTACAAAATTTCAAAAAAGAGAGAAATATTGCAATTTGAGATATTGTTGATTCACATTACCGCTTACTTGAGGCAACTAAATATTTCTGTATCCTAAGACCAATATGATGGTACCACCCACTTTTCTGTTGGAAATTCCAAGTTTTTAAATGAAAACCTCAGGGTAGAGTCCTAAAATTGCTTAGTGGGAAATATTTTTCAGTGAAGCCGTATCTTACAACCACATCTGCTGAACCGTAAGGTTTGTCAAGTTGTGGTCACCCTCCGGCTGCCCTGTGGCCGACTTAATTTATGCCCAAAGGAATGCATGAATATAATGCTCAGAATACCCGTAGCCCTGAAACTCACGTTATTCTATAGTCTGTTTACTAGTGTTTGGGTAGGAAACGATTATTTTATTTTTTTCACGAGATAAAAGCAAATTGCTGACAAGTTTCTTACCTGGAAAACAATATGCTTAATAACTCAGTTATTAATACTCAATAATTAGAGTAACTCAACTTACAGAGTAGATTGACACATGGATCTATGTGTGTCTTACACCAAAAATCAGTCTAGTGAAATTTAAAACGTGAGAACAGCTTCTTAATATTTTGCTGAAATTGGCTTTTTTTTTTTTTACTTCAAATCAAATCTTTTAAGTGTGACCCAGCTTCAAAATTAAATTTCCAGGGAATGAGTAAGACATTATGGAAACTGATAATGCTGAAAGGGATTTTTTCTCTCCTTATTCATCCCCAAGATGAGTGGCAGTGCACGTTACCTATCTTGCATTATGTTTGCATCTCCGTAACTTCCAAGCCTGTTAAAATTGTAAACTATCATAAAATTCGTTTAGCAAAGAATTCCAAAATGTTTTCATGCTCCTTGAGGATAAATATACAGAATATCTTCACAGAGATCCCAGGTATAGAGAAAGGATTTCAGAGATTGAAGAAAAGCCCAGAGGGTGTGATGAAAATAGAATTGATATCTCACTCCTAAAAGGGTTACTTAAATGCTTTTGATATATTCTGACTCTCCTACGGCAAAACGATCTGAAGGTCTGCTTTAGTTCATCGTCCTCTATTTAGCCACCATTATGCTCTACAAGCTTATATTTCAAAGGCATAATGTTTAAGAAGAACATTAAACAAAACACCGGATTAGAGGATGGAGAGAATGTTAGTGTTTCCTTTATTTCAACTTAATGAAATAATTTAAGGCAAGAACTTGGTTCACATTACCGATACCATAAAGTTCCAAGTGACGAGACCATTTAATAATAGTGGCTTATATTCCATTTTGGTTCAAAATATCTCAAGAAAGTTCAACATGAAGTCCTTGTAAAATTTGACCTCCAGACAAAAGTGTACAATATATCTAATTTGGAGGAATGTATTTTAAACAATCTATATCTAGATACAGAGCAACGAGTAACTCCAGGATCCCTGATTATCAAGAATCGCCAACATTGTATACCTTATTTGAAGTGACCGTAGTCCTTTTTTTTAATCCTCTGCCCCTTAGGGATGTCTTTAAGTCAAGACCAACCAAAAGGCACTGTATGTAGAGCCCAAAGGACATTGTGGTCCTGGGTGTACTGTTGGCTTTATTTGCTTCAGAATAGGGAAATACAATCCACAGGCCAAATTTGATTCACCACAAACCAAATTCTGGCATGGACATTCCCTTACATACTGTCCGTGGCTGCATTCACACTAGTTGCAGAAGTGAGTTGTTGGAAAGAGACCATACAGCCCACAAGCCCAAAACATATATTCCCTGGCCCTCCACGGAGAGTAATTCTGACTCCGCCAGCCAATCTTTCCTGTTTTCCAGGTCCGTCACATTTTGCCTGGTCTCCATGATTTCACCCAGACTCCTCAGTGCCCAGTCTTAATCGCCTTGACATCTATGTTCTTTCTAGAATTTCTTTACTCGCCCTGCCACCTTTTGTCTGAACTCTTGATAGTGACTTGTTTTTTGACCAAGTATCCAACTGCCACCAATCTGTTTAACCTTTTCTGCCTATACTCTATGAACCCCAGACATTCTTTTGTTCCTGGCTAGCATTTCCATCTTCTTCGGATGGACGCCACCAGGAATAATGACTTCTCACATCATCACCACCCCGCCATCCTTGCTCCAGCTCTATGTTTAGGTTTAAACTCTAGAATTGTCCATGCCTAGCGTATATTTTGTTGTCTTTGGGGTAGAATACCATCAGGGACTGGTGGCATAGCATCATGTTCTGAAGACCAAATCAACTCTACGTGCCATCCTACTGGCCTACCTAAAAATCAGGTAGCCTGTTTCTATCCTTTGAGTCTCTTATTTTAAATGGGGGAGAAATGCCAGCTCTTCCTTACAGAAGAATTCCAATTAATACAAGTAGAAAGAATGATGGAAATAAAAAATACAATTTCTAAAGAAAATAGTTCTACATAGAGTTAGAAAACCACAATAATGACCTCAGAAAACAGTCCACCAGTGGATGTTAAAATGAGTGGATGATAGTCGAAGAAGAAACAGGATGTTTGCTTAAAGAGTATCTCTCTCGAGATATCTAGTAATTACCAAGGGAGACAAATAGTAAGTGGACAGTGGAGAATCCTGGTAGACACCACCTTAGCCAGGTGATCAAAGTTCATATCATCGGTCCTACCTACAGACATGATGCACCTCCAGGTATGTGACACCAGGAAGAGCTCATCGCTTCTGCAGTATTTTGTTGTCGCCCCAAATGCATAACCTCAGTCTGATCATGGGAACACATCCAACCCAAGTTGATGGGCATTCTACAAGACAAGCAACCAGTACTCTTCAAAAGTGTCAAGGTCTGGAAAGAAAGAGAAACTCTTACTAACCAGAAGAGACTAAGGAGACGAGATAATTTAATACAATGTGGAATCCTAGATGGGATCCTGGAACCAAAAAAAAAGTGGGGGGGGACATTATGGGGCACCTGGGTGGCTCAGTCAGTTAAGTGCCCAACTTCAGCATCCAACCTGAGATCAGGTCATGATCTCACGGTTCGTGGGTTCGAGCCCCACGTCGGGCTCTGTACCGACAGCTCAGAGCCTGGAGCCTGCTTCAGATTCTGTGTCTCCCTCTCTCTCTCTGTGCCTCCCCACTCATGCTCTGTCTGTCTCTCTCTCAAAAATAAATAAACATTAAAAAAAAATTTAAGGACATTAGTGGGAAAACTGGTGAAATCTGAATAAGTTCTGTACTTTTGCTAATAGCATTATGCTGAAGTTAATTTCTTAGGGGAAGCTGGGTGAAGGGCATATGGGAACTCTCTGTGCTATCTTTGAAACTCTTCCCTAAGTCTACAAATATCTCCAAAAGAAAAGATGAGCTGTTAAAAAGAAATTGCATCTTAGTTCCTGAGGGGTGTCTTGTGGGAATCATGTAACAAAATTAGCTCCAGAAGTTTCCTTTTAATCCTTTTTGACTTCCCAATTACTTCTACTATTTTTGCTAATTCTCCAAATAAAAGATTCCCAAGGTTGACTGAATGATGTAGTCCCATAACCTGTGTTAAGATTGCTTCTTTCCTCTAGCGTGAAGTGTCCAGCACCCAAAAGCCAGTTATGAGTCTTCTCCTTTTTAGCAAGGGGCAATTCATTTTCCACTCGGAAGGACAGCCCTTGTAGACGCTCATTCTAAACAGACCCAGGCTCAAGGTGGTGGGTGACCAGACAGAAACAGAAATACCGTATAGGGCAACCACATCACCAGTCAGAAAACCGCTTGGTGAACTTTGGGAACGTCTTTGATGTCATGAACAGAAAGCCTAAGGAGCTAGTTTACATCCTAGAAAATACTGAAAGGTAGAATAGAATGATCTAAAGAAGAGCCTCTTGATCAAACCACATTGGGGCTTTGGGGACAAATTTCCTGCTCTCAATTCTGCCAGTTTTCAAAGAAAGTTATTTATTTTTGGATACTATGACATTCCTTCCTTCCTCATTCAGTATGTATTTGGGCTTCACCACTGTGTAGGGCATCGTGCTGGTCAGTACCTTGTGGCCAATGTTAACTGATCCCGGAGAGAAGCCTGGGACTTAATGTTAGAGGAGCCGCCTTGCAGTTCTATCTCTAGCGCTGTCGGTAGATGAACTTGAGGTGTAGAGCCATGGTTCCCCGCAGAGAACTGACTCTCCAAATGTGTCAGAGGTTTAAAAAACAGTAACGGGTAACTGCTGCACTTTTGGAGATTCTGATTCAGTAGGTTTTGTTTAGGGGCAGGCAAGTTTGAATTTCCCAGGGATGCTCGATCATTAGCCTCACCAGGGAAGCATTTCAAAATACGTGGGTTGGTGGAACCTGAGAATCACTGTGTATCTCAAATTCCGTGGGTGATTATTATGACCCTAAAGTTTGGGAAGAGCTGATCAAGAGACAAAATTGGAAGGCAGGCTTAAATAACTGGCAAGTACAATAGAAATGTAGATTGTGTTACCTTTCGTTGTATTCACTGATGACGCGTTTAGCGTAACACATTTCTAAAACAAGTGACGGCCTCGGCTGAAAATAGTACTACATTCATCTTTTGAAGAATTGGGCTTTTCTGACCTTCCGGAGGCAGGAGGCGGTGGCGTAAGGAAAAGGAGACACCTTCCCGACCAGCAAAATCATCAGGATCGACCCTAGGGCTCAGCACTGACATTGTATAGCCACTGTGGCTTTACATGCAGCCCTTCTGTGTAGAAAAATGATTGTGTTCTCATGGGATTGTGACCCCACATTCCAGGGTAAAGTCAGCAGATTTCAGGCCATCCCTCTAAGATAGGGTATCCCAAAGTGCGGATCATAGAGCACTAGCTCTGTCTGAGGGTCATAGTGCTGTGAAAGAGGTAATTCCATGAAAAATGAACTTCTGTGGACAAATGGTTGGGGGCAGCGTGGCATTTTATATTCATCTGGAGAGCCATCGCACATATTAGCACATTTAAAGCTCTGATAAATCCTGCATGCCTGGTTGACATTGTTTAATTCACATTTTTCAAATTAACATAGAATTCTTTTTTTTTTTTTTTCCCTAATAGGAGGACCTCTTCACACCGGAGAATCTGCCCCTCGGAGAAATCTTGAGGAACCTTGTCCCGAGGTACTAATATGGTGCTGACATCTAGAATTATTTTATGGGACTTAACGCTGATGACAAGGAATAGGCATTTACTCTGTTCTAAGACGAAATTAAACAGAAAATTAAGTACACTGAAAACAATGCACTTGTTTAGTAGCCGGTGGAAATAACCACAGGGAAAAAAGAAGAGAAATTTTTCGTTTTATGTATCTGTTTATATTGTGGGGTTTAGGAAATCAAACAAGTTATGGAAGTCTAATTTGTAAATTGAGCAAGAGGCATGCGCTGAATACTACTGGTTACTCTGCTCTGTTGGTTGCTGTGGACACTCCCAAGGGATATGGTTTGCAGAGCTTATAATAGATTTGTGGTATTAATAGAGAGTGTTTATTGAGTTCCTAATATGTGCTAGCATCCAGTCTAATGCTTTACATCTATTATCTCACTCAGTTCCCACAATAGCCATGTAAGGTAAGTACCAATATTATGCCCATGCTTTCTGGATTAGGAACTTCTTTTTTAATTTTTAAAAAATATTGATTGATTGATTTAGAGAGAGAGAGAGAGAGTGAGAGAGCAAGTGGGGGAGGGGCAGAGAGAGAGGGAGAGAGAGAATCCCAAGCAGGCTCCACGCTGTCGGAGCAGACCCCGACACAGGGCTCGATCCCACGAATCATTTGATCGTGACCTGAGCCGATATCAAGAGTCGGATGCTTAACCCACTGTGCCCCTGGATTAGGAACTTAGAATTCTAAGTCGCGCTGATCATTAGTAGTAAAGCTGGTGTCTAAGGCCTGAAGATTTCACTCTAGAAACTCCAAGCTTGACCATTAGGCTACAGGGCCTCCAGACGGCATGTGTGGGTCCTTGCTTACTGGGCATGCAGAAGGAAGGATTACTGGACTTGGGGGCTCATCTAAAAATTCCACATTTTCTGTGCATCTCCGCTTTATTCCCCCGAAAATAAATGTTTTTTAAAGTATTTAGCCAACATACACACAATAATGCAATCAATATACATCCGTGTGTCTTATACATTTGCTTGAACGTTCCTATCTCTCCAAGGAGGCTCCTACCCCTTGCTTTTGTAGGAACTTTCTGTTTTGCAGAAAAGCTTGGCCGAGTTCATTTTTGCCATCCAACTTTAGTGACAAGGTCGCATGTGAAATTTCGATCTCGTTTGGACTCTGCACATGGCACATTTCGTAGTCTGTTGTTATTTCCCAGCGGCGTGGAATGAAAGGCCTTTCCTTGTGCTTGTTGGCAACCTTTGGTTCCTCGGTCATACTGAGGTACTGTAAGCATGAGGCGACCCTGCCGCGTTACCAGGAGTTTTAATCGAGCATACTAGATATTCTTTCGGGCAAATCCTACTCGTTCATTTTCTGTTGCTTAAGTTTGGTCTTCTCCCATCCCTTTGGGCTTCTATCTTTGAATGCTTGTTTACTGTTCCGTTGTTTTAGAAGGCAGGCTTTCTCATGCCATGGGGTCCTTTCAAAATATTAAGTCGACCGTGACGATGACAAAAGACTCTTATTGAATTATCGTTTCTCGTGCCGCCTTATTCCCCGCAGTTTCTTGGTCGGGGGGCGGCTGGGGCAAGACTTGCTACTGACTGGGTGCCAAGCTGTTCGCCATATCACGTCTGTTGAATGTACGTGGGGTGAGAGCTCATGTGCAGGACCAGGGGTGTCCTCGCCTAAGCCCCTTCCCTTCCAGATTCCTTTCAGGATGACTTTCCCATTTCCTGTCCTGCTGATCACGCCCTTGGAAGGGATTTGAAGTCTGGAGTGTCTTTGATGTTTTCTTCTGGCCATGCCAAAGCCTCCCTGGGAGACAACAGGCCCTCTCAAGCCTGTGCAAATGGGTTTTTAAGTCAGTGTGGCTGCCAAGCTGTTGTGTTTCTTTGCTCTCTCTTTGATGTCCATCTAGCATGGTGCCTTGTATGCCTCACCCAATGCCTGGCATGTAGCAAATTCTCATTACCATTGCCTCGGTATGGAAACTTGCATGGAAAGTATTTCTGGGACTCCCCCCGCTACCCATCCCAAGTTTATTTCCTTCTTCCTGTTCCATCTCCTTCCCTCTCCCTTCTACCGTTACAGACATTTGCCAGATGTTAAGAAAATTCAATAAATTGAAACAAAACAAAACAAAACAAACAAGGAAAACCAAGGAGAGATAAGAATGTGGTTTCTTTAAATAACAGACTACAGGGTTGGGATAAATGTAAATGTCACTGTACTCACATACTGAGAACTTACGGTTTCGAGGTTTCAGATCTCCTGACAAGGCTTTGGACTCATCCAGTAAGCCCAGCTTAAATATATTCTGTTCCTGTTCTTTCTGAGGTGTGAGAAGAGTATTTATGGAGGGGCTGATCCCAAAATGAGGTGTTAACAAATCAGACAATCCCTTTCACCCCCTCTTGACACATACTGGCAACTCTCACCACATTCATTTTATTTTATGCTTACTAGTTGGTTTCCAAACGAATTTTTTTTTTTCATAAAGAAACTAGTGAAATGAAACACAAGGGGTGTGACTTTAAACAATGCCGTGTTAAATTTAGAGTTTGGATAAAGCACCGATGTCGTTAAAAATATACATGTATATACTTCGGTTCCTAGACTCTTGGACATCAGAATATTCCAGTGGCTTTAAAGGATGCCATGTTAAATTTAGAGTTTGGATAAAGCTCCGATGTCATTAAAAATATACATGCATGTACTTCAATTCCTAGACTCTTAGACATCAGAATGTTCCAGCCTAATTCCCTGGGATGGAGCACAAAGGGGTTTGTTGAGACGTGGACGGGCTGAGGGACTTGAGTCCCAGGTCGACCCTGAGTTCTGTTTTCTCTCAAGACTTTAAGCATTCTTTTCTCTTTCCTCCTGACCGGTGACGCCAGCTCTGTTCCTCCTGGGAATCTCCGACATTATTCTTCCTTTTCAACCTGAATTGTTCTTCCTGGCGCCTGTCATTCTTTTTGTCACTGTATTTGGTGTCTCCCTCCAGCAATTCCAGCAGATGCTTCTCGGCTTTCCTTCCCGCTTTGAGTTTCTAGCAAGCATGCCTATATCTGCTTTACCCTCTGCTGTCTTGGGCCCCAGTGGTATTTCCCAGGGAACTGGTCAGGCTGTATAGAGCGGGAAGATTGGCGGCATCGTGTTGCTTCGAATGATAATAAATAATGCAAAGAGAGGGCCAGTGTTTGGGTGAATACGGGCAGGGTATTACTTCTCTTTGCACTGTATTAACTATGGACTGGAGAGAAGCAGAGGCCCAGATAATCCTGCCACCTAAACATGAAATTTGCCTGTGGCTTCTGAGTGCTTTCTTTGCAATGAAATTTAAATGTGAGCCTTTTGACCTTCCAAACATTCACACTTTACACACCAGGGGTGTTTTAAACCCTGGCCTGAGGCACTGGACAAGGTGTCCGGGTTACCTGTCCTGAAATCCTCTGTCTCAAACCTCCTTTGCCGAGGAAGGGCTGCAGGCCATTCTACGGCTTTTCATAGCCAGACTGTTCTGGTTGAGGATATGTGTTCTCACGGTTCAGCCTGCCTTTCAAGTACAAGGGGCGTCATCATTAGTAGTGTCGGCCCAGCATTTCCGCCGCTCTGTGCTTCCTCCTTCCGGGGAGGGCATCGCTGAGAAAGTCTTGCCAAAGTCATGTTCAACGCGCAGAGGGGGGTCTCTGGCAATGACCTTCTTTCCTGACTATGGCCAAATATGTTTTCAGAAGGAAATAAATACATCAATACACAAATACAGAAATATAGAAATATCTAATATATACATTTATTAAAAATGTGTATTTATTTCGGTATTGATTTGCTTATTTAAAAGAAAACCTACTTCTTGCCAGAGTGAAAGCAGGATTTGTCTATGATAAAAATCACAGAAAATAAGAAGGAGTTAAGGAAACCATTGGACCAAGCCACAAAAAGTGTTGCTCTAAATACACGGCTTTTCAAATTCTTTAGAAGTATTTATGAACATTTTATAACATGCCTTGTACTGTCTTAGGTATACTGACATCTAAAAAATAAATATAAGAGATTATCTCTGCAAACAGGGGCCTCACTATCTTAAAAACAGAAACTTTGCATCGGGCACCGAGATAGCATTCAAAAAGAAAAGTTGAATGAAAGAATATGCATTCAAATTATGTTGGTCATAAGAAATGGAGGAAAGAATGCTTCATTTTCACCGAATGCCAAAAATGACATAAATTTAGAAATGTTTGCCACGAAAAATAGCTCAGAGCTTTCTTAGCCATATGTCCCACTCAGCAAAACTTCGAGTAATTTACCATCTCATCTTTGCCTAGAATATAGTAATAGCAAATAGAGACTAAGAGGTGGAGAAAGAGAATTAAGCAAACATTAGGGCCATGGTTCATTTTAGAAACGTATTTACACTCAACCATGTCTAAAGTTGATTACAGATCATTAGACCAAATTATAGACTCTTTTGAACCCCCAGTGGGCTCGTTCAGAAGACGGTCAGAAGACAAACTGGGATACCAACCAAGCCTGTCCTACGGGTACTTGAGACCACTGAGATTAAATTCTCTCACACCCTGAATGCTTCAGCCTGCTATCACATGTAACTATAAACGTTCAAGGTCCTTAGACGTAAATGTGCCGAGCTTAAACCTTGTTTTCTATGCAGAGATTTTCAGATTTTATCACATCATACGTAATGGGACAGCAGACAGCCCCACCTGTCCCCACAAACATTTGCTGATTCTTTTGCTGTCTCCCTTCTCCCAGGCCTCCTAATAGCTACTGCCCAGGGGTCTGTCTAGCTCTTCCGTAAACAGTCTGTGGTTGGTAACAGAGAGGGCTGTTTGTCCTTTTGGCTTGGGCAGCTTGAAAGGCTGTGTTGAGCAGCCCATGACACCGACCAAGAAAATGTTGGAAGGTGATGACACAAGGGACTTGATCTGAAGACCGATTGTCTACCCTTGCATCTGGTTGTTCCCGGTTTTGCGTGACGTGTAAGAGTGAGGTAGAGGATTACAAGCATTGGAATTGTGTCAATCTGTGTAACAGCCCTGCTTACGTAGAATGTGAATTGGACATATTGTGTGCTCGAGGGTGAATGGACCTCAAGTGTGAGGTTTAACAGAACATAATGTGTTTGGATGGGTGCCCCAGTTCTCTCTACCGGAAGCCTGACCCTGCTATTCTGTGGGGATGTAAAGGCACCCCATTAGCCATGGTTTTGAAAGGCAGTATATAGAAACTGGAAATAGAAATCCAGGAAGAAATTTGAGATTGCAGGTAAACCCTTTGTTACAAACGACAAGGGACATGTGCTCGTTATTCTCATGTAGCTGAGAAATAGAAGTTCAACTTAAGTTTAAATGTAACTTATTTAAAAACAATTTTTTTAATGTTTATTTATTTTTGAGAGAGAGAGAGAGAGAGAGAGAGAGAGAGTGATTGGGGGAGGGGCAGAGAGAGAGGGAGACACAGGATCCCAAGCAGGCTCCAGGCTCCAAGCTGTCAGCACAGAGCCCGACGTGGGGCTCAAACTCACGAACTTGAGCCAAAGTCAGATGCTTAACCATCTGAGCCACCCAGGTGCCCCAAGTTTAAATGTAATCTAAATTCCTATGACAACTCTTCACAGGTTAGTTAAATTTACCCAGGTGCTTAAAGGCACTACTGGGCATATTTTTTTGGACTTCTGTTCATCATATTCCAGAGAAATAACAATTATAGAAGAGGTATGTACACTTGATGGGAGGGGTCGCTAACATTTAAAAAATTTTTTATTATTTAATGTGTGTTAGACCAGTGCTTCTCAGATAAATTCTAAATAAAATCTGAGTGAGTCCAATCCAACAATATATGAAGAAGGGTAACACGTTGTGATCATGTGGGGTTAATCTCAGGAATGCATCAGCCAATCTAATTCACTGTATTAGCAAACTAACAAAAGAAGTAAAAAAGCTATATGCTAATCGTAATAGACACAGAGAAAGCATTTGTCAAAATCCAGTGTCCATTCCTGACAAAGCCTCTCAGCAAATAGGAATAGGAGAGAAGTTCCTCAACCTGATAAAGGGCATCTATGAAGAACCCACAGCTAACATCATCCTTCTGGTGAAAGACTGAGGCTTTCTCTCTAAAATCAGAACCAAGATCAACATGTCTATTTCATCACCTCTATTTAACATTGTACTGGAGATTCTAACCAGAGAAATTACTTAAATAAAAGAAAGAAAGATTGGAAAGAAAAAAGTAAAGCTGTCTATATTCACAGATGACATCATAGCCCATGTGAAAAATCGGATGGATCTACACATAAAAACAAGCTGCTGGAGCTAAATAAATGAGTTTAGCAAAATTGCAAGAAACAAGATCAATACACAAAAATAATTGTACTTTCATAACTGGCATGGAACGATAGGAAATTGAAATTAAAATATCATTTACAATAGCATGAAAGTAAGACATGCTTAGGGATACATTGGAAAAGATATATTAAAGAAACTTACAGTTACAGCTATAAAACATTCCTGAGAGAAATTAAATAATTCCCCACATAAATAGTCAGATATGCCTTATTCTAGTACCAGAAGGTCTCAATCAATATTGTTAAGAGGTCATTCCCCGCAAGTTGGCTAATAGATTCAATGCAATCCTAATGAAAATCTTAGCGTGTTTTTTTATAGATGACAAACTGATTCTAAAATTCGTATGGAAATGCATAGAACCTAGAATAATCAAAACAACATTTAAAAAGTAGAGCAAAGGTAGGCTAACACTACCTAACTTCAAGACTTATAATTAAGCTGCTATAATCGAGGTAGTGTGATATTGACATAAATATAGATAAATACATCGGTGGAATAGGATAGAGAATCCAGCAATAGACCCAGATATATATGGACAACTGAATTTTGACATAGGTGGAAAAAAATAGACAAATCATAGTCTCAAAAAATGGTGATGGAACAATTGGATGTCCATACTCAAAAAAAAAAGAAAAGAAAAGAAAAATGAAACTTTGATCTATACCTCATATCACATGTACAACATATATGATCTGTAATCCAATGTAAAGCCTAAAACCATAAAACTCCTGTAAGAAAGCATAAGAGAAACTTTTCATCCTGGATTAGGCAAAGACTACTTAGATACAACACCAAAATATGATCTATAAAAGGACACATTGATAATATGGACTTTATCAAAATAAAAACAAACCTGTTCTTTGAAAGTCACAGTTGAGGAATCAAAAGACAAGCACAGAGTAGGATAAAATATTTACAAATCATATGTCTGATAAAGGACTCGTATCCAGAACGTGTAAATAACTCTTAAAACTTAATGAGGAAACCAGCCACCCATTCAGAAACTGGCAAAATTCTTGATAGATAGGATGCTTTCTCCATGCCTAACTTCACAGACCCAGGATCCTTCCATCATGTAGGATTACATGAAAGGTCCATAAACTGGGAATTTTATGAGCCAGACCTGGGGGTGTGTGGTATACACATCACTTCCGGCCCACGTTTCATTGGCCACAATCCAGTCATGTAGTCATACATGGGTAGTCATACCCAAGAAACGAGGAAGACGGGTTTAGCAAATGGCTATTAATCTCTTCCACATTCTGCATTATTACATTTGGTGACTGTAGACACCTAAAGGTGGTTTTATGGCAAATAAGAATATTCTATAGTAAATCCCAAATGTATAAAATCATTACCACAGTACCACCTAATTTAGCTTTTTTCCCTTCCCTTTTTCCTCATGTCTTCATGGGGTAAAGAAATACTCTTTTGCTTGGGTAAAATTATGGAGATCTCTCGCTCTCTTTTTTTTTAAATTTTAGAGACAGAGAGTGAACGCAAGTGGGGGAGAGGGGCAGAGGGAGAAAGAGACAGAATCCTAAGCAGGCTCCACGCTCTGCACGGAGCCCGACGGGGGGCTCAATTGCACGACCCTGGGATCATGACCTGAGCCAAAATCAAGAGTTGGATGCTCAACCAACTGAGCCACCCGAGCACCCCAAGATACCTCTTTTTTATCTGTAAATATGAGAATATTTGCAGAGTGGGCTTGAAAAAAAATGTTACCTTTGCCTTGGCCCGACAGTTCTTCTCAGGAAGAAAAATAATAACGAATTACGTGGTCGCAGGTGGTATCCCAATGACCTGGTCTGTAAAGGTGGATGTTAATGAAGATCTAGGGGGCACAGCAAATACTGAGTGCAGAGTAGAGATCAAAGAAATGGGGCAAGACTGGGAATGTGAGAGATGGGGCAAGAGGTTGGAGCCTGTGGAAAAAGAGTTTATGGGAAATTCTAACACAAGAGTGTGGAAAAAAAAAAAAAGGTTTTAAGGAGAAAGATGCTAAAGATTCAATTTGACATTTGTATGCTATAAGATAAATGGCATCCTTTGCCTCCAACCTTCACCAAAAAGCTGCTACACCCAGAGCCTCGTGTCATTGGTACTTTGAGTGGCATCTAGTGTAAGGCCATAAGAACTATGTCCATTCAGGACCCCTGAGAAGCAGATACACAGATGGAGAAAAGGCCAATGAAAGTTAAGGGCGAGAGAGCAGGAGTAGGCAGGAAGAGCCCTTAATCCATGATTCAACTCTAATACCTGTGAGGGGAGACAAGGAAGGAAGATTGAGACAGAAGCCTCCTAGCCTGCAGTGCAGCTCTAGGCCCATTATGGCCTGGCTGATGGGGAACCTCTGAGCAGAGCTTGCCCGTTGGAGAATCCGACAGGGGCCTGGATCTAGTCCCCTTCCGTGCTCAGTTCTTGGTCGGGAGCAGCCTTGAGGCAGGGGAGCGTTGGCATAGCGTTGTGTCTGCTAACCACATTCCTAGCTGGAAATTCTCCTGAAAGAGAGATCTGAGCAACCCCAGAGCCACCAAAAGGGATAAGCTCCGAAGGGCGAAGTGGTCCAAACACTGAACTGATTCATCAGGAGCAGGGATTGCGGTCAGAAACGAGTAGAAGTCCAAGGCCCGCCGACCCCTGTGAGTCCTTGGAGAGTCGTTACAGCAGAGTCTCGACACCAAAACACCTGCTATGAAATGACCGGTTATGAAGGAGAGAGAAGAGAGGTGTCTAGTTGTTTTTAACATTTGTAACATTTAATCTATGCGTGTAAACGCAGTTGACCATTGAACAGCACAGGCTTCAACCGTGTGGATCCACTTATACACGGATGCTTTGTTCAATAAATGCCGAACAGTATTGTAAATGTATTCTCCTTATGATTTTCTTCATAACATTCTTGTTTCTCTAGCTTACTTGATTGTAAGAATACAGCATGTAATACATATAACGTCCAAAGTGTGTGTTAATCAGCTGTTTGTTATTGGTAGAGCTTCTGGTCAACAGTAGTCTATTAGTAGTTCATGTTTTGGAGAATCAAGAGTTATATACAGATTTTTGACCGCACCAGGGGGTCTGTACCCCTAACCCTCGTGTTGTTCAACGGGCCACTGTATCTCCTTTTCAGAGGTCTTTGCTTCACACCAGATTCAGTTAGCTGTGCCCCCTAATTCTGGGCATAGCTGACTGTGGACAGCAGTGGCAGATTCAGGTACAGCGTTTCTGAAAGTTGCCACCAGACTATTAGCGACTGGGGACTTTTTCACATAAAATGGACACTGCATTATATTGGAGAATTCAGTGCTGTAACGATAAAGGGAGCTAATTTCTAAATTCTTTTCTGGACCTAACATCACACTTGCGCCCATACTGTAAATGTCCCTCTTCCCCTCATAGCAACACACGAAGTTTATGTGCACCTAGGACTTGACATATAGCTTAGGGAGGATTGGTTTTCTTTACCTGAATTTGTTTTAGAGTATATCGTGTTTATATCAATATCCTGATTACTCTGGAGATATTAAACTCCAAACCGCACTCATTTTACACTTTTAAAACATTTAGGGTTTTATTTTGGCTTCAGAATTTTTTCTTCCATTTAGATACCACGAGCATTTCCAGGGATGATCTCAGTTCTGGGCACATGAAGGACAGTCATGTGTTTCAATATCAAACCCAGATGGGTGCAGTTTGCAACACCCGTGACAGGTTTCCCTGCTCTAGGCTGACCAACTCATCATGGTTTCCCAGGACTTTTCTGGGCACTGGAAGTCCCACATCTTGGGAAACTCCCCAGTTCTGGGGAGGGTTGGTCATCCTAGCCAGCTCTTATCCTCAAACAAAATAAGAAAGTTCTATCAGCAGGGTGGCCATTCTTGGCCTGCAGGTTACATTCCTGTTTACTTTCCAAGGTGGTGAAAAGGCAGGACCCCTATAGACATCTTTGATTGCTGTCACATTATTTCAAACATTTAAGAGTTACAATGGCATAAGATATCTAGTGGATTTACCTGTACTCGTGGCTGTATCAGAATATGTTCTTCATAAAATTAAATACTGAACACGTTAAAAATACCTCTTATTTTCCAAAAGCAATAAAGGGATGGACACAATTGCATTTTCAACAATCTTCATATGTATTTATTGTTTGTCTTCTCTTTTGAGTTTACTTTTATTCAGCTTCCTACTCCTTGGAGCTGCCCTAAATGAAGAAATCAAATTAACAGTAAACTGAGCCATGCATGCAACTCTTGTCCTTTTTAAAGTTCAGTTTGTGTGGGTGTGTACACACACACACACACACACACACACACACACGTGTAGATAAATATATACATACATGTATATATTTCATGGCATATATTGCAAATCAAGAAATCATAAGGAAGAAAAATGTAAAAAGGGGTGGTTTATTCCTCAAAGCAAATTCAGTCCAATTGAATTACTATTTCAGTTGACAATGTGACAAAGCCAATTGGGAATTTCCAGATGCAGAGAGGTAAAAACGCCAACTTTATTAAAACGTAAGCCAAAGCAAAATCACAGTCTAAAATGGAAATGGGATTGAGGAAAAGGCTGATTTTGTTTGGCATGCACTGTAAAATTCTAATTTCATGTAGGTTTAAAAACATGAAACACCCACCCTTATATAGCCATAGAGGGAAAGACAAGCCCACGCTAAGCTGATTGTCCACGCTTCTTAAATTTTTATGTTAATAATAATATAAATTGTTGATAACATTTGGGGGCTCAATTGATAATGGCATTGGACGATTTCATGAACTAAAAGAAATTATTTTGGCAGAGATCATCAAAACGGAGATATGATTTGATCTTGGGAGATCAACTTGGACCTACAACATATCTATACATACCCAACATATGAAATCATAGAGGAGGCACGTTTTTATAAAATATTGGAAGTATGAGTACAACCTTTTCATAAACCAAATAAAGCCAGTTTTTTTTCAGTGCTTTAGGTATGATCTCTCTTAGAAAGATGACCCACATTCATAACCTACAGATGAAGGCATAGGGTGCCACATTTTTACAAAGATTGGAAGTACTCATAATTAAGAAAGCCAGTCTTCTCGGGACTCCTGGGTGGCTTAGTTGGTTAAACATCTGACTTTGGCTCAGGTCATGATCTTGCAGTTTGTGAGTTTGAGTCCCACATTGGGCTCTCTGCTGTGAGCACAGAGCCTGCTTCAGATCTTCTGCTTCCCTCTCTCTCTGCCTCCACCTTTCTCAATTAAATAAACTTTAATTAAAAAAAAAAAGCCAGTCTTCTCTCTGACTTCAGGTATGATTCCCTTAGAATGATGACTGTGCATGCCAATGGGCTGAGACAGACTATAATCTGTAGGATTTACAGTACTTTGCCTCACTAGAACAAGCAATTCTAAAATTTTTATGGAACCACAAAAGACCCCAAATAGCCAAAGTAATATTGAAGAAGAAGACCAAAGCGAGAGGCATCACAGTCCCAGACTTTAGCCTCTACTACAAAGCTGTAATCATCAAGACAGCATGGTATTGGCACAAAAACAGACACATAGACCAATGGTATAGAATAGAGACTCCAGAATTGGACCCACAAAAGTATGGCCAACTAATCTTTGACAAAGCAGGAAAGAATATCCAATGGAAAAAAGACAGTCTCTTTAACAAATGGTGCTGGGAGACCTGGACAGCAACATGCAGAAGGATAAAACTAGACCACTTTCTTACGCCATTCACAAAAATAAACTCAAAATGGATAAAGAACCTGAATGTGAGACAGGAAACCATCAAAACCCTAGAGGAGAAAGCAGGAAAAAAACCTCTCTGACCTCAGCTGCAGCAATTCCTTAACTTGACACATCTCCACAGGCAAGGGAATTAAAAGCAAAAAAGAACTATTGGGACCTCATGAAGATAAGAAGCTTCTGCACTGCAAAGGAAACAATCAACAAAACTAAAAGGCAACCAACAGAATGGGAAAATTTATATGCAAATGACATCGGACAAAGGGCTAGTATCCAAAATCTATAAAGAGCTCACCAAACTCCACACCCAAAAAACAAACAATCCAGTGAAGAAATGGGCAGAAAACATGAATAGACACTTCTCTAAAGAAGACATCCATATGGCCAACAGGCACAGGAAAAGATGCTCAACGTCGCTCCTCATCAGGGAAATATAAATCAAAACCACACTGAGATACCACCTCACACCAGTCGAAGTGGCTAAAATGAACAAATCAGGAGACTATAGATGTTGGCGAGGATGTGGAGAAATGGGAACCCTCTTGCACTGTGGTGGGAATGCAAACTGGTGCAGCCACTCTGGAAAACAGTGTGGAGGTTCCTCAAAAAATGAAAAATAGATCTACCCTATGACCCAGCAATAGCACTGCTAGGAATTTACCCAACGATTACAGAAGTGCTGATGCATAGGGGCACACATACCCTAATGTTTATAGCAGCACTTTCAACAATAGCCAAATTATGGAAAGAGCCTAAATTTCCATCACCTGATGAATGGATAAAGAAATTGTGGTTTATATACACAATGGAATACTACTTGGCAATGAGAAAGAATGAAATATGGCCTTTTGTAGCAACGTGGATGGAACTGGAGAGTGTTATGCTAAGTGAAATAAGTCATACAGAGAAAGACAGATACTATATGTTTTCACTCTTATGTGGATCCTGAGAAACTTAACAGAAGACCATGGGGGAGGGGAAGGAAAAAAAAAGTTATAGAAGGAGGGAGCCAAACCATATGAGACTCTTAAAAACTGCGAATAAACTGAGGGTTGATGGGGGTGGAAGGGAGGAGAGGGTGGGTGATGGGCATTGAGGAGGGCATCTTTTGGGATGAGCACTGGGTGTTGTATGGAAACCAATTTGACAATAAATTTCGTATTAAAACAAATTTTAAAAAATAAAGTACTTTGCTTCATAGTAAAAAGATCATGAACTTCAGAGTCAGGTAGACCTAGGTTCAAGTCCCAGCACAACTTAGAGATATACAAAATAAAGCAAAGATAGATAATTGAGTGTGGAATAGCCCCGGGATCAATAGAATTTGAATACAGGACATCTCACTTCAAAATACATTATATAAAAACTGAAAATTTCTGACCTGCAGAAAACCTACCATACACAAAACAAATGAGAAGTACAGCAGATAAAGAGCTGATATAAAGAGTTTTTATAGATATAAAGAGTTTTTACAAATCAATACCCAAAAGACATATATAGGCAAGTCACAGAAAAAGCAATGAACAGCTTTTAAGAAAATGAAGCTCCCACTTCAGCCATGATTAAGTAGGTATATATTAAAACACCAAAATACTAAAAATTAAAACCACGCCATGAGTTAGGAGAAATGCAGGGAAATAGGCATTCTCAGATTAGGCATTTCAACTGGTGATCTCCTTTGGTATTGCTTAAATGAATGATAAAGAATGTGAGTCCTGTTAGCCTGATCTTTTGGAAATAAGAGAATACACGGAGCACAATGGCTTAAGTAAGTCCATGTTTACTTTTCTCATATAATTTGAAGTTTGGAGGGAAGTGGCTGCTGGTTCAGGGGCTCTGGGTTGTGATATGTCAAGATGCCTACCATAGCACCAGGTACCGTGTCTGCAATCAAGTCAGTAAAGAGCAAGAAGGGAGGGTGGGATCAACGCTGGTACATCTGTTCCTTTATTAGGTAAACAAAAGTTTACCTAGATAAGCACACTTTCATTTACACCCTACTGGTGGGAACTATGATATATTGAACACACATAGCTGTAAGGGAAACTGGGAAAGTCTTAGCCTAATGATGGGAAGTGAAAGAGAAAGAAGGTGGGAGCAGTTGTTGCCTCAGACAACTTGCAGTGTCTGCTACACATCTGGAGAACAATATGTATCAAAATGCACATGCCAACTGACCGTATAAAGTATCGGCAGGGATGTGAAGCAACTGGAACTCTCATACACTTCCATAAGTAGAAAATGGCACAACCACTTGGCAAAACCATTTGGCAGCCTCTTATAAAGTTGAACATACACCTAGAAACTCCACCCCTGGTTATCTTCCCAAGGGAAATGTACATCTGTGCCCATGAAAGGCATTTGCAAGGATACTCAAGGAAGCAATGTTCATAATAGCTCCAAACTAGAAATAAATGCCTATCAAAGATGAATGAATAAACAAATTGTAATATATGCGTACAATGGAATAGTGCTCAACAATTACAAAAATAAAGAACCATTGGTATACAAAACAACTTGAATGAATTTCAGAAACATTATCCTGAGCAACAGAAGTCAGGCACAAAGGCATGCATATTGTTTGATCTCATTTATACGAAATTCTACAACCAGCAAAAGAAACTATGGTGATAGGAAACAGAAAAATGGTCACCTGGAACCAGAGGTTGTGGGGGGGGATTTTCTGTAAAGGGTTGTGAGGGAGCTATTGCAGTAATGGAAATTGTATTAGCCATATTTCTAGATTCAGTAACCTTGATGTTTAACATCTGCCCTATATGCAGATGCCAGACACACCTTGTTCTAGACAGCCTGATTTGAGTCATCTCAAATAGAAACCAACCAATCCAAAATCTATGCCCTCCTCTGTAATCACCAGTAAAGGTCCCTTCTCTCCCCTGTGCTTCCTGCAAAAACCACAATAAAGGCCTGGACACACAGTTCCTCTCTCTCTTGCCCACCAACTTTGATACCTTACCTTTGGTGATTCTCATTGACATGTACTCCCTCGCTTGGAAACTGTGAGTGTAACAGACCACCCTTTCAATGACAGTCATCTCCTGATCTGTCATCGCCTTACCTTTCCTCAACAATAATAAAGCTTATTAAAACAAATGTTCTGTTTCTTAGTTGTGTTGGCGGTAACATGGGTATATACAAACTTCACACTTTAAAAGGGTGCTTTTGATCATATGTAAATAAAGTTTATTAAAAATAAGACGTACATACCCTTTATGCCTGCAACTCTATTCCTAGGACTCTATCCTTTAGATATCCTTGCACATGTATGCAAAGGTAAGATAAGATCTTCACGACATTGTCTACAATAGCCTTAGACTGAAAACAACATAAATGTCCATCATCTGGGGATTGTCTGTTAATGCAGCATAGCCTCCACTATCAGAACAGATATTCTACTGCATCTTATGGTTTTGAACTAGACCCTTCTCACCCCTCCAGTTTGGCCAACTGCACCATTAAGTCAAGTCCTAAATGTATGATGAACTATTATTTAGCCATTAGAAAAAATGGGTAAGTCTATGAAGAGGAACAATGGCCTGGAGAACATTGAGAGCAGTGTGTGCTCTGCTCCCATTTATGTTGATAAATATGGGGCAGAAGCAGATTTTGTACATTGTATATATCATGTATTATATTAGTATATGCATAGAATACATAATAGTAAGAGTTGCTTCTGGGAAGGACTGCAACCTGGATACAGGGGAGGGGGGATGAAAATTAAATGTGGTTTTCCCTGCATATCATTTTAGAAGACTGAATAATTATCTTAGCATTATATAAATGTATTAATGTTTTAATGAAAAATGACCAGTTATTTTATAAACAAAATAAAGAAAAGTTAAAAATGAAAACATTTAGAATTTGCAAAAACACAATTTTTATTATCCCCCTCATACAAGAACCATCTTCGTATTATTGGATTGGCTACTATTCTTAAATCAGTAAATAAGTGTAGCAAGTCCATGTTTTGCTGAGGCCAAGTATCTCCATGGGTAATGGGGACCCAAAGAGTTTAGCATGTAACAAACGTGGGAAAATAGAAAACAGATTCCAGCATGCTCTGGAGGTCTATAGTTCTCCTGACTGCTCCCTTGAAATGGAGTGCCTTTTTCAATTATAGCTCACTTTATGCAAAATACACCACATTTCCCCTAACACTCCCCCACGCACCCGCACACACTCATTCTCATAACCACCTTGGGAAATATCACTCTTGTCCTTGCTTTTCAGAGCAGCAAAAGGAAACCTAAGATGATGGTGGTTTGCTCAAGTTATAAAGAGGCATTGGAACTCTGAGTATTGTGTATATTCTCATCAGTTAATTTTTTGATAGTTGAGTTCCATGTCAAATCTATCTTAGAAAGAGAGTGAGAGAGAATGTGATTTAAATATAGAACAGACTGTGGTTTGTCATGGTTTGTGTCATAGCTTCATATGTTAGTGGGAGGCTCAGAGGAAAGGAAAAGAATTATGAGCCTCTTGCCTCCCTTTATTGTCTCAAATAAGCATGAGGATGCTGATGAATGTGACCTATGTGGTTAAAATGGTGCAGATGGCCAAGACAGAGGACTGTAGGTGGGTCAAGCTTAAAATCATGAAACAAAATAAGATGCTAGTTGGGATAGCACAGATTATGATGCATTAACAAACAACCCCAAAATCCTAGTCATGTAACACAATGAGGTTTATTTTTTTTATCACACTTGATAAATAGCAGATGTCTTTGAAGGGTGCTTCTCTATGTCATTCTACCTCTGGAACCCAGGCTAATAGAGATACCAACATGTGGAACATCACCAGTCATGACAGCAGTGGAAAGAGAGTGCTGCAGGGTCTCACAATGGCAATGAAACTCCCCAGCTGGGAAATGACACAAGTTATTTCTGTCAACAGCCTATTGGCTATTACCAGTTACATGACTCGGTCCAATGTCAAGAAAGTTCGTTAAGTGTATATCCTCCCATAGTTCTAAGGGAGAGGAGACCCAGATATGCCTGAACAGAAGTCACTATCATCAGAATGAAAGCAAAGGCAGGCAGGAAGAATAGTGAGCTGAGATCTGATGGCTTGACAGCCCATGTGATCTTTCCACCTTGGATTCATCCTCCAGGACCTAACGTAAATTTGGGTCTTGGAGCAAAAAGAGAGAGGAGAGGAAGATGGCAGCAGAGTAGGAGGACCCTCGACTTATCTTGTCCCATGAACACAACTAGATAACTGTCAAATTGTCCCAAATACCCCAGAAATTGACCTGAAGACTGACAGAATAAACTCCATGACTAAAGGGAAAAAAGAGGCCACATCAAAGAAGTTAGGAAATACAGAGACATGGTTTAGGTGAGAAACAGATTGTGGTGTTGCAGAGGAGAGGGAGCCATAGTTGCAGAGAAGGGCAAGAGAGAGAGGAGCACACAGGGGAATGCACAAAGAGAACATTTCCCCAAAGCCACTGGCTTGGAAAACAAGAGGGGCTGAAATTTGTGAGTTATTGCAACCAGCGGGGCTTAAAACCTGAAGTTTTAAAGGTCAGCAGGATTGGCTGCAACAGAGCCCAGAGGGCACTGCACTGCTCCTGGAGAGAAGGCAGGCAAATAACCTGGGGGCACACCATGTAGAAACAGTGATATGAAGAGTGACTGCCTGGGGCACACAGTGGGGATATTCTTTGCTCTTCTCAGAACATGTCCCTGAGAGGCAGCATTCACAGAGATGCCTCTCCAGGAACAAAGGATCTGGCTGGCACTATTTTCTTCTCCCGCCCCTCAGCATAAACACAGAGCCACGTATGGGAAGCAGCCAGCAGTGCCAGACACTGGCTGCTTACCTTGCTTACACCAAGCCCCACCCCGCTGCTCTCTGGCAGCACTATGCTTCTCAGTCAAGCTTGCCTCAGTCCCAGTGTGGTGGGCCCCTGCCCCAAAAGACCAGCACAAACCCCTGCCCACACCATGTCTCCAAACCAGAGAGTCCTGCAGGGCCTCAGTTCTGGTGGAGTTGGTGTCAGGTCTCATTTCACAAGCACACCAGAGCACACCTAATTAAATTTGCCACATTCCGGTCAGGGACCAAACACTGCCCACAGCAGGCAAGTAGAGCCTCTACAAACGACTTGCCTGAAGCATAGAGCAGCCAAAACACAACAGCAGAGCACATGCAACACACACTGGAGACACACTCTTAAGTTTCAGGCCCTGGCCACTACATGACATCTTCTTCATAAGGCCATTAATTTCAGAAGCAGGAGATATAATTGGCTTTTCTAACACAGAGAAAAAGGCAGAAACTTAAGCAAAATGCCAAGATGGAGGAATGTATCCCAAATGAAAGAACAAGAGAGGGCCACAGCCAGAGATCTAAAACAGATAAAAGTAACATGCCTGGTGGAGAATTTAAGGGAACAATTATAAGGATACTCACTGGTCTTGAGAGAAGACCAGAAGACGTCAGTGAGACCCTTAACACAGAGATAAAAGAGCTAAAAAAAGAATCAGAGATTAAGAACGCAATAAACGAGATTGGAAATAGGCTTGATGCAATGAACAGCAGGTTGGAAGAAACAGAGTAACGATATAGTGACCTAGAAGACAAAATAATGGAAAATAATGACACTAAACAAAAGAGACAAAGAATTATGTGACACAAGAATAGATATAAGGAACTCAGTGACTCCATCAAATGTAATAACAATCATATTATAGGAGTCCCCGAAGAAGAAGAAGAGAGAAAAGGGGGCAGAAAACTTATTTTAAGAAATAATAGAGTGGTGCCTGGGTGGCTCAGTCAGTTAAGCATCCGACTCCGGCTCAGATATTGATCTTTGTTCACGAGTTCAAGCCCTGTGTCAGGATCTGTGCTGACAGCTCAGAGCATGGAGCCTGCTTCGGATTCTGGTCTCCCTCCCTCTCTCTCTCTCTCTCTCTCTCTCTCTCTCTGCCCCTCCTCCACTCACACTCTGTCTTTCTCTCTCTCTCAAAAATAAATAAACATTAAAAAAAAGAAAGACTAGCAGAAAACGTCCCTAATCTGGGGAAGGCAACAGACATCTAGATCCAGAAGGCACAGAGAACTCCCATCAAAATCAACAAAAGCAGGCCAACACCAAGACATATTGTAATTAAATTTGCAAAAAAATTGCGACAAAGAAAAAAAAACTTAAAAGCAGCAAGACAAAAAGTCCTTAACTGACAAAGGAAAACCCATAAGGCTAGCTGGAGATTTCTCAACAGAAATTTGGCAGTCCAGAAGAAAATGGCATGATATATTCACAGTGCTGAATGGGGGGAGGGGTGTCTGGGTGGCTCAGTCAGTTAAGCATCCGACTTCAGCTCAGGTCATGATCTCATAGTTTGTGAGTTTAAGCCCCGCTTTGGGCTCTGTGCTGACAGCTCAGAGCCTGGAGTTCTGCAATGGATTTTGTGTCTCCCTCTCTCTCTGCACCTCCCTTCTCTCTCTCTCTCTCTCTCTCTCTCTCCCTCTCTCTCTCTCTTTCAAAGATAAATAAACATTTAAAAATTAAAAAAAAGAAATACAAAGTGCTGAATGGGAAAAATCTGAGGCCAAGAATACTTTATCTAGCAAGGCTGTCATTCAACATAGAAGGAGAGATAAAGAGTTTCCCAAACTAAAAGGAGTTTGTGAGCACTAAATCAGCCCTGCAGTAACTATTAAAGAGGACTCTTTGAGTGCAAAGGAGAGACCAAAAATGACAAAGACATAAAAGGATCAGAGAAAATCTTCAAAAACAACAACAAAACCAGTAATAAAATGGCAATATCTATCTATCTATCTATCTATCTATCTATCTATCTATCTATAACTACTTTGAATGTAAATGGACTAAATGCTCCAATCAAAAGACAGAGGTTGTCAGAATGGATAAAAAAGCAAGATCCATCTATTTTCTGCCTACAAGAGACTCATTGCAGACCTACAGATTGAAAGTGAGGAGTGGAGAAACATTTATCATACAAATGGATATCAAAAGAAAGCCAGAGTAACAATACTTATATTGGAAAAATTAGATTTTAAAACAAACACTATAAAAAGAGACAAGGGCATTATATAATCATAAAGGGGGACGTCCAACAAGAAGATATAGCAATTGTAAATATATATGCACCAAACATGGAAGCACCCAGATAAATGAAACATAACAAACATAAAAGAACTGATTGATAATAACACAATAATAGAAGGGACTTTAACATGCTCACTTATATCAATGGACAGACCATCTAAACAAAAAAACAACAAGGAAACAATGGCTTTGAATGACACACTGAAACAGTTGGACTTAGCAGATATATTCAGAACATTCCATCCAGAAACAGCAGAATACACATTGTTTTCAAGTGCACATGGAACATTCTCCAGAAGAGATCACATGTTAAGTCACAAAACAGGATTCAACAAATACAAAAAGATTGAAATCATACCATGCACCTTTTCTGAACATTATGCTATTAAACTAGAAGTCAACCCAAGAAAAAAATTGGAAAGACCACCAAATACATGGAGGTTAAACAATATGCTACTAAACGATGAATGAGTCAACCAAGAAATCAAAGAAAAAAATTTTAAATATACATGGAAATAAATGAAAATAAAACACAACGGTCAAGTACCTTTGGGATACCGCAAAAGCAGCTCTAACAGGGAAGTATATAGCAATACAGGCCTACCTCAAGAAGCAAGAAAAATCTCAAACAACCTTAGCTTACACCTAAAGGACATAGAAAAAGAACAACAAGAAAAAGCCAAAAGCCAGCAGAAAGAAGGAAAAAATAATTATTAGAGCAGAAATAAATGATATAGAAACTAAAAGTCCAATAGAGCAGATGAACGAAACCAGGAGCTGGTTCTTTGAAAAAATTAATAAAATTGATAGACCTCTAGCCAGACTTATTTAAAAGAAAGGAGAAAGGACCCAAATAAATAAAATCTCAAATGAGAGAGGAGAAATAACAACCAACGTCACAGAAATACAAACAATTATAAGAGAACATTATGAAAAACTATATGCCGACCAGTTGGACAACCTGGAAGAAATGGACAAATTCCTAGAAACATATAAACTACCAAAACTGAAACAGGAAGAATTAGAAAACATGAACAGACTAAAAACCATCAAAGACATTGAATCAGTAAGCAAAAAACTCCTGAGGCGCCTGGGTGGCTCAGATGGTTAAGAGTCTGACTCTTGATTTCAGTTCAGGTCATAATCTCACGGTTTGTGGGTTCGTGCCCCATGTCAGGCTCTGCACTGGTAGTGTGAGAGCCTGCTTGGGATTCTCTCACTCGCTCTGTCTCTCTGCCCCTCCCTTGCTCTTGTGCTCTTGCTCTCTCTAAATAAATAAATAAACTTTAAATTTTTTTTTTCAAAAATTCCCAACAAAGAGAAATCTAGGGCCAGATGGCTTCACAAGCAAATTCTACCAAACATTTAAAGAAGAGTTAATGCCTATTCTTCTCAAACTATGCCAAACAATAGAGAAAGAAGGAAAACTTCCAAACTCATTCTGTGAAGCCAGAATTACCCTGATACCAAAACCAGATAAAGACTCCACTAAAAAAGAGAACTACAGGCCAATATCCCTGATGAACATGGATGCAAAAATGCTCAATAAAATACTGGCAAACTGAATCCGGCAATACATTACAAAAAATCATTCATCGAGATCAAGTAGGATTTATTCCTGGGTTGCATGAGTGGTTCAATATTCACAAGTAAATCAACGTGATACACCACATTAATAAAAGAAAGGATAAGAACCATATGATTATTTCAATAGATGCAGAAAAAGCATTCGACAAAGTACAACATCCATTCATGGTAAAAACTCTCAACAAAGTAGGTTTAAAAGGAACATACCTCAACATAATAAAGGCCATATATGAAAAACCCACAGCTAATATCATCCTAAATGGGGAAAAACAGAGCTTTTCCTCTATGGAACAAGACAGGGATGTCCACTCTCACCACTGTTATTTAACATAGTACTGGAAGTTCTAGCTACAGCAATCAGACAACAAAAAGAAACAAAAGGCATCTAAATCGGCAAGGAAGAAATAAAGCTTTCATTATTTGCAGATGATATTATACTGTGCATAGAAAACCCAAAAGACTTTACCAAAAAACCACTAGAACTGATAAATGAATTCAGTAAAGTCAGAGTATACAAAATCAATGTACAGAAATCTGTTGCATTTCTATACACCAATAATGAAGCAGCAGAAAGAGAAGTTAAGGAATCAATCCCATTTATAATTGCACCAAAAACAATAAGATACCTAGGAATAAACCTAATCAAAGAAGTGAAAGACCTACACGCTGAAAACAACACTGATGAGAGAAATTGAAGAAGACACTAAAAAAAAGGAAAAACATTCCATGCTCATGGATTGTAAGAACAAATATTGTTAAAATGTCTATACTACCTAAAGCAATCTACACATTTAATGCAATCCCTATCAAAATACCAACAGCCCAGACTGGGGTGCATGGGTGGCTCAGTCAGTTTAGCGTCCAATTCTTGATTTCAGCTCAGGTCACAATCTCACAGTTTGTGAGTTTGAGCCCTGCATTGGGCTTGCTGCTGTCAGCATGGAGCCTGCTTCAGATTCTCTATCTCCCTCTTTCTCTGCCCCTCTCACCCTCTCAAAAATAAATAAACGCTTCCTTAAAAAGAGCCAAAAAGAAATTCTGGAATTGAAAAGTACAACAACTGAAAGGAAAAATTCACTAGAGGGGCTCAACAGAGGATTTGAGCAGATACAGATACCAGATGAAAACATCAGGCACCAAATGTTTCCACATTGTATTCACAAATTCCATTGAACTGAATGAGAGTTGGGAGGCTCAACATAGCTTCAGTCTCCTCGCCACCTCTCTCTACCTATAGTGGTAAAAGTCTTGGAATGCATTGGAGAATCATCAGAGAACAGCAATAAATTTTAAGTCAAGTGAGGGAAGGTTCTAAAGAATCATTATTAGAGATGGAGGGTGGCATCTCATTCTATCATTTGGCTACTTGCCTATGTAACAGATTTTCTGATTTCTTCTATGGGACCAAGGGGCAAGATAGTCATTTGGAGAGAAATAGCAAGACAGAGATCAAAGAGCATTTATTCTGGGTGAAGCCAAGATATGTGAGTTTCCCAGGAGTCAAAGAGATACAAAGAATGACACTTGGGCTTGAGTTCTCACCTCACCCATGATGGCTGCCTATTGGGCAAAGGGCTCCTGGCAATAAGACACTATGTGGTATACCACTAAAGGCAGTATTTGAAGTGGGTTCAAACTGACGTACATCTTACATCTTTTATATATAAGAACTGTACAGTGGGAAGAGCCATCCAAGGAACCTCTGAAAAAATATGTCTATAAGCCTCAGGTCAGAGGGAGCATTTATGTTCACGCACACACAAGGCTTCTGGGGAGGAGCAGTAGTAGTCAACACATAAGACTACAAAGGTGCCTCTTCTATCAGAGATGTCTGCCCCAAGTACCACCACCCCTACTGTATCTCCCTGAGCTCCGGTACAAAGCGGGAAGAAAGAACCCAGAAGAGAGCAGTATAGAAGACATCCGAAAAACCTCTCCCTTATTCACAACCCCTCAGGCCCAGGCCCAGCACTGGAGGCCTAGAGGAAGAGTTCATGATAAACTGAAGAAGAGATCGAAGTTTCAAACTGCACTGACCTGGGCATTTTCAAATAGAAGACTAACCAGGCAACTAAAAAATCTACCTGGGATATCTTTAAGGAAGGGAAAAGGGAGCTGGACAGAGAATGTTTGAAAGGAGTGGTTGGAGAAGAAATATTCTTGTCATGTTCTGTAAACCAGTTCCATAAAGATACCATGGAAATTATTATAATGAGTGAGTACACAGCCCAACACAACTGTTTGTGTCATTCTTATGTATCCTGAAAACACATCACTGTGCAACCATAATGAACTTTGAGTGTCTTCTCTTCTCTGTGCCTCAGATCACTCATCTAGAAAATGAACTCATTTTACAAAATCATCTCCGATACCTCTTTGTTCTAACTTTCTTCAGCACAGTAACCAATCGTTGTATACCAATAAGTAACCCAAGGGTAGCCCTTTACAAAGAATCCAATTCTTACAAACACCTTGTGCATAGGTAAAAGAGATATTCTTGGTCCCTTTTGAGATTAAGAGGATTGTGAGACTTAGGGAGGCCAAATGCTCCAGGTGGTGATTGGCCTGAGGAGTACCGTGAATCAAGCCTTCTAACTGAGAAGCATATCCTCTTTTCAGTAAATCACACCATTTTGTGCCTAGTGCAATCCTGAATATCATCCAAAATATTTCCTCGCAAATTTTCTGCAAATCTTCCTAACTGCTAGAGCAGATCACTGGTTGGGGGGGGGGCGGGGGAAGCAAGTATCTAGACTGGCCCAGAGAAGAGGCAATAGGCTGCAGGGAAATGAGGAACTTGTAAGTCATCTAAGAAGTTTCTTCCACTTGGGCTAACATCAGAAGGAAGGAAGTTGGTTGGTGACCTGACAGCAGAATCAAGAGGAAGAGAAATGCTGTAATCTTTTTTGAATTCACTTTCATAAACAGAAAAAGCCTCTCCAGAGATTTCCAGATTGATATTTTTTCCAAATAGATGGTGCTGGCAGATGACTGACGTCCAGGCTCTTCATGTGACGATATTTGTGTAAAGCATTTGGAATCATGTTTATTATGCCGAGAATGACATCCTGGGGAAAGTGCGTGTTTCTTTGGATTTTAACATCTACAAGCATCTACCATTATGTGAGGCCAGCTCTTATTTACACAAAGGATCACTTTTCCAACCTTCTGTCCACTCGGCATTCTTGAAGCCCTGCATTACATTGTTTCATCATGTGGTCATGTGTTTTGGGTTACCCTCATCATAAACTGCAGCTGCAGGAAAGAAGTGTGTACCCAGTCTACTTTAAACTTAATAAAATCTTCCACATGGAAAATGAATTAAACCATCCTATTGTGGTACGTGTTTATTGTGACGACGGAGAGGGAGGTGCTTGGATTTCTGTGTTTTTGGTTTAGGCCATCAGACTTCCAAAGCCCCCTAGGACATCGTCCTCTGCAGAGGAAATCCACTAGGACCTCAATATTCAAAGGCTGAAGTGACTAAGTAGGTCTCTGCGGAGAAGAAAGTGTCAGCCAAAACGATTGGGAGGTTCCACCCCCGCGCCGTTCCTTCTCAAGGCTGATCAGATCTGTGGGGTCCCACTCTAAACTTATCACCTCACTCAGACAGGGGCTAGTTTGCCACTGCCCCCCGATGTGCTTAGAACTGAAAAAAACATTTTAATTAAAATAAATTTGGAGTTCACAGATTCCCTGATTCTTAAATCCAGAATCTACCTTCAGGGTATATTTGATTTTAAAAAGAAGGAGAAGGAGGAGGAGAAGGAGGATGAGGAGGAGGACGAGGAGGAGGAGGAGGAGGGGAAGGAGAAGAAGAAGAAGAAGAAGAAGAAGAAGAAGAAGAAGAAGAAGAAGAAGAAGAAAAAGAAGAAGAGGAAGAAGAAAGGGATAGAAGAGGTTTTCTAAGGAACAAATAATCAAGTCCAAGTGCAGGGTTCTCATGGATCTTTAGCCTCTTTCCTAAGTTTAATATGCCGGATAGGGGCCCTCAAGTAGTATTTGTTTAGAAATTCAAGAGGATTTGACCCTATCTTCTTTCCCACAGTAGGAGAAAGAGTTTTCTGTGAAAGCCTGTTCCATCACCCTCTTCCAATGTGTATGCACATGCACACACACCACCACCACCACCACCACAGCTCAAATGCCTAGAGCGGTGACTCCTAGGAAAACTTGCATGACATTACATGTCTCCTCAGAGATGTTGGGCACCATAACCTAAACATGCACACTCGCACATATATTTACCTACACAAGATGCTCTCGTTAATGTTCTTGATGGAACAATTATTACACTTCAAAGCATGGGATGGCACAGATATAGATGAGAAATGCATCAAATCTCTGAAAATACCGGTCATTGGCTGAGCCTCGGGTAACTCTACCCTGGATGAGTTAGTCTCTGTTCTGGGATGATTTCGTCTGTGTTCCAAGAAGTGGGTGGGTGTGCCTCGCTGGAGAGGGGGACAAAGGGAGCAGGAGAAGAGTGAGAGAAAAACCTGTTGACAGGACAGTTGTTACATTGATGAGTGTGGAATATAGCACATGGAAGACCTACCTGGAGCACCTTTGAGTTTCTAGTGTCCTTTTTCTCCCAGGAATGCATTCTGTCATGCATGTTGAAGCATCCTCAATCGAACCACTAAGAAATCCTTACAGATTACCAGTTGCTTTTTACCACAGGCAATTGATTATGTTAGAGTGTCTGAAAACTTGATGCATTTAATGCCTATGCTTAAGGGCAAACACAATTGCAAATTATTTCATCAATGCCACACATTCACTTAAAAAATACATTTAACTCTTAATTCTAAATGTGCCCACAGTTATAGTTTGGATTTTCTTGGCCACTGACTACCGAAAGTAAGTCTCTTTTATGAAATACTTTATCGTTAAGATATGGCACGCATCAAAGCATCTCGAGGATGTTTGATGAAATGACAAGGGACCAAAGGAAAACTCACTGAGGGTCACGTTAGTGCACATACACACACTCACATAAAACTTGTCACTGATCAGACCCTGTATGGCCTCCTGGAAGTCTATTTCTGAGGAATGGATTTGCAGAGGAATCTTGGCCAACATCCTGTATGAACCAAAGAGACAGGAATTGTAGTGCTGCCTCAGGTATCAGCTTAGATTCCCTGCAGCTTCTAGCTGGAACTGGAATGTTCCTTCCAAAGCACTGGAGAATTGCCGCTCCACCCAGATTCTGCTGGATGATGTGATTCTTGGCACCTTAATTATACTCAAAACTTCACACCATCTTGAAAATCCGTTTCAGAGTTCAGAGCTGGGTTGTCCCGTACATGGTTGCTGACAGTCGCTGACAAGGGCCATAAACTATCAAATAGCTTAGAACAGCGATCACAAAGCATGTTTGATTATGCAAGCCTAGAAGTCAAAATAAATACACACGAATCCTAAATATATGTATGTCAATTTATAAATTATATACATGAATCAGTAACCATACATTTTGTATATTATAAAACATACATAATGGAATAAAGATGGGGTAAATAACTGATATTTTTAAATGTGTTGTTCACTGTGATGGCTTCATCCTATGGAAAGGCTAGGAAAGGTTGATCTATAATGGAAGTGGTTGTCAATTCATGTCTTGTATGGATTTCTTGATAATGTTAAATATGTGTGGCTGAGTTTTCTTCAGCTATGAATAGAGGCCGTAAAGTGGCTGATGATGGCCAACTTGGCAGAGGAAGAGTTACTTCTGAAATTTTCTTATTAACTTGAGAGTGCAATAATAGTATTACCTCAACCCATGGTTTCCTTACAGACAAATTTTCAAGCCGTTGGTCCATTATTTGAGGTTGATTCTAGTTAAAATTGGGTAATATAATCTCTCAATTCACTTAACAAGGTTCTCATTGCAATTCTCCAGGGGTCTGTCATAAGGACCGAGTGTAGGGCGCCGGTGTAAAAAATTTAAATATTGGCAAAATGTAACTTCTTTTTTATTTTCTAGATTAAACGTAAATGCAAATATAAGTTCTAATCTCTTCTTCCTGTTGATTATCTTGCTTATCCTCTGTAGTATATCTACCTCACTTTGGAGATGAAGAGAAGGGCCATAGTCATCTAGGCTCTTAAGAATCCACAGCATGAACTGTCTGTCATCAAATGACAGCTCCAATGTCCCCTCTCCAGAGACATCTTTCCTTAGCATAGCTTCCCTTCTGGAATTATATCGAAGTGGGTATCCTGTCTGTTTACACCTCCTTGTCCCTTGACTGGATGATCCATTAAACCTTTGATTAATGTAATGGTGATGTTAATATAATTTCGGTGGGTACCATTTACTCCACTCTCCTCAATACAGTGGCACGGCTATGATACCTTTACAGCGCTAAGAAGTATAGCCTGGCCTTAGTCGCATGTTCCAGTTACCTTCTCCTGTGCTGAAATGGATCATCACATATGATGGTTAGCTTGTGAAGTTGGAGAAGAATTCCTAGCTTCTACCACAGAAACCAAAAGTGTTTCCAGTTCCTATCTTGTAGAATTCCAAACCCAGACTACTTAAGTGAAAATTACATGGAGGCTCAAAAACTCTGTTTCCTCTGTATTAACTTTGAAGACGAGAGGCTACAAACTTTGAAATTATTTCATGGAGCCTTTCCAGGTCACAAAATGGCATCTGAAACCTAAATGATTATAATTATTACTATTTAAATATTTGTTTCCTAACTCAGGGAAAAGAATATGTGTAAAAATGGCATGCAGTGAATAGGAGACCGTTTTGAGTACTTCCTCTATGTCAGTAATTTTACCAGTATTCGTAATTTATTTATTTATTTTTTTCAACGTTTATTTATTTTTGGGACAGAGAGAGACAGAGCATGAACGGGAGAGGGGCAGAGAGAGAGGGAGACACAGAATCGGAAACAGGCTCCAGGCTCTGAGCCATCAGCCCAGAGCCCGACGCGGGGCTCGAACTCCCGGACCGCGAGATCGTGACCTGGCTGAAGTCGGACGCTCAACCGACTGCACCACCCAGGCGCCCCAGTATTCGTAATTTAAAATTCAAAAATTTAAATCATTTATAGTGGTTATTTTCATTCTCATTTAATATGTAGACATCAAGACAACAGAATGTACTTAGGGTTTTTTTTTTTTAAGTCTTAGGGAAAAACAAAAAACACTCATAAAATAGTTTTTATTTCCACCATTTTCCATTATTAATAACGGCAAAGACAAACATTTCTAAAATTTTAAATAAGTATTTAATGGATGTTGTGGCAAGCAGAATAATGGCCTCCAAAGATGCCCACGTTCTTTTTTTTTTAATTTTTTTTAACATTTATTTCTTTTTGAGAGAGCACGAGTCGGGGAGGCGTAGAAAGAGAGGGAGGCACAGAATTGGAAGCAGGCCCCGGGTGCCGAGCTGTCAGCATGGAGCCCGATGGGGGGCTCGGACCGACAAGCCTTGAGATCATGACCTGAGCCAAAGTCAGACACTTAACTGACTGAGCCACCCAGGCGCCCCTAAAGATGTCCACATTCTAATCTCTGCAGCTCTGAGTATGTTACCTTACATGGCAAATGGGACTTTGCAGATGTGATTCAGTGAAGGATCTTGAGCGGGGGAGATTATCTTGGATAATCCAGGTAGGTTCGCTGTAATCAGAAGGCTCCTCTAAGTGAAAGAAAGAGAGGCAGGAGGGGCAGAGATGTGAGGATGGAAGCAGTGTCACGGCGATGTGGTGTGAGAAAGACTCAGATGGCCACTGCTAGCTTTGAAGATGGAAAAAAGGCCGTGAGCCAAGGAATGCAGGCAACTTCTAGAAGCTGGAAGAGACAGGGAAACAGAATCCCCCCGCAGAGCCTCCAGAAAGAACAGAGCCCGGCTGACACCTTGGTTTTAGTCCAGTGAGACTCATTCTGGACTTCTGACCTCCAACACAATAAAATAAGAAATTGGTTTTGTTTTAACCCACTAAATTTGCGGTAATTTGTTAGAACAGCAGCACAAAACTAATACAGCCATCTTTTTCAAATACGCATTTTTAAAAAGTTCATCAATTCCTCTGTGTAGCCTCTCACATTCAGCCCATGACAAATTTTGATGGCTTCAACAAAATAGTTTAGCTAGAGTTTTGAAATCTGAGATTTTATCATATTAGAAAATCATTTTAAATCATGCAAATTAGGTAATAATGCCAAGTTTGTGTGGGTGATTATTTATAACTCAGTTCTTATGTAAAAAGACACCTATTTGACAGAAAGCAAAGCTATACCGTAAACTATCTGAATGTTCAGTCTAAGCCTTCTGTTTCTCGGGAATTGAGCAGGAGTAGGTGCTCGAGAAATGTTGTCAAGAGACATAGATGGCTGGGAGGTGGTCTTCAGACCTACAGACCTTCCCTGGTTTCAGAGTCTGATACTTGGCTGTCTACAACCCATTCCTCTAATGGAACTGATGGGATCACATATCCAGTATTGTTTCTCAAATAGAACTAGAACTAATGGCCTGGGAAATGTACCATTAGCTGGAACTGGAAACAATCATGATACTTGATGAGTCTTAGCACCCTGGGTGGACTATGATTTTCCAGTAGTCAGATTAAGTGCTGCTACCCAGTCTTCCCTACACAGTGCCCTGGAGAGTGAGATCCACCAGTAAATTGCTTTAAGAACAATCCATATGGAAACCATTGGCAATAGCATAGCCTAGCATATGGCAAGTGACATGTATACATATAAAAATAAGAGCTGTAAACATCGCAAGCTATTTCAATCGTGAAATCATATCCTTCCCCACCACCACCTCTCCAACAAAACACAGCAAAGAGTACCCCGGCCCCCCTCTGCCACCTGAGCCACCCAGAAAGAATGTGAATCGTGCAGTAATGGCTGTCATTGTACCAGTTAGGGTCCCTATAGGAAGCAGATGACACATCCAAGTGAGTTTACATAGACAGTCATTGACGAACTTTTTACAGAGGATTGGACAGGATTGAAAGACTGATGGAGTGATCATAGGCACCAAAGGATCAGCAATAGGGGGAAGCTGCTGGTACCACTCCTATATCTGGAGGGGCAAAGGAAAGGAATGTTCTTTCTGGTACCAGAGACTAGAGCTGTTGTCTAAGTAGGATGTCCTGACAGGAGCCGTTCCCACAGCAGAAGGCAACCACTGGCAGAACCACAGCAGGGAGGAAGTGGGAAGGGCAATTACCATGAAGTCATCTTCTACCCACCCATCTGTCTCTTGCAAGAGCCTCCCCTTGGCCAATGCCCCCCAAATTGCAGCTGGTCAGTCGTCTGGATGATACAGTCCGTGGGTGTCTCTTTGGGAGAGACAACTGGACAAAGCAAGATAAGAATGAATGGAACATACGAATATATAGCAGTTTTTCAATTCAGCAGATACTATAACGAGTACCTACTGTGAGCCATGCTCTGTGAGATGCACAGGGTAGAAGTGATAGAAGTGGTTTAGTTTGCCTTACAAAACTCACAGACTGCCAGGGGAAGACACAAAAATAAATGATGAGATGATGGCAATGATACTATGACACAAAAAGAACAGAGTATTATGGAAACACTTAAAGGAACAAGCCTATACATAAGAGGTCAGTGAAGATTTCTAAAAGGGAGTCAAATCTAAGCCAAAATATGAATTCATTGGCCATCGCTGGCTTTCAGCAAGGACTGTTCTAAGGGCTTTACACGTAACGCATTCAATCCTTCCAAGGAATCTATGACTCAGGATACATCATTACCCAATTCTTTTTTATTTAAAAAATTTGTTTTTCATTTTTTAATGTTTATTTATTTTTGAGAGACAGAGACAGAGTGCAAGCAGGGGAGGGGCAGAGAGGAGGAGACACAGAACTCAAAGCAGGCTTCAGGCTCCAAGTTGTCAGCACAGAGCCCGACACGGGGCTCGAATTCACGAACCATGAGATCGTGACATGAGCCAAAGTCAGGTGCCCAACCGACTGAGCCACGCAGGCGTCCCTATTATTACCTAGCTTAAAGATGGAGAATTTGATGCATAGGGCCATGACTTGGCCAACGTCACACAGCTTTAATTGGTGAATTCAGGTATCTAGCTCCAGAGCTGCCTCTTAAACCATTACCCTACAGGTAAGGAGAGTTCAAAGTAGAGGGAAAATCCCAAGCTAAGGGCTTGAGAGATCAATAGGATTATAGGCTGCGGAAGTGAAAACACATCATGCAGGGCTCCGTAAACAATGTAGCAAAGTATTGTTTTGTTCTTACTGTTTACTTATTTTTGTGAGAGAAAGCGTGAGTAGGGGAGGGGAAGAGAGAGGTGGGGGGGACAGAGGATCTGAAACGGGCTCTGTGCTGATAGCAGAGAGCCCGATGCAGGGCTCAAACTCACAAACCCGTGAGATCGTGACCTGAGCCGAAGTCAGATGCTTAGCCAAATGAGCCACCCAGGCACCTCGCAAAGTTTTGGTTTTAACCTAAAAACAATGCGAAGCTTCTGTAGAGTGTTTTAACTGGGAAAAACAATTTCTAGATTTGCACTTTCATAACATTCTACCTGTAGTAGGGAGAAGGTATTAAAGTGGATCAAGATGTGAGATAAGTAGATGGGGCGCCTGGGTGGCGCAGTTGGTTAAGCATCCGACTTCAGCCAGGTCATGATCTCGCGGTCCGTGAGTTCGAGCCCCGCGTCGGGCTCTGGGCTGATGGCTCAGAGCCTGGAGCCTGTTTCCGACTCTGTGTCTCCCTCTCTGCCCCTCCCCCGTTCATGCTCTGTCTCTCTCTGTCCCAAAAATAAATAAACGTTTGAAAAAAAAAAAAAAAAAAGATGTGAGATAAGTAGAACAACTATGAGTGCACCGTGCAAAATTTACTATGCAGCTCAGTAATTCCAATCCTAGAAATGAAATTTATCTCCACTTGGGAGATTTGTATATGAATGTTCATAGCAACATCATTCATAATAACTCAAAAATGAAAAAAAGCTCTAACGTCCATTAGCGGGTAAATTGATAAACAATATATGATCTATCCATACAATGGACTATTATTCAGCCATAAAAAAGGAATTAAGTGTTGACTCATGCTACTGCGTGGCTAAGCCTCGAACACATTGCGCTAAGTGAAAGGAGCCAGTCACAAAGGGTCACATATTATATGGTTCCTTTATGTGAAATGTCCAGAAAAGGTAAATCTGTCAAAAAGACAAAGATTAGAGGTTGTCAAGGACTAGAGGTGTGAGCAAGGATTAATTGAAAACAGTAGAGAGGGATCTCTTTGGGGTGATGGAAATGTACTAAAACCAGATTCTAGTAATGGTTGTACAACTCCATGAACTTACTAAAAATCATTGAGATGCACACATAAGGGATAAATTTTATGATATGTAAACTATATCTCAATAACTTTTACAAAACAACAAAACAAGACAGGTTGTTTTGATAACACAAGGAAGACAAGATGGTGGCCTGAACCAAAGTAGGGGCAGTGGAGATGAAAAGTAGAGAAGTTATTGAAACTGATAATGCCACCTATGGTCAGGAGAGATGACTGAAAATTTTATGTACCTTGACCCAGATGCTTTGAGAAAGAGACTATGGATCTTTGCCATCCTGGTGATGGATGTCTGTGAGCGAAGACAGAGATCTGCAGCTATGGAAGGGAGATTACCCAGCAGGCAATACCTTTGGATTGAGCAGTAGCTCTCTGCTGATGATAATGCATAGAATTCTTGAATATACATTTTCTGGCATGAGAAGGGAGACTTTAAGAATTAGCCAAATATTTTGGACTAAACTCTAAGAAGGTATTGAGAACAAGCATAGCACCATGTCTTTGTGGATGACTGCCCTCATATATGTCAGTTTTCCAAAACAAGAATGAGGATATCTGGGTTCTTGAGTTAATACCTCTTTCCACATCATGTGACATTTGGTATCCCTTGAGGAATGCTTGGGTTGTGAGGTCCCCTAATGTAGCTTTAGAGCCAAGAAAATGTCAATGATCCTTCTGCTTTCCCCTCGAGCCACAATAAAATCCAGGGTCTGATTAGTTGTTTGGGCGACACCTAGTCATGTTTTGATGGAGTTTGGTAAAACAAGTAAGAAGATCCATTTTTCCCAGGCCCATGAAATGCATGTAGTGGTAAGAAAATTGGGTTAGACTGTGTTTCCCCTGCCAGGACGCGGAGCTCTCCATGTAGTTCAATATCCCCTAAGGGATGGTCGAACCTTTCAGCATATGGTAAGTTAATCTCTCTTCTGCTGGGTTATCAGGGGGTCAGCTGAAAGGTCAGAAGCCATGACAAGAACATGAGAAGCCTAAGCTTGAAGTTCTGAATTGTAGGGTGACTTTTGAAAACCTGGAATGGGGGTGAAGACGTCTAGGACATGGTAAGAAGGGGAAATTCCCTGCTCTGTTTTCAGCTTTTCTCCGGGTTGCCTTTTCTCTTCTAAGAGATGGAAGTTACTTGCCTCTCTGATTTTAAGCTGAGATCTGGGCCACTTGACTTAAAGCAAAATATTTCTTCTGGTTAAAATACCTTGGGGGAGATGATCTGGGCCGGCAATATAAGCTAAGAATTTTGTGTATAGAGGGCCGAATATATGCTGGCTTCCTATGTGGTCTGAACTGTGAGGCTTAACATGGGCAAGTTGGTGTGACAAGAAAGAAGCTTGCGCCTTAACTATTCATCAGTATATCCTGTGGGCCACATCCCATTCTATTCCTGTAGGCTTCAAAGCCACCCTCGGAGCACCTGAGAAACTTCCTTATTTACAGAAGGTTTTCCTGAGTTCTACTTTGTATTAAAAACAAAGTCATGTTCCGCTGCCCTTTTAGTCGTAAAATTGGAGAGATGACTTATTGACAGGGTAGGGCCTTGTTTTCTTTTTTATCCTTTTAATTCCTTTTAAGCCTTCAAATCACATCATTTGCTGTGACAATAACACTTTTTCAGCCCGAGTGCTTGGGAAGCAAGTGAGCAAACCGAATTCTGTACTGCCTGAAAGAGCACTGAGTAAAACGCAAGCTAAAATTGGATTGCCGTAGGGGCGCCCGGGTGGCTCAGTTGGTTGAGCGTCCGACTTCAGCTCAGGTCATGATCTCACAGTTCGTGGGTTCGAGCCCCGCGTCGGGCTCTGTGCTGACGGCCCAGAGCCTGGAGCCTGCTTCAGATTCTGTGTCTCCCTCTCTCTGCCCCATCCCCACTCATGCTCTGTCTCTGTCTTGAAAATAAATAAAACATTTAAATAAATAAAAATAAAATTGGATTACTGTATCATTATTAAGAGAAAAGATTTAAGAAGTGGATGAAAGACAACCCAGATTGCTCATGCTGTGTTGAAGACCTTGAAATAACATACCTTGGTTCCAAATACACTTACTGGACAATTACCAAGAGAGAATGAGCCTAGAACGTTATGTTCTGGTTTTGTGAGGACTTTGTTGACAATAGCATTTGCAAATCTGGATACAGAAACATAAAGAAACTTGAGTCACGGTGAGGCGACACTGGAGAGTGACTTGGAGAACTTTCTTTTTTGTGAAGAGGCATAATTGTTTGTGTTTCTTCGTTTAAAGCTTTGAACCTGCTCACTTGCCCGCATAATGCTTTTACTTTGTGGGCTTGTTTTAACTCACAGGGAGCATCAGCAAAACCATGTTTTTGGTAGCAAATTCAGAAATTAGCTCCATTTGTTTCTGAGGATAAGAGACGTTGTTCAGTTTACCTTTGGGCCGAAATGTTAACCTTTAGCATTTGTGGCTGTTTCCCTTAAGCAGTAAGGTGTTTGGGGAAGCTTTGGTTTCCCCGAGAAAAAAAACAGTTGATTTCTACAGCACTGAAACAAAATGTAAATATTGATACAAATCATATGGGGATCTTAATGAAACATTATTAAAAGCTCATTTAAATGTAGACAAAAGAGATTGTTTTTACTTGGGAGATTCTGTTGAGAAAGAAGATGTGTGTAATCACGTACGCTCATTGGGTTTTTTTTTTATTTTTTTTAAACGTTTATTCATTTTTGAGAGACAAAGAGAGACAGAGCATGAGTGGGGAAGGGGCAGAGAGAGAGGGAGACACAGAATCCGAAGCAGGCTCCAGACTCTGAGCCGTCAGCACAGAGCCCGACGCAGGGCTCAGACTCACAAACTGCGAGATCATGACCTGAGCCGAAGTCGGTCGCTCAACCGACTGAGCCACCCAGGTGCCCCTCATTGGGTTTTGTTTTGTTTTGTTTTGTTTTTTTGTATCTATATAGCTGTCAATGTCAAATCAGTGAAATGCATCATGTTTAATATCTGTTCCAGTCTAAGGGATTTGAAAATAGCCTATATTGTTAACACGTAGCCCATATAACAGCACATTCTTTTTGAAGTACCTCTTCCAGATCCCAAGACAGTTAGGTGAGGATTAAACTTTAAACTTTAGTTGTTCTGATGAGGAAAAAAAAAAGTCCTCTCCATATGGCCAGAGTTCAAACTGGGTGGGTAGGAATATAAATTGCTTTGGCCACTATGGGAAACAGTACGTAGATTCCTCAAAAAATTAAGAATAGATCTACCTTAAAATCCAGCAACTCCATTTCTGGGTACATATCCAAAAGAAATGAAAACAGGATATTGAAGAAATATCTGCACCCGTTTACTGCAACATTATTCACAATAGCCAAGGTACAGAAATAACCTAAGTGTCTATCAACAGATGAATGTGGTGTATATACACAACGGAATATTATTCAGCCTCGAAAGAAGAAAATCTTGCCTTTTTCAACCACATGGGTGGACATCGAAGGCATTCTGCTAAGTGAGAGAAGCCAGATAGAGAAAAACAAATACCGTACGATCTCACTTATATGTGGAATCTAAAACAGCTGAACTCATAAAAACAGAAAATAGAATGGTGGTTACCAGGGCCTGGCGTGAGGGAATGGGGAAAGGTTGTTGAAGGGTACAGACCTCCCACTAGTACATAAAGAAGTCCTGGGAATCAAATGCACTGCGTAGTGGCGATATTACAAACTTCAAAGCTGCCCGAGAAGCTAGACCTTAGTTCTCATCACAAAAAAGAAGTGGTAATTATGTGACTTGAGAGAGGTGTTAGCTAAGGCTACAGTGGGAATCATATCGTAATATATAAATGTATCAGATCAATACATCGTATACCTTAAACGGTCAATTGTTTCACAATTTGAACAATTAAAAATTAAAAAAAAAATTGGGCGCATACGTTGGGCTAGGTCATTGGTCAGTTTCAGAATACCTGGTAAACAAGAGGCCTGGAGCCAACTAAGATAGAAAGCAAGATCAATGTCCTGATCCTATCCGCCCCCCCCCCCCCCCCAGGCATGTGGCCATGAATGGAGACATTTTTGGTTGTCACAGCTGGAGGAAAGTCTACTGGAATCTAGTGAGCAGAGACCAGGGATGCTGTCAAATGTCCTACGAGGCCCCCTGCCGCTGAGACTGGGGGCGCAGGTTGGCAGTGTTATGATGTCAAGTCACGTGGGTGAGAGTATGGCGACTCCAGGCAATCGACCCCTTTGGAATCAGCGTTTGAGGTAGAATGGGAAGTTCCACTCTGTCATACAGACACACTAAGAAAAGACCTCAGTCTCCACAGAGAGAGAACTGGTGTCTAGCACCAGCATGTGACATCTGTCCCACAAAGAAAATAAGACAGCTGTTCCAGTCAGGATAACTAATGTCAGCTGTTGTAATGAACAGTGACTTTCCACAACCGTGTGTTCCTCACACACATTTCACTCCAGTGTGGTTGACCGGTGACAGTGGAAAAGGTGTCCAGGGACCCAGGTTCTTTCAGTCGAGCGGCTCTGTCACCACCAGAGCCTTAGGGACCTTTGCGATGTTCTCAACATCTGGCCAAGAGGTGACTGAAGAGAGAATTTCAAAGACTACGCAGAAGGTTTTAGGAGGCAGGCGACTTGCCCCAGGCCAGCTCTATTCCCTGGCCTCACTTAACTGTAAGGGGCTGGGAAGTGTTTAGTTTTGTGCCCAGGAGGGATTGGCAAGCACATGCCAGTGTTTCTGCCAGGATATCATTTCAGTATCTGAGGGAAATGTGATGGAGCTTGAAATAGGATAGTATTTGAAATCAGCTGCATAAATTGTGAAATGGATTCTCTTTATAGTCTGGCAGGGCAAAATTTACATTTCTTTGACGAGAAAGTAAAAATAATCAAAACTCATGAATTTCAGAAACCCGCTCTTACCCTGTCAGTTTATCCCCCTTTGTTCCTTCCCCACTCTTCCTGCAGCTTGGGCTGTTACCCGGAGATGTTGAGGTCGGCTCAGAGACAGTGAGCAACTGAGCTGGCAGCACAGAGGGGCCTGGAAGTAATGATCCAGGCTGTTTTTAAGGTCCGGACACTATGCTAACCCATAGCATTTGTTACAGAAAAGACACAGCTCAGACATCACCAGCCTTGAAATTCTCACATCCACTTCCTGTCAAAAGCCCAGCTGTGAAATGCTCGACTCGTTCTAATCGAATTTGTTCTCCTAAGTTAGTGCTGCCCAAGTTGGTTGTATGCAAGAATCATCTGGGATGCCATGGTAGACAGATTCTAAGACCACCCTCCCCCAATGAATTTCTTTTTCTGGTACTCCCCCTCCTCCCGTTGTGTAATCCTCTCCCTTTAATGTGGGTGGGACCTGGGACTTGCTTTTAGCCAAAACAATATGGCAAAGGTAATGGGATGTCACTTCTATGATCGCATTACCAAGATTGTAACCCCTATCTCGCTAGTGGGCTCTCTCTCTTGCTGGCCTTGATCAGGCAAGCTGCCATGTTGGAGAGGCCCATCTGAAAAGGTACTGAGGGCATCCTCCAACCAATAGCCAGCAAGGAACCTAGGACTTTAGTCAAACGGCCCTTAAATAACTGAATTTTGTTAACAACCTGCATGAGGTTAGAAGTGAATCCTTCCTCCGTCAGACCTTCAGATGCAATCCCATCTCCAACTGGCATATTGACTACAGCCTTATAAGACCCTACAACAGAGGTACCATCTAAGGCTGTGGAGTAATAAATGAGTATTGCTTTGAGCTGCTAAATGTGTGATCATTTGTCTGCAGCAATGATAACGAATATAGTTGTTTGTTGAAAATACAGATTCCCAGGTCCTAGCCACAGAATCTGTTTAGCAGGACTGGAGACGGACTTAGGAATCCCAAGGTGTTCACCATCACCTCAGATGGATTCTGAAGTACCTGGTTTAGAAATCACTCCAAATTCTCTCCTCTTTATTCTTATATCTAGTCATCCTCAGCAGAAAGTTCTATAACTCAGCAGTATTATTTTTACTCCCAACAGAAGTGACGTAGAAGTTACATTTCAGTGATTTTTCTCTTGGTCCATTATTGAAACATACGCATTTATTTTCTATTGCGGCTGTAACAAATTACCATAAGTTTCATGGCTTGAAAAACTATAAATTTATAATACAGTTTTGGAGGTCAGAAGTCCAAAATTAGATCTCACTAGGCTAAAATCAAGATTTCAGCTGTGGTGATGCTTTATGGAGGTTCTAGGGGAGAATTGGTTTCCTTGCCTTTGATTCATGGCTCCCTTCTAGCAATGGTATCACTGAGACCTCTGCTTCTGTCATCACATCTCCCTCTGACTATGCCCCTGCCACCTATGGTTTTTCATCTAAGGCCCTTTGTGATTCTGTTGGGCCCACCAGGATAATTAAGGAGAATCTCTCTATGTCAAGCTGCTTAACTTGATAATGTCTGCAAGGTCCCTTTTGCTATGTAAGGTGACATTCACAGGCCTGGGGTTTAGGACATGAACATCTTTGGGGGACCATTATTTTGCTTACCACAAGATCCATTGAATAAAATATCTATGTCTTGATGCTGGTAAAATGTTTGTCTCTTTCTTTTTTTTAAATTTTTTTTTCAACATTTTTTATTTATTTTTGGGACAGAGAGAGACAGTGCATGAACGGGGGAGGGGCAGAGAGAGAGGGAGACACAGAATCGGAAACAGGCTCCAGGCTCCGAGCCATCAGCCCAGAGCCCGACGCGGGGCTCGAACTCACGGACCGCGAGATCGTGACCTGGCTGAAGTCGGACGCTTAACCGACTGCGCCACCCAGGCGCCCCGTTTGTCTCTTTCTTTATAGCACACAAACTTTGTAATTTGTCTGGTTTCTGTTTCTTCCCTGGCTACCGGTGCTCTTGGAGCTAATAGTTGTGTCCAATTGCAATACGTCTGCTGACTTGCTTTCTTATCCAGCTGCTGCCCTTGGTTCATTATTTTGTTCTTACTCTTTTATTCTTATTTTAGCAGTTCTGTTTTGTCTGTGTCACCTATTATAAGTTGATTTTGAAACATAACTAGAATATACAAATCCCCATATTTAAGCTTAACCCTTAGATCCTCTGATTCCTAATCTCTTGCCCTCCAAGGTCAGCACCGAGTGAAACATTTTCTCACTTGATACCTGGACTTTCTCCTTTCTATATCTCACTCTAATACTCCTTCTTTGTCCTTCCCACAGCCATCTCTGGACCTCCAAGCCACTCACCAATCTAGTTGTCAATTTTCCCCAAGGGACTGTGAGTGAGTAGCTCAGTCTCCACCCATTGGGTAGATTCTGCGAAGGCCCTTTATTTTGTGATGGATGAACTAGTCTCTGAACCCTTGGTCAGCCTGCCCATGGAAGAAAGATCTTCTGAACTGATCTCAAATACACTGGGCTCATTAAAGTACTTGAACAAATTGCCCTAGTAACTCCCATAATAGCCATACACCTCAGGGAGACAAATAATATTATCCATATGTTACAAGAGGAAATATTGAGTCAAAGAAGGCAAAGAGAGCTATAGATTCTATTTCTTTGGGAAAATTATCTCAGTTTCAGGGTTTTAGATGACTTAGATGGATGAATCCCAATCCTAGTTTTCCATTTCATCAGTACACCCCAATTATTGTTAGCAGTGGTTTGACAAAATAATTTTGTTAGCCTAATTAAAATATAGATTTCAGATTCCATAGTTTGGAATGGTCAGAGGAGCAGAAAATGGAGTGCAAACTTTAGAAATACGATTATTAAAGTGTCTGCCAAAATGTTTTGAAGTTAAGCATATATGTTCAGCTTAATACATTTTTATAAAATGAACACCTATATAGCCACTCTCTCCTTATGCCCAAATTCTGTCCATACCTCAAAGACCAGATTAGATGCTCTTCCACAAAGACTTGCATAAGCTTCCTCCTTGTAATCTTTTTTTTTTTTTCATTAAATTCTAGGACCATTTTAGTTGGATTCTTCTAATATCCCATAACGTCTGTATTTAATGTGTGTGTGCGTGTGTGTGTGTGTGTGTGTGTGTGTTCACATTCATTCGCTCTCACTGTTTTACTATAATTTGAATATGGTTCATCAGAGAAGAATGAGTGAATGAATGAGGAGGGAGTAAATGAGGGGTCAGGTTAATGGAGGTCACCCAGCCCGGGATGGAACAGTCAAGTCCACCATGTTTGGGAGTTAGACAAGGGTCAGTAAGCCAGGTGAGCCATGGCAGCTCTGGACAAACACTTCGGCCCTGACTTCAGGCTGAAGCTGGTCTTCACTCTGTCTACCTCCTGGGATCAGGTGGCCTGGATGCCCTTAAACAGTGATCAAGGTTAAAAGGGAATCCAATATTTTTAAGTGCATCCTGCTCCTGTTTAAAGAGAGATAGGATGAGTTTAAGGAGAGTAGGGCATACTGTCCCGCTGCTTTACCTACATTTATATTGTGTTTTACACTTTTCAGCAGGTTTTCACATATACATTCTTGATTCAAGCTCGGGGGAAAATTAATTTTGCTACTGTATTCATATCTGTTGACCATGGAAGAGAGTCTCCAGGGGCATCAAACACGCGCCACTTAGCTGAAGCAAGTAGAGAGAGATTGGTAAGACTCACCGGCTTCCCCACCTTTCCCAGGACAGGGTTTTTGTTCCTCAGCTGTGATCTGGAAGAGACAAACCTGTGGGTCCTCCGAGCATGATTTCATCCTTGGAGAAAACCTAAGAGATAGAAATTCGTATCCCTCCCTTTTTACAGATGATGGAACCAAAGAGCTTCAAAGAGTTTTAATGGCATGCCAAAGGCCGTCTGTCTACTTCCTAGTTGAATTGGCTGTGTTCTACTCAGTTGTGGTGCATGGGAGTCTGATACATAACGAGAAAGCAGACGTGGGGATTTCGATTCAAAGAAAGTGACCGAAGTTGTGCGAATTATGATCTTGTTTGTGACTAAAGTTTAATATGAAGTGATACCAGTTAAGTATTCTTAAATATGTACCCTGATTTATTGTAGATGGTAATAATTGAGTATCAACTCTATATAAGCCCCTGGGTTCATGGGGCAGTGCACCCCACAAAGCTGCCTTTTCCTCATATTCCAGATGGGAAGTAGGACACAACTCTCTTTGCTTTCAAAAATCAAATCTCTCTGGTCCTTTTTAAAAATTCCTATGGTCAGAATTAGCTGGGGCTCTGGCTCTTGATATTTAAAGAAAAACCTTTTAAATTAAAAAAATCCCACTTTCCCCCTCAAGAAGCCTACTTTTTATGTATCAAATGAGCTTTGTTTTGGGATTATTAGGATTTGCTATGAGTTTACTAACCTGATGCGGCAAAAACAGTCGAATTATGTGTTCTATGCAGTATCTGAAAGCAGTGTGCACTCAAGAAGTTTGTCTCTACCTGGTATGTAAAAGAAAAGTAACAGATAAGAAGGCTTAGGGGAGACAAGCACAAGGGATTCCCCCCAAATTCTCTTGCATTTATTACCATAGTATGATAGTTCATTATTATCATAGATACAAATTATCATATGCAGTAAATCCCATTAATCTTGCACACTTTCTCAGTTGATCATGCCAGGTTGAAGCCTGGAGGTTTTACCATAAAATCTGTTCATTTATGTATGTCTTCTGTAGGTATGTAGGTGTTTAGACATTAGAGATTAGAAATTGGACATTAGAGGTAGAGGTAGAGGTGGAGGTCATCAGTGCTTCTTCCCTGGGGGAAATTTCTGAGGGACACACACACACACACACACACACACACACACACACACCAGGGAACATTTAGCAATATCCAGACATGTATTTGGTTGTCACAGCTGGGAGAGAGAATATACTGGTATCTAGTGGGTGGAGGCCAGGGATGCTGCTCAACACCCTACAGTGCACAGGAGAGCCCCTCTCCCCCATACACACACACACACACACACACACACACACACACACGCACGCACACACACACCAAAGAACTTTCTGATCCAAAATGTCAATTGTGCTGAGGTTGAGACACTTTGAGATAGATACAAAGATAGCTAGATACATAGGTAGATACACAGATACACAGGAATAAAGCTAGTTATATGCTAAGTGCCAGACATTGTGCTTGGCAGACAATGATCAGGGCATCCCTCATTGACAACATAACTTGTTGTACAGTCATTGTGCGTTTTCACACCTCAACATCCCAGCCTTGTTTCCAGCCTACGTACAAACCCGGTTCTTTTTTGGGAAAAAGAAAGTGTCTCCTCTCCCAGGATTTGACATCTTTCTAATCAGCATCCTTTTAGGAGTAAAACCACCTAAACATGCGTTTCTAGGTGAAGGTAATTTTTTGTATAGCATACATAGTTCCTAGCGCTGATAACAAATTCAGCCGGCTTAATCAGATTCAGATTTGGTATGCTGTTTCAGTGGAAAAGGAAAACAAATGTAAGAGGGCACTTTGGAACTTTGGCTCTTGTTTAGGAGTTTATGTAATTTGCTGCATTAAAGTTTAAATCCAAGCTCGCAATAACTTCACATGTATGATATAAAACTAATTCAAGATGAACTATGCAGTCCCCTGAGATGTCTTTGCAGATCTCTGTCCCTGTTCTCCCACTTCCAATATGCCAACCATTACCAAAATCTCAATCAGTTTCTAGACAGAGATTTCTTGCATCTAATATGGCTTGTGGATTCTGGGACCAACGTCAATAAAAGATTTGGAGCCCTGGGTGTGAGTAGCCCGTCCAGGAAATACATGTTTGGACTGATTTAGGGTACACACTAATCAAACACTTTTTTTAAGTTTATTTTTTTATTTTGAGAGAGACACAGAGAGTGAGTGCAGATGGGGGAGGGGCAGAGAGGGAGCGAGAGGATCCCAAGCAGGCTCCCTGCTGTGAGCACAGAGCCCGAGGCGCCCCTCTCCCCCCTCCCGCCACACTCTCGAACCCTGAGATCATGACCTGAGCAGAAATCAAGAGTTGATCGCTTAACCGACTGAGCCATCCAGGTGCCTCACTAATCAAATACTTTTGATTGACTGTTAATATCTCACACTTAACCTTGTCAAGACTATCCTGACTTATAGTTACTACTGTTTCAAGTCCCTTTTTAGAAAAACACCATGGAACGTGTAAGTGAATGCACACTTGTCTATAGAAATTCTAAGCACGCATTAATTGCAGATTAACTGTGAGGTTAAATGATCAGGGAAACGTCTGTGAAATGCTGGGACCCCTTTGAAGAAGAGAACCCCAAAGACTTCATATGTGCAATTGTGAAAACTTAACCTAACCTTAGGGATTTTGACTTTTTTTTTTTTTTTTTTTTGGCTTCCCATTATATCTATTCCCAGGTAGACCAAAAGCTAGATTGATTTCTAAATAGAAGTACCCATTAGGATGAAGCCAAGGTCAATCCTAAATGTATCCTTCCAGCATTGGGACACCAGACAGTATGGGATTCTCAAAGAACAGCCCTCTAAGACATGACAGCTTTCAGTGTCAAAAGCTTGCTGATCAGTCTCTCTCTCCAAGGTTCCTGAAAAACTTGCCAAACCAGAGCTATTCATTGACACGTCTGCCTTCAAAATCACATAGAAAAAAAAAAAAAAAAAAACTAACATTTGAAAATAGAAAAAGGCAGAGAAGTTTCTCAGTACTCCAATATGTTTCCAATCTATGTCAAATCTCTCAGTTCTTTTAAAGACTAATCCTTTCTTCTGATCCCTGTAGCTTAAGAGAATAATAGCAGGGGGCCACCTAGCCAGGCCGGGGAGCTCGAACTGCTGGAGTCCACCAGAGGGATAGAGTCTATTTCCATATCTGTCTGTTTCCTTTGCATGTTTCTGCCTCCGTCCCTGTCCTTCTCGATGGCTCTTTTCTTCCTCTTGTCTTTCCTTCTCTGGCTACAGTATAAGACTAATGTGTTATTCTTGTTTGGTGGGGGGGGGGGAGGCATTTAAAAACATGTTTAAATATTTAAAATGGTTTTAAATTTTTTACTCGCTTATTTTTACATAATTTGGGATCACCAAAAAAGTTTCCGAGAAAGTACAGAGACATGCTGTATACACTTGGCCTGGTTTTCCCTAACGTTAATGTCTTCCATGACCGTGGTAATTCTGTCAAAACCGAGAAACCAACATCGTACCTTACTCTCAACTGAAGTCCAGACTTCATTTGGATTTCTCTAGTTTTTTTTCACAAATGTCTTCTTTCTGTTCTAGGATCCCATCCACAGGACTCAGTGCATTTAGTCATTATGTCTCCTTGAGATCCCCTGGGCTATGAGTTTCTCTGTCTTTCCTTTTCAAGACTCACAGTTTTGAGGAGTGCTGGTCAGGTATTTTGTAGAATGTCACTCTCAATTTAGCTGCTACGATCTGAAAGTTCGTGTGCCCCCAAAATTCATATGTTGAAGTCTTAACCCACGTCGTGATGATATTGGGAAGTGAGGTCTTTGGGAGGTGACTAGGTCGTGAGGATTAATGCACTTATGAAAGAGACCCAGCAGAGAGCTCCCTGGCCCCGACCACCTTGTGAAGGAACGGCATGAAATCTGCGACCCAGAAGAGGGCGCTCACCCAGCCATGCCGGCCTCCTGGTATTGGACTTCAAGCCCCTTCTATGGGTTTGGGGAAAAATAGCACAGAGGTGAAGTGAAGTGTCCTTCTCGTGCCATCGTAACAGGGGTGTTTTATATGCTTCACTAAAACATAACTTTTGACATTCTTCCAACCTTTAATTAAGTTGCTGTTATCTACCCTAATATCTGGACGCATGGCTGACACATTACCCGCTATTACTTGGCAAATGAATGAATCTCTCTACGTCTGTCTCCATCGTCACCTATACTATGGGCCAGGGGCCCCGGGTGGGAAAAGGAGAAACTGTAGGCAGCCTAGATGCTGGCCATCTGATAGTCCAACCACTGCCATCGATCTGGGTTTTAAAGCGTTAGTTAAAAAATCACTTTGGAAAACCGTGATGCATTTTCATCTTCCTAAAAGAATGTTCTAAATTTTCATTTGGTTTTGATATTCAACTGTGGTGTTTTAAACGGCGCTAATGAAGTGAGAAGTAAGCATCTAGGAGTGAAGAAATACAGACCTTGGGAAACGGGGAGGTGGGTTAGCATGATTGCTGTAAAATTGCTTGTTTTCATTGCCCTTTGAGGATTGGCCCTCCCGCGTGGTTATTTGCCATCTCATTAAAAGGGAAACTCTCAACGACATGGTCTTGAAACACCTGCCTAGCCAAATGGAGAGAGGTAGCCTTTTAAGAGCTGTGGTTTTATTTTCTCTGTAGCTTGACGGGAGTCTTCATACTTGACTCAAAGCGGTGAAGTTTTGAGTGGCCAACAGACACAATTAAACGACGCAGAGTTAAGCGAATTGCTTAAGAATTCAACCTGCTTTATTTTGCGGAACATGTGTCCCCTCAAAGTTGAGTTTAAAAGGCCAAAATAATTGCTCGCCTTTGCTGGTGTCACTGGTGGTTTTGCAGGGAAGTCAGCTTCTCTTGCGCCAAGGCATACAGAAAAATTATCTCCCGCTGTGGGGAGGTGGGAGGATGAGGCTGACCCGAGGAAAAAAGAGTTTCTTTGATTTTCTAGTCTTTTCTACATTAGCTGTTAATAATTGTTAAGTGTCCTGGCATTTTGCAAGCAATTTAAAGGCCAAAAATCCCCGGGGTGGGGGTAGTGTATGGGAGTAGGATGGGTGGGGGAAATCTATAATTCTCGTCTTCTGTTCTGAGAATAAACATTCTTGACTAAAAGAGAAAAGGCACCTTTTCTCCCTAATTGACAGTGGGCCCCCAAATCGGATGATAGGTCTGTGAGGAAAACCTGGACAATTTCTAGCCTCTGCTCCTCTTTGGGTTCAAAAACTGCCAAGAAAACCATGAGTGACAGAAGGGGCTTTTACAGGGAATCAGGCACCTAAAAATCAGCCTCAAGTAGAGCATCAAAAATTAACTCCTCAGGACGATTCATATCCTACAGCAAAGTTGCTGTTTCAGTACTTGGACTGGGAATTGCAAAGGAAAGGTTTCTTAAGATAAGCATTTGTGTTTCGAATTTCCCCCACTTGGCTCTTTATGATAACAGCTTTGGTAAATAGCATAGCAGTTGAAACATTTATTATTGGAACAGAAATGCAATTACATGCAGATGTTGTGCTGTGACCCGTTGCTTTGTGCTGCACACGTTTTCAAGCTGGAGGAGGAACACGCAGGTCACCGAGTAAATGCTCTAGGCTGGGCCCGGCTTATTCTCCTCACTTGACTTATCTAATCTCTTTCGTGGGTGTTGCCACAATCGAGGCCTCCGTGGCCCTTCTTGGCAGCCGGTTTCATTGCACGATTACTCCAACTACCGTCCAGAATGTCTTTTCATCCAACGTAAACGTTCTCTACTTAATCCAAACCTGGCCCTTTCTCCGACATTCCTGTTCTGAGACACATGAAATGACCGCTGGGTTTCTTTTTTCAAGTTCGTCACTGTTGTCTACTTTTTGTCAAGGTGGGCCTTTTGTTTTGTTTGTTTTTTGGCTTTGCGATGAATGAACTATGGTAATGTCAGGTAGCGACCAAGAACTATGAAGGAAATCAAATGGGTAAGTTGATGTAGAAACACTGGAGGTGGGACGGGTGTGACAGTGAGTCCTGGTTATCATGGGTGGCCTCCTCCTGGACAAGAAGAAGTCTGCATACATTCTGAGGGCTTAGGGGCTAGCAGTGAAGATGCCAGGTGCGTTGGCTTCCTATTGCTGTTGTAACAAATTACCGCAAGTGTAGTGGCTTAAAAGAGCCCACATTTATTATCTGACAGTTGTGGAGGTCAGAAGTCCAGTGCATTTCTCACTGGGCTGAAGTCAGGGTGTCCACAGGGTTGCTTTCCTTCTGGAGGCTCTAGGGGGAAATCTGTTCCCAGCTTCTAGAGGCTGCGCACATCCCTTGGATCATGGTCTCCTTCCTCCATTCGCAAAGCCACCAATAGCTAGCCCAGTCTTTCACCTGGCATCGCCCTGATACTGATCCTTCTGCCTCCCTCTTCCACTGTATGGCCCCTGTGATTACAATGCCCCCCCCCCCCCCCGCCGGATAATCCAGGATAATCTTCTTATCTTAAAGTCAGCCCATTAGCAACCTTAATTCCATCTGCAACATTAATTCCCCATTGCCATTTAACATAGCCTATTCACAAAGTTCCAGAAATTCAGATGTGGACATCTTTGGAAGGCTACCACCATGCGGCCTTCCACACCAGGAGGAGCGTTCCAGGCGGTGGGGATAACATATACAAAGGTCCCGAGGTCTGAGCAAGGTGGGTATGTTGGGGAAGGAGAAAGAAGGCCAGTGTGGACTGTGGAGAACTCTGGGAGCCGTGGTCTGATAACTACATTGTATTCTAATTATACGAAGATACCGCTAGAGGTTTTCAGCAGAGAAGTAGCATGATCTGATGTATGTTTTAAAAAGATGGTTTGGGCTGCTCTGTGAAGAATAGACTTCAGAGAGGCAAGAGCAGAAGTAGGGAGAACAATTAAGAAGCAATTACAATCATCGAGTTCAGAGTTTCTCCAAAAGGGGTAATGTCATGCCCTCCCCCGTCACCGCAGCTGCAGGAACATTCAACAATGCCTGAAGATACTTTTGGTTGCTGTGACCTGGACGGTAAGGGGAGAGAAAGTGCTCCTGGCATCTAGTGGGAGGAGGTCAGAGATGCTGCTGTGCCTCCTGCAGAGCACAGGACCGCCCCATCACAAAGAATGATCCAGGCCAATCGTGCTGAGGCTGAGAAACCGATCTAGGCACGAGACGACACTGACTTGGACTGCAAGAGTCAGAGGCGATGGCAACGAGCAGTCAGTTTCAGGATTCAGGGGCAGTGGGACAAAGACTCACCCATAGCCAGGCTTTAGCTTTCAGGGCTTTATCAAAGGAGGGGGAGGCTATGGGGCTGGCTGCAAACCAGAGTGCTTTGGAGAGGGATGGGGTGCAGGTGTACGTGGGGGAGGAAAAGACAGATGGTGTTTAGAGTGCTGGGCTTTCCTCGACGCGCCCGAAAAGATACACCACAGGGTTTCCGTTGCACTTCATATTGGCTCTATTCTCCCAGCCTCTGTGCACATGGTGTTTACCGTGGTCTCGAATTGTAAACCCAGGGAACCTGGGTACTATTTCCTTCTCCGTCACCACTAGCTTGTTGACATGAGACAATTGACTTAATCTCTCCTTGTCTCCCTCCCTTCTCACCTTTGTCTAATAAGGACAACATTTGCTTCATTGACTTCAGCTAGTTATGAGGAACTTGGGGGAAAAACTTAAAAGTGCTGTGTGCGTATATTCTGTCGCGAATTTGTGTTTCCTTTAATTTCCTCGTTGTAATCCTTCTAGGTTTTCTTATATTTTTTTCCTCATTAATATTTTTGTAGCCGAAAGGCAATATAGTTGATAAATACTTGATAAAGTAAGACAGTAAATTATATTTTGGATTTGATTCCCATGACATCCTCAAGAATTACAGATTCTATGTCCATCACTGGATGAATGGATAAAGAAGATGTGATAGATACAGATATAGATAGCTCCACACAATGGAGTATTACTCAGCAATCAAAAAGAATGAAATCTTGCCATTTGCAACTACGTGAATGGAACTAGAGGGTATTATGCTAAGCGAAATTAGTCAGAAAAAGACAAAAATCATGACTTCACTCATATGAGGACTTTAAGATCCAAAACAGATGAACATAAGGGAGGGGAAGCAAAAATAAGACAAAAACAGGGAGGGGGACAAAACAGAAAAGACTCTTAAATATGGAGAACAGAGGGTTGCTGGAGGGGTTGTGGGAGGGGGGATGGGCTAAATGGGGAAGGGGCACTAAGGAATCTACTCCTGAAATCATCATTGCACCATATGCTAACTAGCTTGGATGTAAATTTTAAAAAATAAAATAAAAAACAAGCACACAAAAAGAATGGCATATTCTAATTCTTTCTGAGTATTTAATAAGGAGGCTGGTGTAGTAACACTTCTGGCTAATTTCATTTAATCTATTTCACCAATTTATTCACTAGCACCTGTGTGGAAACTACTGTTAAAGGAACTTGAACAATAGAAAATGGCCAAAATAGAGCTCCTCTTGCCTTCTAGGCGTTTGCAGTCAATTTTAGTGCCTTGCCATTCTGGGACACTTCTTATAATGTAGAGAGCAGGGCTCTGCACAGTTGCGCCCAAGCTTGGCTGCCTAGTTTCGTCAATAAAGTGTTATTGGTACCCAGCCATACCCGTTCACTTACATATTATCTGTGGCTGTTTTGAGCCACAACAGCGGGGTTGAGTAGTTGTAGCAGGGAGACTTATGCGTGGCAAAGTCAAAAATATTCACTATCTGGCCCTTTGCAGAAAAAGTATGTGACTGTCTGAGCTAGGGTACTTGGTCTTTTGGAAATGTCAGCTCTTGCTTCTAAATTTGCTCTGATTTCTTATTTCTTGAGATGAGGCTCACTTAATGCCCCCATGCCAAGGGCTTTACAAGTAAGAGTGCTAAGCTGCCAGTGTATATTCAACTTACAGGCTTGTATTTGCTGAATATAGGTTTTCTAGCATGTATTTTGTGGACCATTCATTCTAATCCTCCTTTTGTCCCTGTTGGACATAAGCTGCTTTTTTACCATCATTCCCCCCCCCCCCCCCCCTTTTAAGGGTCATTTTGAATTATAATACAATCCCCTGAGGTGTTAGCTATCCAATTTAGCACCATCTGCAAATTAAATCAACTTGTCTTTTATTTCATCACTCAAGTAACTGATAGAAATATTAAGAAGAGCCTGCCTCGGGATATCCTTTTTAAATGTCACTGTTTCCCCCAAGGTTCAGGCAGAGCCACCGATAATCGGAGTCCACCTTTAAGCAAGCACTCTCATGGAAACCGGAGCTGGTCAGTAACTTCCGAGCTGAAACGGCCAGTCTTCAGGCCACAAGGGGTATTGAATATGCCTACCTAATTGATGCTTTCCTCCAGCTACATGGTCTGCCGTATCTGCCATGTGTCCATTCGTCGTGTATTCTAGTTCTGTCTCTTGCTTTGAAGTTAAGCGGGGCCAGAGGACTTGCCGTGGCCAATGAAGGGTGAGCAGAAGTTAAGTGTCCCTTATGAAGTGAAGTTTTGAAAGGCAGGGCATGATTCACCGGGTCCCCGTTTCCTGCCTCAGCAGCCGTGGAAGTATGTGTGGAAAGGAACCTTCATCAGCCTGGGCTCCCGAGTGGCTGTGAATGGAGAACCTTCCCCGTTGATCTCTGTAAACATTTGGCCTGAGTGAAACAAACACCTTTGTTGTTACAAGCCACTGAGATCCAGGGGTTCCTTGTTAACAGAGCATAACCTCACCCATCCTGCCTGATACAGCACCACAACATTCTTCTAGAAAGCTCCACTAAAACTAGGGACCATTCTTTTTCTGTGTGTCCTTTACGATTAGTACCCCGCACAGACCCTTCTCCATAGTACGTACCAATTAAATGCTTATTGAGTGGAAATAAACTCAAAATAGATTAGCGGACAGATATCAGGCTGCAGTGTTAGGCTTTTCCGTCACTTCTTTACAAACAGAATTAACAAGAATAACTCCTTGTGCATCCAGTTTCCCGAGCATCTCCAAGATGTCGTGCAATTGAATGTGCCGGTCCTCCTCAATTGGTCGAAGGAGGTTTCATGATATGACAGACACATCAAATGTTACCTTTCCCCAATATTCACCTTATTTGGCTCAGCCCAGGCCCACCAAGTCTGATCGTGGGAAGGCCGGCCTCTGGCCTTGGAGAGGCCACTGACTACAGTGAAAGTGTTAAGCTTGGACATTTGTCTATTAATCTTTCTATATTGTTGTGGAACTCAGTTAAACATTCTTGTGTTATGAGAAATCCAGGGCACCGTGAGAGTTTCACATTCCATAACGTGGATGTACACAGCCTTTCCTGGAAGATCGTTAGCTCTGTGATGGTGCAGGCGTGCCCAACTTGCTTGTGGCTGTATTCCCAGGACCTAGAAGAACTCCTGGACCATGTGAAGCATCAATAAATGTATTGGGAATGATTGAAAAAAACAAAACAAAACACAAACCCAGTAGGTCCTCGCAGTAATCTGTGAGGTGCGTGGCCACCTTTATTTTCCCTCGAGAGGTGAAACGTCAAAACATTATAAGGAACTTACCAAAGGTCACACAACCAAGACATGGAACCAGAATGGAAGCACCTTCTGACTCCAAGGCACCTGCTCTTCCTTGGGTTAGCGTGGTACCCCCAGGGTGCTGTAGAAATAGCAAGCGTCCTGGGGTCTGATGGACTGAGATTTGAATTACCGCTCAACTACTCATTAGTTGTATGTCATTGGGAAGTTCTAAAATCTGTCCCCTGATGTTTTCCTTAAACCACTATGATATTTTCTCCCCTTCGAGTAGGTCTTATATTTTATTTAGTTTCCCATAAGTGCTATTTTTGGGGCACGGTGTAATTATTCCGCCGTAAGTACTCTCTCTTTGGGGGCCTCTATGGTTAGGCTGAATTCATGCTGTGTCAGTGAGCCAGCCTTTCCCAAACCATTTCTTGAGGCGTCCAAAATGGATTTAGCAGAGGGTTATATTCCTTCTTTGAAATATGCTACTTTGAGATCCAAATTTCATTTTGACCTTCCAATTCAATAATTATAGCCTAAGATATTTTATGTTTAAAACCTAAATGAGTGTTTGCTTAGAATTGTAAGAACAAATTTGGAGGCCAGATTAAGGCACTTAAAGGTTTAGCCTGTCCTGGGAAAAAAAAAAAATGCATTCTTTGTCTTGCATCAACATGTTAATAAAGTCTAACGTTCCTGCATAAACAGAACTTGCTTCAGCGGGAATTATGAGAACATAAAGGGTGCACGATCACAAATGGGCTCTAGTAGTGTAAGCCATTTACGTGGCATGGAAGAGAGTTTTACTTAAGATTAATGAGAACCCAATAAGTAGAAAACACTAATATTCCTTCCTGTGGGGGAGTCGAGATGAGTCCTAACTTGATGCAGTAGAAACGTGTGTACCGTGAACAGAAAAAATGTGTGCAATATTTGCAGTTATATCTTCATAACATTTTATAACCCGAATTCGTATTCAATAAAAATATACCTCCTATCTCATTTTATGATCTTTCTGGAGTCATTTAAAGCCAGTCGTTTTAGCAGTAAGTTATGACTAGAGAAAAGAGCATTTTAATCCGTTTGTATATTGCATTTAAACTCTCCGGGCGTATGATTATTAAAAATTAGATTTGAACGTGGAAAGCTGCCATTTTAATGTTCTTCTGTCCCTTCAAGTTGGTTCTATTTTTGGAAATTCTCTGGAAGTTCAAATCTAGAAGATCTGGGACTGGGGGCCTGCCACGGGCTGGTCATGAGACTCAAGAGCGATCGCTTGATCTCTGCGCTCCTGTGGAGATGAGAAGAAACACCGTGTGGAGCATCTTCGCCCCGCCGAAAATGCTGTTCAGAGATTAGTCCCCCGTCCTGACAGTGCGACTTTTGCGCGTCACCGCTCTCAGCAGAAGCTCACAATTTTCAAGAGTTGATCTGAGCCAGCGTGGGAGCGCCCCCAGCAGAAGCTCTTCGCAGTTGGTTTGTGCCGGTGCTGGCTTAGGTGCCGTGTAAACATCCTCTCCCCTTCCCTGAGCAGAGGCCTAAGGCGCAGCGCCGAGCTGTTTTTACTAAGACGGACGCTCCGCGAAGAGGGGACACCCAGTGGATGAAATACAGATGATTCATCTGAAGAGAGGTTTTCTTTAGCAGGCAGTCTCCACCTCCGACACCCGGCCGGGCGCTGCAGAGTCTCGAGTCTCTACTGAGTCACAGGAAGACTTGCCGCCGAATTGGTTAGCCTTACACGGAATTATTACTGGACTTGGCGGTGGATAAACATAAGGGGGGGAAGAGCCAGTTATTAGACAATTGCTCTGTCACATGCTTGCATTTAGAAGCCACAGTTCGAGCCCAGAGTCGGGCCTTCCAGGAGTTCTCTTAAAGGTGGATTGTCTTATCCTCTTAAGTCCAGGAAGCTGTTGAAAATGTTTTTCCGTGCAATTATGCAAATTCACATGCCTTAGGTTTCCTTCCTGAAACCATCAAATGACACGTCACTCTGTGGGCTCGGGAGGGTTCTTACGGCGAGTACATAGATGTCATTACGTGTCGTTTCGCCCATCAGAAAATACAGTAGCAATTACTGCCTTGTCAAGGGAGTACACTCCAAATGATCCAATTGCATTATCTACTGAGGGCCCCGGGAAAGTTGAATAACGAGGAGCTGCCCCGCTCACGTAAGGCACTTGAGCCTTATTTGGTGGACGTGTAGTCACGCTCTCGTCCTAGCACACCTCCTGTTTGCGTCTTTGAAAACCCTTTCAAGACGAGTTCACCTGGGTGTAAAAACCTAGAAGGCAAACGATGCCATCCCGTCCTTTGGTTTTGCCCCTGCCAGTGCCTCCGGACACTGGGCGGTCGGTCCCAGGTCCCGGTATAAGATACGAGCTGTTGACTCACAGTTGTACCAGAAGGGCCAATTTCACAGACCGCCAGGATAAAGATGATTTTAATTAAATCGCACAAATCCCTTTGTGCTGCAACCAGAGCCGTTCTGGAATGCATAGAGTTAACCAGGTTGCCGGGATTCCTAGTTAACTTCCTTCACCAGGAATGCAATTCATGTTTACCTATATAAGGAAACCTGTTAGGCCGACCTGAGTTTGGCGGATGTTTGCGCTGACGGGGAGGCGCGTGAGCACACAGCCTGGAAAGGGGAGCGAGCCGGCGCTGGACAGAGCAAGCTTCCTGAACGCCCCGGCCGTTCAGCTGCTCCGAGGCAGCCCGCTCGGAGGACCCACAGGCTTGTCTCTTCCAGATCACAGCTGAGGAACAAAAACCCCCGTCCTGGGAAAGATGGGGAAGCCGGTGAGTCTTACCGATCTCTCTCTGCTTGCTTCAGCTAAGTGGCGCGTCTCGATGCTCTCACCCAGGAAGCGAAGGGAGAGGCGTAGCTCAGGGTCCAACCCCACAGCTCCTTCGCGAACGAACACAATGACTCCGCAAATACCTCCACACAACTTTTCCTGCCTGGTTCGTACACCGAGAATTCACAGAGGCAATGACCTTAGCACCTGAGACATTGCAGAGAGTGTTTTTACTAGCCAAGAGTTTGCAGACCGTCGCGATGAGCAAACTCTCTCGTCTTTTTTGCACGCTGAAACAGTGGAAATGAGCCTTGGGGTGCTTTGCGAGAAGGCTGAGCCCCCAAGGAAGTAATAGTAAATCTAAGTGGGTTCTTAAAACCACAGGCAGTGTGATATTCTGCAGAAGGGCAATTTGTCACTAAAAAGGCAGTCTGAAGGTATCATTTTTCATTCATGCAGCAGCAAACTCTTTGCGTCCTGCACATTGCAGTAAAGGACACCTTCTGACACACCGAGGAAAGAAAGAAGCCAGGCTGGGCTCTTTGTTCTAGACAATGTAAAGATCACTCGTGCATTGTGACAAGTAGCGGGCGTCTATTTATATATGAGGCGAGAACGATGAACAAGGGTTTCATGTCAAAGGCATTGCGGTCGATTAAGTTGGAATTTGGCTATACTCTCTACGTATACAAAAGTCTCAACCTGAATGTAATTAAACACGGAAACGTGAAAGTGTTTACCAGGCTTCCAGGGGAATCGTATTATACTTGGGAACAGCCAATTGTAAGACACAACTGCGGAAGAAGAAAAAACTATTCCAACTGAGTTCTGGGGCATAGGTAAAACTTTGGAAAAGAAAGTGAATTTCCTTATAGGAGAGCTGTCAAAAGGGATTTGGAATCCGGTACAAAGTTTTATTTTTTTATTTTTTCACGGCAAGGGGGTTTTCCTAATTGAGTGAGCTGTGCCAGTGACCGCGGCGAGTTAAGGACCCGGTTTCTGGGTCGTCCCATTCCGAAACTAACTTCCAGAAAAGTAATCGGTGTGAACAGATAGGAGAGGGTGATCGCTTTAAAAAAAAAAAAAAAAAATCGCAAGTGATCGCAAGTAATCACAAGCCTCTAGGAGGCTACTGATTAAATATGGGGACCAGCAGCTACCTGCTCAGAAAAACAAAAGCTATGGCCAGTTTTATGTAGGGTCCTTGACTTGAGAAAGCATAACTCTCCACAGTAACATAGTTTAAATGAAACCTGCTCACGGCCAGGAGAAGGAAACCTAGAAAAGCTGTATGTGTGGTACAGTAGACGTTTTGGTAAATACAATTCTTAATAGCAAAAGCAGCAGAACTTGGAAGAAAGACACAGGCAGACGTTTTTGAGCCAGTTTCCCAACGGGAATCAGTAACCCAGGAGACACAAAACACTATTTGAAAATACACGGTTAATAACAGATGTTTATACCGGGTTGTCCCGCCCTGCCGATGCGATGGCCCCAGGCCAAATCAACCGGCACGTCCGCTGTTTTTCCTGCGAGTTCATATGCACACGGTTATTATATACTAATTACATCGACAGCCAGGGGAATGTATAACCAGAAAGATAGATAAGTCTCTTGGGGTGCGGAGGGCCTCGGGTAGACGTCGGGGTTTTGAGTCTCGTGACAACGTGACTGCGGACGACTAGGGGTCTTGTCTCCACGACCTACTCATCCTTGGCTGCTCGGCAGCTCGTTTGGGGGCAAGAATGGTGATGAATGTATTTAACTTAACACCTTGGTGTTAATAGAGTTTGAGGAGGACTCCTTCTCGAAGATGCAAGTTATTTCAGGGTCTGAACCGATCCTGGGATGCTGTGTTGTCGCCTTAGCCCTTTTCAAGCCACCGCTAGTGTGTTGTGTGGAGGGCACAGCCATCCGGCAGCCTCTGTAGATCTGTGAGATGTTAGGAGGGGTCTTGGTTAAAGGAGATTGAAAACACTTGGAGGGAAACAACCAAAGAGAAGCAGGCCTTCTCAGAGCCTTACCATGCCCGTTCGCTAGTGTGTGTTGTGACTCCCTGAGCACGTGTAACGTCAGAAGTGTGGTTTGCTGCAAACTGGACTGATGGCTTGTTTTTTGCCTGATCACCTAATGCATATTCTTTTGGGCAGAGTTTCCCAGTGGCTGGGCCACGGAGCACTGGTGGACAATGAATGGGTCACAGACCTGCCCGGATGTTGGTCTCGTTTGTCATCTGGGCCGTCAAGCCGTGCCTGGGCCGGGTGTATCCCCCTGAAATTTATCTCTGGGCCACGCAGCTTCCCCATTGGGCCCCAGGGCAATGTGCAGATAGGATCAATTTCTGTATCCGACATGATGTGTAAACGTTAGGAAACTGTCTGACGGCCCAGGCCCAGAATACAGATCGAGCAAGTCAAAATTCTGCTACGCTGTGTTAACTTGGGCCTTGGGGCTAAATGTGAAGGAAAATACCCACGCTCTTACCGTTTTTCATGCTGTGGTGGGGATGTCAAAGCCCTCCATAAGTCATCCAGTTTGCCCTCTTTATTCCCTAAAGAATTTAAAGAGGGATGTGTGTGTGCGCGTGTGCGTGTGTTGTTCTATTCTTAAAGATCTCCTAAAAAAACCTGATGACAAAGCATTTCCCCATGGGATCCTTTCTAATGTTTAGTTATGCTTTACACTTGCCTTCCTCAAACTGCTATCAGGGTTTGTTTGCCCGGGATTCCACTGCTGCCAGTGTGGCCTAGTCCAGAGGCAATGACATAAAAGAACCTGGTTTCAAAAGTGATTTATTAAATGTAAATTCTTTCCTTGGACACCGTACCAGATTTGTACACAGCATTCCTATCCCTGGTGAACTTTCTCTGGCTTTCTCTGCCTACCATTTGACATCAATTACCTTTTCAAAAACATTTGGCGTTATTAATTCCTGTTACGTTCATTCAGCAAATATTTATTGAGTGCCTTTTGAAGTTCTGTGCTAAGTACTCTGGAGGAAAAGCGGGTATATAAGACACAGATGAATTTAAACCAAATCTTCATGAGATGTGAATTGTGACAAACGCACTTGACCGCTTACTTTTTCGCTGATCATCCCAAGGGACGTTCTTTAAGGCAGAGCTTCCCAACTGGTGGGCATAAAGCAGGTGACACACAGGTCATGATGGTCGTGCTGTCAGTGACCAGATGATTTCCATGTCAGAACACGTCAGGGAGGCGCCAGTGGACGTGGCTGTACTTACAGAAGAAAGGTGCCACCTGGCTCGGTGCGGCGCATCTGTAAGTGACAGAGAGCCGGATAGCACTTCTTTACAGCTTCTTCATGGAATTTTCCCGACCACGCTTCCTTGGGGGTATTAGGGATTCCCGAGGCACCACGTGAAGAGGAGAGCTCTGACGCTGGTTTTTAACCACCGGAAATGATCAAGGTTCAAGTTCCAGTGACAGTGCTTACGAAGCAGGCAAAAAAAGCTGCCGTTACTTCTGAGGTTGTGTGTCTCAGGCTTAGAACGAGGGAGCATGAATTAATAACTGGTTTGTGTCAGTAGGATTCTCCAGGTACCTAGGGCATTGGCAAAACCAATTTAAAATATATTTATATTTGAAGAAAGGTTAGCTGGCGAGGTGATAGACGAGACTAGGGTTTCTAGTTAAATGTAAAAGTACATTTCCATATTTTAATTAATTGCTTGCAATCACATAGAAGGGAATCTTCTGCGAGTGAACGTGGCAGAGAAATTAAGTTACTTTCTATATTATTGCCAAGGGTTCGGTTAATTTTATTTTTTATTTAAAAGGAAAATAAAAATGGATGGCAGTGCTTTGCGGAACATAGCATTCTCCAATGGGCATGGTACTTACTAGCTGGATCTACATAAAGAATGGCTCTAACTGTATGTCCTCATCGGTTCGCTCTCTTGTGAGTTGCCCTTCACTTGTCTGAACTTGAGACAGAGATGAAATTAAGCAGAACCCCCTCAATTTGGCAGTTTGAGTTTTAACACGTGACAGAATTGGAATTTCGGTTGAAGAGCTGGAGCCAGGAAATGCTGCATTATTTATAGGTATTGTTCCGCAACCGAGGCCTTGGTTATTTAAACCCAAATTTTTCCCCCCCCCCCCCCGAGTATCTAATTGTACAGTTATTTAGATCTGTCCTGACGCACTCATCATGTATTGCCTTGGGGAACGAAACAGTATATAAACTATAGAGAACGGATCACAAGTTTACTCGAACTGATATACTTGGCTTAAAGTTAAGAAACAAAGCAGTGGATGGTGGGTTTGGCCAAGTCATCTTAAACTTCTCTGGGACTCGATTTTCCTCATCTATCAATGGAGACACAAATACACAAGTCATTGGGTGGTTATGAATATTGAAAACGGTCATGTCTGTCAAAGCACCTAGTGAGATGCTGGGCATGAGGCCAATCGATAAGTACTAGTTGGAGCTGAAATGGGCGTCTTCAAGTAAACAATTAAGGGATCGAGGAAGTACACACACACTGGGGGCCTGGGTGCGATTTTGCCCACGCAGTGACTTCCAATCTGCTTTTCAGCGAAGCATGATATACTTTCTGATGTCCCGTTCCAGGTTCTCTTTGCTTATTTGTGTTCACCTGCTTGTCCCCCATAGGTTTTTGTGTGTGAGACACTTGTTTGAAAGCCTTCTGCCTTCTGGGGCGATCTATGTTATCTCAACCACAGGTTTCCGCCGTTTAAGGTGTTTTCTGAAAAGTAACGCGTTTTATAAACAAAACAAAAATATTCACTTCCGCGCTTACTAATCTGACAGCTTGAAAGCTTTTCCGATGGCAGTGGGGGGAGACTGGGCTAGTAAATCCATTGATAAAAGCCACTTGTTTTATTAACAAGTTAGAACATTTCCCTGGCTTCAATTTATAACAGCTTTCCAGGAGTCTTGGAGATGGACCTCTCGAAAGGTGTCATGCCCCCAAGGTTACCCTCAGACCCCACTCTCTTTCTTCCACCCCCCACCTACTACATCCCTCTGCTTTTTGGTAGAAACCCAAAAACAGTAGAGAAGCTCTTTTAAAAGAATTGTTATATTCTGGCACAAAGCATGCACGTGACAACTCCAACTGAAAAGTGATTTAGAAAAGTTGGGGTCTTACAAAGTTTATCTTGCCTATGTTTCCCATTTATGCACATACAGGAGGAACGTATGTTTTTATACAAAAATTGGTCTAAATCAGCCTAAAAGGACTCTTTCAATAAACACAGCATAAAATATTTAAATGTGAAGAAAACATTGTTTTATAGTCGAATTGGAAGATTTTTTTTTCTTTCTTAGTGTTGTATCTTATCTCAAGTTCAATGAAAATAAGTCAGAAGTAGGGGATCTACACTTTTCTTATTAATGTTTTTTAACGTTTATTTATTTTTGAGAGACAGAGGCAGAGCGTGAGCGGGGGAGGGGCAGAGAGAGAGGGAGACACAGAATCCGAAGCAGGCACCAGGCTCCGAGCTGTCAGCACAGAGCCTGACGCGGGGCTCGAACTCATGAACCGTGAGATCATGACCTGACCCAAAGTCGGACGCTTAACCGACTGAGCCACCCAGGCGCCCCGGGATCTACACTTTTTTAATTTGTATTTTAATTCCAGTTAGTTAACATACACTGGTTTATTAGTTTCAGGTGTATAGTATAACACTTCAACACTTCTATACATCACCCAATGCTCATCGTGATAGGCATCGACATTTTGATGAAGCCACTGCTGTGGACTGGATCGTGCGGCCCTCCCCACTCCCAGAACTATACCAGAACTATATTCCTTCCTCACATGGTCCTACCTGGGAATGGACTTGTCCATTCACACCTCCAGGAACATCCACCAAGTTACTACACTCCTCTGTGAGCTAATTCCTTAACCTTTCTATCACATGTCCACAAATGCATTAAGAACCAGCGTGCTCGGTGGATTCCATAGATCTCCTGGGTATCTGTCCAGACCACTTCCCTCCGGTCCCACCTGAGCCCTGAGAGGATCTCTCTCTGGCCTGGCGGACACCCTTCCTCCTCTCCATTTCTTTGACCGGCTTTGCCAGGCGTGTGAGCCATTGGGGTGCAGCTTGTTTCAAATAATGCCTGGAACTCAACAGAACTCAACGGTAGTGAACATAATATGAACTTCTGTGACCAAGAAAGTCCATGGGCAGGCAATGACAATTATGTCATGACTGCGGCCTAGGCAGCAACACGTGTAAGATACATCCCAATACCAACTATGCTAAATTGGAGAGGATGTTCCCCTGAGAACCCATGAAATGGAGTGAAACTCCCCCATCCCATAGGGATGCCTAAAATCTCGGCATTAGAGAATGATTTCATTGTCTTTGGCATGGATTTCTTTCCAATTAAAACTAAGTAGGAGAACAAGATCCCATGAAAGTGGGACAAGGGGTGATATAGGGATGAGGATACAGGAATGGAGAGAGGACGGAAAAAGAGAAACACAAAAAAGAGAAGCTTCCATGGTATTTATCAAATTCCTGCTCCGAACCAGGCATCACCCTACATGCTGAGGCACTCAAGTAGATAACGGTGTGCTGCAGGAGACAAACACTGATGAAATAAATAGCCCACAAACAAGGGGAAAGATGCACCTGGAACAAAAGCTATGAAGCATAGCTATATGCTGCCATGAGATTGTACTGGGGCAGAGGGGCGCTTTAGCTTCCATCAGAGGATGGAAGTCAGAGAAAGTTTCCCCAAGAAAGAGATGCTTGTACAGAGAGCTAGTAGGAAAGGATGTGAGTCGGTGGGTTTGGAGGGGTAGGAAGTGGGCAGACTGTGTTAGGGAGTTTTCAACAAGGGATGACATTTGTCTTTTGGAAAGGCCACCTGGGCAGCAACATAGAGAAGAAATCAGAGGGGGCGTCAGAGTGAATGTGGGTGAACCAAACAGGAGCCTAAGAGAGGGGTGTAGGGAAAGGTGATGCCTACTATTTTAAAAAAGTTCTTAAGGTTTATTTATTTCTGAGTCAGAGAGAGACAGAGCACGAGTGGGGGAGGGGCAGAGAGAGAGGGAGACACAGAATCCGAAGCAGGCTCCAGGCTCCGAGCTGTCAGCACACAGCCCGATGCGGACCTCGAACTCACGAACCAGGAGATCATGACCTGAGCTGAAGTCAGACGCTTAACTGACTGAGCCACCCAGGCGCACCAGGTGATGTCTACTTGTGCTAATATCGCGGTGGTAGAGATGAAGAGACGTGGATGGAGTTTAGTTACATTTCAGAGGTGAAATAGACAGGAGTGGACGATGAATGGGATAGGGGCGATGGCAAGGGGCAAGGATGCGTCAAGGCAGACTCCCAGGAAGTTCGTTCCCCTCACTGGAGGGATATTGGCATCATTAAAGATTTAGGGAATATTAAAGCTGACCTGTTCTGGGGGTAGGGAGGGTTATCGTTTGCAGCCCGATGGAGTGGAAAGTGCACGAGCTTTAGGGCTGAGAGCATTGCCGTGGATTCAAGTCCCAGCCCAGCCATTTACTGGCTGTGTGATGCTCGGTTTCTCTGAGGCTCAGTTCTCGCATCTTGAGAAAAAGGGATAAACGTCTACCTCACGGGGTTGCTGGGACAATCGCAGTAACTTCATAAATGGTCAGAGGTCCTGCACGCATGAGTCACCGTTCTTACTCCACCCGATTGGCCAGCGGCGAAGCGTCAAGGAGGAAGGACTATTTTCACCACCTTCCTGGGGGCGAGGGAGTCGGGTGGTGTGTCCGAATTTGGACAGCTGAGATCTCAACACTTGGTAAGTTTACCGAAGTGCAGTTTTCTCCTTGTTGATAATGTACAGATTCCTTCCCTTTATTTCATCCCAGCCCCCTCTCCTCCTCGCTTCCTCAGCCTGGATTAAGGGAGCCCCTGTAGGAATCAGCTCCGTTCCTTTTCTCAGCTGAGATCCCTTATCACTTGTAAGAGGACTATAGGCTTTAGGAAAATGTAACCTGAGAGTTTGCACTAACAGATGAGCACACTCGATTAACTTCACGCTCCCTGTAGTGTTTGGGTGAAGGTTTTACCATTCTGTTTTTCTAGCATCAATTTAGCGAGAGCATTTTATATGACACGTGTAATTCTACTGCCCTCGAGTGACCTCAGCGAATTCCTTTCCGGCTTCCAAATATGCTCTCATTAAAGGGAGCCGTTAGGCAGCGTTAGGAAAACCTTGTAATGGGCAGGTGAAGGGGAGGAGGGGGTTAAGCCCTGTGGAATCCAGGTATTAGCTTCCCTCTCCACAGGTGTTCTGGGAATCGTAGGATCCCAGTCGCTACCAAAATTCGCCTCCAGTTGCCTTGTTCCATTTCTTTCCCTTTGTTCCTGATACACACTATTAAGTCTCGATATTTTAGAGCCACAGTCCTCTCTCAGTAATTATCAGGAAGATTAACTTTCCCACCACGACCGTTCAGTTCCTTTGCCATGCAAGAAACACTTACTTTCATCCGGAAAAGCACATGGGAGAGAGTGAGAGACTTTCCCTTTGGTCATCTCACTTGCGCCACGTTTGCGTGGAAGACGCTGAAACGCTCATGTGAACTTTCAGATAACCAGCTTGGTTCTCCATCCGGACACTTGAGATTTTACCATCTCCACCCGGCCTGGGGGTTGGGTGTGTGGGAGGCGCGGGGAGGGAAGCGGAGTGGAAGCTGTTATCTGGAATAGAAGTCGTAGACGCATTTTTAAGAGCTTCCCCTTTCTTCTACCTTTCCCTGCCTTCACTTTTTTTTTCTTTCCTACGCAACCCACTTTGGCGCAAATGCATTCCAAGATGTAAGGGCAGTTTAAAAAGGCAACTCTAAATCTGAATTGTGTCTCCAGAGGGCCTGCCATTTCACTTCGTAAAGACCCACTTGGCTTTAGTTTTGCTGAGCTCAAGGCAGGAGCATTCCACAGAAACTTGCCATTAGCATGTGTGAGTGTGTGGGTACTCCCTCCACATCTGGATGGGTTACAAGTCACAGCACAGTATCAGGAAGCCAGCAGAGAAAGAGTTCACTTTGCCCTATGAATGTGCCAACAAATAATGTGCCGATAGTTCAAAGATCATGAAGGAACCTGGGAGAATGATCCCGAATGAAGGTCGCGGCAAAGAGCAAACACATCACACGTTACAGTGCACGAAAAAAACGGTGAGAACCTCTGTTTTCAAGCCCCCAAATAAAGTTCTTGCAAAGATAAAGCTGTGCGCTTTGCACACCATCAGGCCTTCTGGTGTGTTTATCCTGCTCGGAAAGACTGAAAATGGGGGGAAGGAAGGGCCTCTGCCAACAGATTGTAGGTCATAAATTAGTTAATAAAATCTGTCCTGTGTTATCTCTGAAACAGCCTATTTTATACATAGTTGTCCAGTTGATTTGTTTCTCTGCTTACTCCAGGCTGTATTTTGGTAGCGTAAGTCAATATATGAGTTTTAGATTGTACGAAAGTTTATTTATAAATGACCTGCCTTCTGTGGAGAAAATAACAGTGGTGTGTGTGTGTGTGTGTGTGTGTGTGTGTGTGGTATATAATTTATTGCCGTTGATCGGGAATTTCAAAGTAAACTGTCGATTTCAGTATATAATACTAGTGATGTATGTTGTTATCTGCCCAAATATATTTATTTTTTCATCAACTTAATTTTTATTGCTGCTTCCAAGAACTTTTCAGGGCTTATCCAGTTCTAGTAAATTATTTCCACTTACAAGTGTTAGTACATCCAGAGTCACTATCAATGATAAAGCAATGATACATACGTATCTGTGTACATTTCTATATACATTGTCTATATGCACACGTATGAACCCATTTGAAAGTTTCTCTTTATGAAGGAGGGTGAGCTGTCGCCATTGTTTACTGATATTTTTTCAAAGTCACGTGAAAGATAAAAAAAAGAGAGAGAGAGAGAAAACGTCACAAGTTTTTAAGACCACATATAATTCTATAGAAGACAAATGGAAGTCCAAAAGGGGTTGGGAGGCAGGGGAGAAGAAAAGGAAAGAAAAGAGAAGCAAGAGATGAGAGAGGAAGGGAGGTCCCAAAGCAACAAAAATCTGCTCTCCCTTCCGCAGCCAAGCGCACTGTCCCTGTATAAACAGAAGCCCAGCAGACAGACTAAGGCATCAAGAAAAGAAGGGGCAAGACACAAATTGCTAGAAAGTGTTGGAGACCAAAAGAGAGAGAGAGAGAGAGAGAACAAGAGAAAGGGTGAGAACAAAATGGTGGGGGAAATACTTGCACAGGGAAAGCAGATGAGCCAAAAGGAAACATAGAAGAAAGTAGGAAATGAGGAGGTCACAGGAAAAACTCAGGAAGTGTGAAATGAGACAGAGATGGCCACTGTGCTTGAGTTGGTGGATGGCGGAGAAGACATTGTTCTCCGGGCGTCTTGATGAAAGGAGGAGTAGACAGCACAGAAATGAAGGCAAAAAGACGGCAGGAGGAAGGTGAGAATAAGGTGAAGAGGGCAACTTAGCTCAGCCAAGTGCCAGGTCCCGGGGAGTGGCTGCGTAGTAATGCCCTGGGTGGGTTCATCCCGGTGAAACTGCCCCCCGAAGATGGCAGGGCTGGTCTAGTCTTTGTAATTAGTCCTGTGCTGCAGCAGTCGTGTGAATGCAATTTACTGTGTCAATGTCCCTACTCGATGAGGCTGGTGTAGCCAGAGTCCCCATCTTCTAGGCCATACGGTGCTCCACAGTGGGTTGCCTGTTCCCCCATCTAACCGAGGATTATTCTGGAGCAGTGAGTGATAGCTTGGTGGCCTGAAGAGTTAATCCTCCAAATGCCTTCCATACTCCCAGGAGTCATTTATTGAGCCAGCAGTACCTGGCTTGATATTTATTAAACACTTTGAATTTCGGAAGGGGAGAGGGGGGGAGAGGAGGGAGAGGCTGTTACATCTGAACCCGCTGCCAAGCTTCACCCGAGTGCCCAATGCCTGGCTCTGTAACTGCCAGGCTCAGAGCCTGCACGTGAAATTCCCAGTCCAGTCCCTTGTGGGTTTGGGCTTGCTCGTTTATTTTTACTGTGATTTCGCTCATAATAACTTATGTTTGCAATTCAGCAACCCGAGGAATTGTTTTTATGGCAAACTCGGATCTTGCAGTCAATCACACGTTTCAAGGCCCAGTTCAGGAAACGAGTTTGACGCGGCATGTTAATGGTGAATTATTAATTCTTACCTGCAGCGGGCAATGATACTCAGGGTAATTGGGGAAAGCTTACTGGTTGTTGACTCAAAGCTACGCAGCTGCATTTAAAACTCCAGTGGGCAATTCGGAAGATGGCAAACTTCACTTTGATACGATGCCATCGCACCTCCATTAGTGCCCTGGTTAGAATGCAAACATCTGCTTGCTTTTATTGCCCATGTGTTACTTAAGATGGCCTGTTTCTTGATGACGTAAATCACTGGAATCAACTATTTTTAAAGTCTCTTTTAGTGTTTCCCTGAAACGATCACTCCTTTCAATTGGTTAATAGATAATTGGCCCTTTAGGTACACAGAAATTATCGAGATCACGTTTTCTACTTTCCTGAGCCTTTTCAAGGATGACATTATGACTAAAGTGCCCTGGACTGCTGTGGAGTTTGTTGTCTTTGGGGGGCTGTGCGAATCGTAGGTCCATGTTAGCGCGTTAGGTCAAAAGAAACCTCACACTTCCGTTTCCTGAGTATGGGACAGTCGACCTGTACACGCTGGGTCCTATAACTTGTAGAATGTGACAACAGAGCGCATCTGGAAGAGTACTCTCATGGGATTCTATAAAATAGGGCCCTTACTCAGATCCTAGGATTGCACTGAGGGAGGAGGCCTCCGTGAAATTCCCCAGGGAAGAATATTGGAAGATGCTAATTGGAGGATTGTAAGAGCTCCTGAAGCGGGCCAAAGAATTAAGATAAGGACTAATTAGGAACTCTGAGAAACCAGACAGAGCGAATGTGGAAATGTTGGGTTGTAATGATTTCTCTCCACTTAACATCTGTATACTTCTTGCTCTCCCTGGGTTCCAAATGCTGAATTTATGAAAACGGAAGGGAGGAATACCCACTGCCTCATGAGTGGGCAGAGAAGAAGAAAAGGATGAGGGGATGGGGAAAATTTGAGGTCATTGCATAGAGTAAATGTAACCACTACAATGTGGCATTTAAGACTTACTCTACAGGTCACAAGTAGGGGGTGTGAGTAAGGGAGATGAACTTCAGTCGAAACTAATTTTGTGTAATTCGTTGAAAAGACTAGATGAGTGGTCTTCAAACTTTTCCAGTACTTCTAAATACTCCCCCTCCCCCTCCTCACACAGCTCACTTACGCGCGCGCGCGCGCGCGCACACACACACACACACACACACACACAATGCAGATTATCCCTCCATAAATTAACCAAAATAAAATTAATATGTATGTGTTGCTTCCCACTGTAGCTGAGGAAAGATGTGAAAAAGAACTCACTTTGTTTTCCCAACCCTCGGTTTTCCACGGCCACCATCACCAGCTGTTCGATGCCCTGTAAAGGCGTGCAGAGTGGCATAGAAGTTAGGAGAGCAGACTCTCGAGCCATGAAAACTTGGATTAGAATCTCTGCCATGCCACTTGCTAGCTAGGCTTTCCCTCCTTAACATTTAGCTCCCTGGCCTTGGTTTCTCTTATCGCCTGCCTCCCAGGGTCATTTGCTAAGAGTAAATCAGAAGGTAGAAATGCGGTATTCTGCACAGACTAAGTGCTCAGTAAATGCTGGCTAGTATCATCCCTGCTAAGTTCCTTGAGAGTGATGGCCCAATATTTGATAAGTATGTGAGCTATGGAGCTGTCACTCTCAAGGACAAGTCATACAAAACACATTGCCGCTGGGTGAGAGGGTTCCCACTAAAAAGTTTTTGTATTTGTTGGTTAATGCTGCTTTTACTCCAAATCACTCAGGATTGTTTAGACTTCCTTCAGAGGTCTGCGGACTTAAGCGGGACTTAGGATCTTTTTGTTAATACAGTTAATGCCAAGGATTGATAGCATGTCGAGACAGTGACTTGCCACAGTTGGAAGGTAGACATTCATTTTTTTTTTTTATCACCCTCTCCATTCAGTTCACAATGCACAGCTTTATACCTTTAAAGGATCTTTCTGAGACTGATCAGCCTGAAGTTTTGCATATAAAACATTGTTCAAATAAATTTGGACTAATGTTACTAAAATATTCAAGTGATTGCAGGCAACCATCGTAACATATGTTGGCTCAAAACGAGCTTTTAAGAATTTTGCCTGGAGACAAATTCTCTGTGAAATGCTTGAACAAATTAAATACAAAGCTAAAATTTGTTTGGAAGATGATGTTTTACCCAGACTGGTTTTGTATTCCCTCTTGGATCAGAAACATGTTAGGTCCTTTCAGAAATACACATGTCTTGGGGCACCTTCGTGGCTCAGTCGGTTGAGCATCCGACTTTGGCTCAGGTCATGATCTCGCGGTCCGTGAGATCAAGCCCCCTGTCGGGCTCGGTCGGTGCTGATAGCTCAGAGCCTGGAGCCTGCTTCCGATTCTGTGTCTCCCTCTCTCTCTGCCCCTCCCCCGCTCATCCCTTTGTCTCTCTCTCTCTCTCACTCACTCAAAAGTAAATAAACGTTTAAAAAAATTTTTAAAAGAAATATGCATGCCCTGTAGACACATTTCAAGAGGACAAAAACCCTAATCGACAACAAAATCCTAGTTCTATAAATATGCCAAAATGGCAACAATATTGAATGAAAGAAGTTAATATCTGTAGTCATTTCCTCTTCCTGTCACTCTCAAGGAAACATTCTTTTGAAACCCACGTTGAAGATTTCCTAAGATTATTAATAACTCTAGAAGTTTTCCAAAGTACTTCATTGCTAAATTCTACTTATCATAAACACTTAATTTTACTTTTTCCTCCTCTTTGATTCCGAGGCACAGATGAATGATTTATTTGCTTGTTTTACTGCAAGGTAGATTATGAAACTTGTATCCCTCTGTAGTATTTTGTAACACACAGAGGAAAACACTTAGAAGTTCCTGTCCTTCACATGAGCCGTATGAAAATTCAAGAGGACAGTTGTCTTACCTTAGGCCCTTGCTAAGTTAACTTAGATCCCTGAGCAGAGATGTGTTTTTCGCCGTCACGCATGTCCGATCCTTCAAGAGTGCTTATTTGTCGTAAATACCTTTCCATGGAATTGTCGGTTACTCTCAGTCTTTTAGAATAACCAACAAGGCAGGCAAACCTAAAAGATCAACTTCGAAGGGCTTGAGACATCCCTACCTTAATGCCAGAACTTGGATCGTCTGGTGAAACTGTGTCATTTGGGTTCTTAACTAGAAAATCAGTGGTCGAAGTTCCATGAGGGACCCTCCTGAAGGAAGGTGCTTCTGTCACAGATACCTCTGTTTCCCCACGAGCCTCCCCAAACATGCTCTCAAGTTCCATTTGTAGGTAATGATATTTGTTAAACCGTATTCAAAATGGCACGTATGAAATCCCCTTTTCCCATGTGCTGTGGAAATAATGGAAATAACGTTGATAGTAAAATTATTTGGAGTCTATGGAGTAGCACCAAAGATACAATTTAGTTGGTGGCTGTTGTCCATTCAACAATTTTGGTGAACCTATTGTGTTCTGGGAAGTCTGCTGGATGCTTAGGGATAGCCAGAATATTTTCAATAATCCATCATCTTCTACAACCTTAAAGTGCACTGTTTGGTGGAGGACGAAGCAACTATAATATAAAACACAAGCCATTCATTTGTTCAACAACCATTTATTAGGCACCTAGTTATTAGGCTATGGAGACACACATTTCCTGCCCTCAAGGAAATTAGAGTTTGATAAAGAATTTTAAATAGGTGCTAAGTAGAAGCACAAACTTAACATTTTCATTAGAAACATAACTTAAATACAGCATGTGTGAAGAAAGCTATGATCTGTCGAATGTCAGAAATAAAAACTCTGGCTTATACATATATCAATGTTGACCTCATAAAGACTGTGTAATTGACAGAAAAGGACTGGAGCTGTTTTGTTGGCTCGTTTTTCTTTTAACTCATTTGCAAGCCAGTACTTACATTTCCATTGTCTACCGGAAATAGCTCTGAAAGGGTTGAAGACAGCGCTCCAGCTTTAATGAGCTTCGGAATCTCCAGGCCAGAGCTAGGAAAGACTGCAGACATTCTGAGTCTACTGGTCTTGGGGTGGGACCTGAGAGTCTGCATTTCTATTGAGTTTGCCAGTGCTGCTGCCGCTGCTGGTCCAAAGACCCTATTTTGAGTAGAACCGGTTTAAGATCGAGACGCACGTTGCAGTGCCTTGTAGATTCTGAGACAGTGAAAGATGGTGGGAAATCTGCACTTCTGGTCATGGCCAGTGGAATGAAAAAACCAATTGCTTACTCTAATGTAGTAAGGAAATCAATTCTTCCTTGGATCATTCAGGACCTCAGAACTTGTCTGGTAGGACTTTAGATTTGAGGAACTGTAATTCTCAAAACGAGTTCAGCCCTCTCTAGTCAATACAGTCCACTTGTTAACCAGGCAGCTGTATAACCCCCAGGGGCCTGATGAAAAGGATTTGTTTGATGTGGTCACAGAGCTTTAGGCTTTCCAGTTCACATACACACTCAGGAGCATGATTAAATGTTGTTTGCACGTTTGCGCTTTGCCGTCCCTGATCGCTTGCCCATGCCGTGAGGCAGTGGCAAGGACAGATGGTTGGATGTGAGCTCACGGCGTCCCTGAGAGCCAAGTAAGTCATGTCCCTTCTTCCGTGAGGAGGAACACCCTGTCTTTGGTTGTTTCCATCTGTAATTTTACTGGTGCAGCATGTTAGCGTGAGAGCAATTTATGGTGAGATGGAAGAAGTGATTCGATTTCTTGTCCTCACTCAACCCACACTGCCTGTTCTGTGACTTGAGGCCCTTTGGGGTCAGTTAAGTTCTCTAGTCTGGAGTTCCTGGGTCTCTCCAATGACAATGTAAGATGGCAGGGAATTTTTTTTTCTGATTTCCAAAGCATATCATTTCCTATTTTTATTTATTTTTATTTTATTTTTTTAGTTTAAATCCAAGTTAGTTAACATGTAGTGTAATAATGATTTCAGGAATAGAATTTAGTGATTCATCACTTACATACACCATCCAGTGCTCATCCCAACAAGTGTCCTCCGTAATGCCCTTCGCCCGCCCATTCAGCCCATCCCCCCACCCAACACCCAGCCAGCACCCCTCAGTTTGTTCTCTGTATTTCAGAGTCTCGTATGGTTGGTCTCTCTCTCTCTGTTTTTATCTTGTTTTTGCTTCTCTTCCCCTCTGTTCATCTGTTTTGTTTCTTAAGTTCCACATATTAGTGAAATCATATATTTGTCTTTCTCTGACTGTTTTGCTTAGCATCATACACTCTAGTTCCATCCACGTTGTTGCAAATGGCAAGATTTCATCCTTTTTGATCGCTGAGTAGTATTCCATTGTATAGGTACCACATCTTCTTTATCCATTCATCAGTCAGTGGACATTTGGACTCTTTCCATACTTTGGCTATTGTCGATAGTGCTGCTATAAACATTGGGGTGCATGTGCCCCTTCGAATCAGCACTCCTGTATCTCTGGATAAATACCCAGTAGGATGGCAGGGAATTTTTAAAAGGCCTTTTCTATGGCATTGTTTGTTATCAAGTGTTTCTGTGATAAGGTTAACGGGCTTATTTTGAAATAGGTGTAATGGGAATTTTTTGTAAGTGGTAAGTATGAACTTGCCACATAGCCCAGAAATTGCACTCCTGGCCATTTATCCTAGAGAAGTGAAATGTTCACATAAAAACCTGTACCTGAACATCCCTAGAAGCTTTATTTGTGTTAGCCTGAAACTGGAAAGAACCCAAATTTCCGTCAACAAGTAGAAGGTTAAAGAAGCTACGGTACATCTACACCATGGAATACCACACGGCAATAAAAGGAATGAATTATTGATACATGCAACAACCTGAAGGAATCTGTGAGGAATTCTGAGTCAAAAAAGCCAATCTACTATATGATTTTATTTCTATAACATTCTTGAAATAACAAAATTTTATAAATGAAGAACAGGTTAGTGGCTGCCAGGGGTTAGGACTGGGGGAAAGGGAGGAAGGTGAATATAGTTATAAAAGGATAACACAAGGAATCCACGTGGTGATGAAATTATTTTTGTATCTTGATTCTGGTGGTAGATAGACAAATCTGTATGTGTGAAAAGATCCTGTAGAACTAAATACACACACACAGGTACACACACCAGTACATGCAAAACTGGGGAAATCTGAATAAGATCAGTAGGTTGTATCAACGTCAATATTCTGGTTGTGATATTACACTATAGTTTTAAAGATTCTTATCGTGGGAGGATATTAGGCAAAGTGTGCGAGGGATTTCTTTGTGCTATGTCTTACAACTGCCTGTGAATCTACAATGATCACAATAGAAATTCCAATTTAGAAAGGTTTTTTAAAAAGTAATACAGAATTGTTTTGTGTGGGTCACTCCATAGTAAGCAAAACTTGGTGTTTTTATTATTTAAAATGTCAAGTTATGGGGTACCTGGGTGGCTCAGTCAGTTAAGCATCTGACTCTTGGTTTTGGCTCAGGTCATGATCTCACAGTTCATGAGTTCGAGCCCCAGGTCGGGCTCTGTGCAGACAGTGCAGAGCCTGCTTGGGATTCTTTGTCTCCCTCTCTCTGTGCCCCTCCCCCACTCGCTTTCGCTCTGTCTCTCTCAAAATAAAGAGACATTTAAAAAATACATACATACATACACACGTAAAATGTCAAGTTATGCTCAGTAGCTTTTACTAATTATTCATCAATGGATTTTCTCTTCTACTTTTATAAACTTTGTGAAAGTAAGCCACACATGAAAAAATAAAACAAAGAATGATCCTCTACGGCAAGGATGGGCAAACTGTGGCCCACAGGCCAGACCCATGTTGCCACCTGCTTTTGTACAGCCCATGAGCTGAGGATGGATTTCACATTTCTTAATTCAAAAAATATTCAAAAGAAAAATAATATACTGTGACAAGTGAAAACTATATGAAATTCAAAATTGTCTCCATAAGTAGTTTTATTGGCACACAGCCACACTCATTCATTTATGTACTGTCCCTGGCAGCTTTGGGGCTACAACAGCACCGTTGAGTAGTTGTGACAGAGAGTGTCTGACTCATGCAGCCTAAAACACTGACTAGCCGACCCTTTACGGAAAAAGTTTGTTCACCTCTGCGCTAGAGAGACAATTGCCCAGGATTTGCTAGTCTGTGCTGGCTTCCCTATGTCGCTTAAGTTTCCTAAGGTAGTCCTGACAAGAGACATGTGTTTTCCAGGCATTCCCTGAGAAAAATGAGGAAAATAATGCTGACAGTTCACAACATCAGCTCCATAGGAAAATGTCCCGAGAGTCATTGCCTGAGTCAATAGCACGTAATCTTGGGTTATATCGCGTGCTTACTCTACCTCTCTGGCAGAAACATTACACTTTACAAACCCAGCCCATAGGACAACAGGCATCTGTTTAGAAAGAGCAGGGTTTCTTGTGGTGCACAGGAAAGAATGTGGCTTCAGAGCGAGACAGACTTGGGTTCAAGTTCAAGTCAGCATTCAGTCATTTGCCAGCTACATGACCCATCTTTCTGGGCTTTCTTCACTCTTCTTTAAAAGAAAGCTAATGAGGGGTGCCCGGGTGGCTCAGTTGGTTGAGTGTCCGACTCTTGATTTGGGCTGAGGTCAAGATCTCACAGTTCGTGGGTTCGATCCCTGAGTCAGGTTCTGTGCTGACAAGCCTGGAGCCTGCTTGGGATTCTCTCTCTCTCTCTCTCTACCCCTCCCTCTCCCTCCCTCTCTCTCTCAGAAAAAATAATCATTTAAAAAAAAAAAGAAAGCTAATGATACCCAGTCTCTGGGATGTTGAGAGGATTCAGTGAACCCATATGTCAGCGTCTGGCATGTAGTCGGACTCAACAAATGCTAGTTCCGGTACAGAAGGCCACTAGTCTGGGTTCCCCATGCCTGACATCCCTCAGTCTGACCCCAGAATCTACAAAGAGGCATCGGAATGCTTTGTCAAACATCACTCTGATTCCTTTTTTGCAGCGTTCTACACCACTGTCTGTGGAGTATCTTTTTTCAAAACTAGATCATCTCCCTATTGCCCAGACCTCTCCACTGAGAAAGCCAAGTATAGGCTCCGACACAATGGAATATAAATCAAATCTAGTTTTCAATTATAGGATGAAATATGTCTTCTGTGCTGGGGGAAACCTGCAGATTGATGTTATCCCAGTAGGCTCACACTAGTCTCCAGGAATAGGCCAATTTAGGGTTGAAAATGTTTCCAAGCCTTCAGGCTATAAAGACAACCTTCTCAGTGAAATCGTACAGTCTGCAGGGAAGCGTGCAGGAGACCAGCTTCGCAGCTCATCATAGGCAAATGTTCAATCCAAAGTGCCCTGGCTTGTGATTAACTCTCTGCGTTGGTTCAGCAGGGACTCGGGTGTGCGTCCCACACACCTTCTCCCAGGGCAAAACAGCCTGGTGGCTGAGAGGCCTGCGTTGCGTGCCTTACACGCACTGGGAAGGACACAAACCCCAGTCTCAGCTGCCCTCCCCACTCTGGGCCAGGCAGAGCAGGACGACAGTGACTCAAATGCTGCCGGGCACGTGTGTCCCCGATCCTCACTTTGACCTGTCGTAGAAGCTCAGAGAGGAGGTTTTTAGGGTGCTGGTGTTTACCTGGCTTCCGGTCTCAGAGGCTATTGGCATGGCAGGTGGCCCTGCTTGCTCTCGTCTGTGTCTGGCCTTTTTCTCTCTGGAGCGATGGGGGCAAAAAAGCTGATGAAGGGTTGGGTTTTCTTATTGAGTCAAATGGGTATTTTGGAGTTTGTCAATCTTTTTGCTTAGAGCTATAGCTTAAATTACTTAGTCTCTTTGTATCCCCCGGCAGAATGCAACTACATGCATGAAATGAGCCAGTATAGTTTTTTTTTTTCTGTGTGGCCACTCAAGTTTTGCTGCCTAGAGATAAATGAGAATTCTCTATCTGCACAGCAGCCTGCCTCTCACCCCCATCAGTCTGTCAAAACTGCCCCCAAATAATGTCACTGATCATCTCCTCTTGGCCTAATCCATTTAGTGCTTTTGCCCTTACTGTATTTGACCTCTGTGACACTTTATATCGTTTGTTCTGACATTGCTAATGCACTGCTTCCCAGATGTTCAAATTTCAGGGACCAATATTTTTTTAATTTAATTAATTAATTTATTTTTAAATTTACGTCCAAGTTAGCGTATAGTACAACAATGATTTCGGGAGTAGATTCCTTAATGCCCCTTATCTATTTACCCATTTAGCCCATTCCCCCTCCCACAACCCCTCCAGCAACCCTCAGTTTGTTCTCCATATTTATGAGTCTCTTCTGTTTTGTCCCCCTCCCTGTTTTTATATTATTTTTGCTTCCCTTCCCTGATGTTCATCTGTTCTGTGTCTTAAAGTCCTCATATGAGGGAAGTCACATGATATTTGTCTTTCTCTGACTGGCTAATTTTGCTTAGCATAATACCCTCTAGTTCCATCCACGTAGCTGCAAATGGCAAGATTTCATTCTTTTTGATTGCTGAGTAATACTCCATTGTGTATATATATATATATATATACCACATCTTCTTTATCCAGTCATTTGTCAGTGGACATTTGGGCTCTTTCCATACTTTGGCTGTTGTCAATAGCGCTGCTATAACATTAGGGTGCATGTGCCGCTTCAAAACAGCACACCTATATCCCGTGGATAAATGCCTAGTAGTGCAATTGCTGGGTCACAGGGTAGTTCTATTTTTAATTTTTTGAGGAACCTCCATACCGTTTTCCAGAGAGTAGCTGCACCACTTTGCATTCCCACCAACTGTCCAAAAGAGATCCTCTTTCTCCGCATCCTTGCCAACATCTGTTGTTGCCTGAGTTGTTAATGTTAGCCATTCTGACAAGTATGAGGTGGTATCTCATTGTGGTTTTGATTTGTATTTCCCTGATGATGAGTGATGTTGAGCATTATTTCATGTGTCGATTGGCCATCTGGATGTCTTCTTTGGAGAAGTGTCTATTCATGTCTGTTGCCCATTTCTTCACTGGATTTTTTATTTTTTGGGTGTTGAGTTTGATAAGTTCTTTATAGATTTGAGATGCTAACCCTTTATCTGATATGTCATTTGCAATTATCTTGTCCCATTCCGCCGGTTGCCTTTTAGTTTTGCTGATGGTTTTCTTCTCTGTGCAGAAGCTTTTTATTTTGATGAGGTCCCAATAGTTCATTTTTGCTTTGTTTCCCCTGCCTCTGGAGACATGCTGAGTAAGAAATTGCTGCAGCCGAGGTTAAAGAGGCTTTTGCCTGCTTTCTCCTCGAGGATTTTGATGGCTTCCTGTCTTACATTTAGGTCTTTCATCCATTTTGAGTTTATTTTTATGTATGGTGTAAGAAAGTGGTCCAGGTTCATTTTTCTGCATGTTGCTGTCCAGTTTTAACAGCACCGTTTGCTGAAGAAACTGTCTTTATTCCACTGGATATTCTTTACTGCTTTGTCAAAGATGAGTTGGCCATACGTTTGTGGGTCCATTTCTGGGTTCTCTATTCTGTTCCATTGATCTGAGTGTCTGTTTTTGTGCCAGTACCATACTGTCTTGATGATTACAGCTTTGTAATACAGCTTCAAGTCCGGGATTGTGATACCTCCTGCTTTGGTTTTCTTTTTCAAGATTACTTTGGCTATTCAGGGTCTTTTCTGCTTCCATACAAATTTTAGGATTGTTTGTTCTATCTCTGTGAAGAATGCTGGTGTTACTTTGATAGGGATTGCACTGAACATGTAGATTGCTTTGGGTAGTATTGACATTTTAACAATATTTATTCTTCCTATCCAGGAACATGGAATATTTTTGCATTTTTTTATATCTTCTTCAGTTTCTTTCATAAGCTTTCTATAGTTTTCAGTGTATAGATTTTTCACCTCTTTGGTTAGATTTATTCCTAGGTATTTTATGTTTTTTGGTGCAATTGTAAATGGGATCGATTCCTTAATTTCTCTTTCTGTTGCTTCATTGTTGGTATATAGGAATGCAACCAATTTCTGTGCATTGATTTCATATCCTGTGACTTTGCTGAATTCATGGATCAGTTCTAGCAGTTTGTTGGTGGAATCTTTTGGGTTTTCCATATAGAGTATCATGTCATCCGCAAAGAGTGAAAGTTTGACTTCCTCCTGGTCGATTTCAATGCCTTTTATTCCTTTGTGCTGTCTGATTGCTGAGGCTAAGACTTCCAATACTATGTTGAATAACAGTGGTGAGAGTGGACATCCCTGTCGTGTTCCTGACCTTAGGGGGAAAGCTCTCGTTTTTTCCCTATTGAGGATGATATTAGCAGTGGGTCTTTCATATTTGGCTTTTATGATCTTGAGTTATGATCTTTTTATCCGTACTTTCTTGAGGGCTTTTTTTTTTATCAAGAAAGGATGCTGTGTTTTGCCAAATGCTTTCTCTGCATCTGTTGAAAGGATCATGTGGTGCTTGTCCTTTTTTTTTTATCGATGTGATGTATCACACTGATTGCTTTGCAGACATTGAACCAGCCCTGCATCCCAGGTATAAATCCCACTTGGTTGTGGTGAATAATTCTTTTCATGCATTGTTGGATACCATTGGCTAGTACCTTGTTGAGGATTTTTGCGTCCGTGTTCATCAGGGAAATGGTCTACAGTTCTCCTTTTTAGTGGGGTCTTTGTCTGGTTTTGGAATCAAGGTAATGCTGGCTTCATAGAAAGAGTTTAGAAGTTCCCCTTCTATTTCTATTTTTTGGGAACAGCTTCAAGAGAATAGGTGTTAACTCTTCCTTAAATGTTTGGTAGAATTCCCCTGGAAAGCCATCTGGCCCTGGACTCTTGGTTTTTGGGAGATTTTTGATTACTAATTATATTTCTTTACTGGTTATGGGTCTGTTCAAATTTTCTATTTCTTCCCATTTCAGTTTTGGTAGTTTATATGTTTCTAGGAATTTGTCCATTTCTTCCAAATTGCCCATTTTATTGGTGTATAATTGCTCATAATATTCTCTTATTATTGTTTGTGTTTCTGCTGTGTTGATTGTGATCTGTTCTCTTTCAGTCTTGATTTTATTTATTTGGTTCATTTCCTTTTTCTTTTTGATCAAACTGGCTAGGGGTTTACCAATTTTGTTAATTCTTTCAAAGAACCAGCTTCTGGTTTCATTGATGTGTTCTGGGGTTTTTTTGTTTTGTTTTGTTTTGCTTTTTGTTTTTGTTTGTTTTTGTTTTTGTTTTGATAGCATTGATTTCTGCTCTAATCTTTATTATTTCCTGTCTTCTGCTGGTTTGGGGTTGTATTTGCTGTTCTTTTTATAGCTTTTTAAGGTATAAGGTTAGGTTGTGTATCTGAGACCTTTCTTCCTTCTTTAGAAAGGCCTGGTTTGCTATATGCTTCCCTCTTATGACTGCTTTTGCTGTGTCCCAGAGGTTTTGGGCTGTGGTGTTATCATTTTCATTGGCTTCCATGTACCTTTTAATTTCCTCTTTAACTTCTTGGTTAGCCTATTCATTCTTTACTAGGATGTTCTTTAGTCCCCAAGTATTTGTTATCTTTCCACATTTTTTCTTGTGGTTGATTTCGAGTTTCATGGCATTGTGATCTGAAAATATGTACAGTATGATCTCAATCTTTCTGTACTTGTTGAGGGCTGATTTTTGTCCCAGTATGTGTTCTTTTCTGGAGAATGTTCCATGTGCTCTGGAGAAGAATGTGCATTCCTTTGCTTTAGGATGAAATGTTCTGAATATATCTGTTAAGTCCATCTGGTCCAGTGTGTCATTCAAAGCCATTGTTTCCTTGTTGATTTTCTGTTTAGATGATCTGTCCATTGCTGTAAGTGGGGTGTTGAAGTCCCCTACTATTATGGTATTATTATCAATGAGTTTCTTTATGTTTGTGATTAATTGATCTATATATTTGGGTGCTTTCACGTTTAGAGCATAAATGTGTCAATTGTTAGATCTTCTCGGTGGATAGACCCCTTAATTATGATATAATGCCCTTCTTCATCTCTTATTACAGTCTTTATTTTAAAGTCTAGATTGTCTGATATAAGTATGGCTACTCTGTCTTTCTTTTGGTGACCATTAGCATGATAGATGGATCTCCATCCCCTTACTTTCAATCTGAAGGTGTCTTTAGGTCTAAAATGTGTCTCTTGTAAACAGCATATACATGGATCTTGTTTTCTTATCCATTCTGTTACCCCCATGTATTTTGGTTGGAGCATTTAGTCCATTGATATTCACAGTGAGTACAAATTTATTGCCATTATGTTGCCTGTAGAGTTGGAGTTTCTGGTGATGTTCTCTGGTCCTTTCTAGTCTTTGTTGCTTTTGGTCGTTTTGTTTTGCTTTGTTTTGTTTTGTTTTGTTTGTCTTTTCTCCCCTCAGAGAGTCCCCCTTAAAATTTCTTGCAGGGCTGGTTTAGTGGTCACGAACTCTTAATTTTTAATTTTTGTTTGTCTGGGAAACTTTTAATCTCTCCTTGTATTTTGAATGACGCCTTGCTGGATAAAGAATTCTTGGCTGCATATTTTTTTTCCAGTTCAGCACATTGAATATATCCTGCCTCTCCTTTCTGTCCTGCCATGTTTCTGAGGATAGGTCTGCCGCAAACCTGATCTGTCTTCCCTTATAGGTTCAGGACTTATTTTTCCCTTGCTGCTTTCATGATTCTTTCCTTACCTGAGTATTTTGTGATTTTGACTATGATATGCTTTGTTGATGGTCAGTTTTTATTGAATCTACTGGGAGTCCTCTGTGCTTCCTGGATTTTGATGTCTGTGTCTTTCCCCAGGCTAGGAAAGTTTTCTGCTATGATTTGCTCACATAAACCTTCTACCCCTTTTTCTCTCTCTTCATCTTCTGAGACCCCTATGATTCTGATGTTATTTCTTTTTAATGAGTCACTGAGTTCTCTAATTCTTAAATCATGCTCTTTTACCTTAGTCTCCCTCTGCTTCATTGTTCTCCATAAGTTTGTCCTCTATATTGTTGATTCGCTGCTCTGCTTCATCCATCCTTGCCACCGTGGCATCCATTCGAGATTGCAGCTCAGTTATAGCATTTTTTTATTTTATCCTGACTAGCTTTTACTTCTTTTATCTCTACAGAAAGGGATTCTAATCTGTGTTCAATCCCAGCTAGTATTCTTATTATCATGATTCTGGTTCAGACATCTTGCTGGTCTCTGTGTTGATTAAGTCCCTGGCTGTCATTTCTTTCTATTCTTTCTTTTGGGGTGAATTCCTTCATTTTGTCATTTTGAAGGAAGAAAAGGAATTAATAAAGTAAAAAAATAAAAATTAGAAAATTAAAAACAACCCCAAAAAATTAAATAAAGGATGCTATATCTTAGGTGTGTTTTGGTCTGGTTGTTGAAAGGAGCTTGATAGATTAGAGAAAAAAATGGAAAGATAAGAAAAGGGAAAAAAAAAGGAAAAAAGAAAAAAAAGAAAAACGTTTGAAAATTTGAAAAAATGAGTACAAAAAAATAGAATAAAATGAAATGATGGAAGTAAAATAGAATTTAAGAAATTTACACCAAAGTAAAAAATATAGTAGAAAAAAATTAAAGAAAAATCTTTGTAATAAAAATGGAAAATAAAAATAAATTTTTTCTCTTGTATTCAAGAATAAGAAAGGAAAAGAAAATTGAATATACATGGGCCAGCAAACAGACTGAAATAAGATTGAAATTACATTGGTTTCCCCTAGAAGTCAAACTATGAAGCACGTTATAGTCTGTAAACTAAGCAGGCAAAGAGACTTGTGGTGGTCCTCAAGAGCGTGGTTGGCCCTGTTGGCTGGGGCTTAGTGTAACGGCTCTGTTCTCCACTAGATGGCGCTGCTTCGCGTCCTGGGGTGGATTGTTGTGGCGTGTGTAGGTATGTATGCGCATGCATGGGAGTGGTGAAAATGGCATCACCCAGCTACCCCGTCTCTGGTATCAGAACTCTGTGCTCTCCCTGACCAGCAATCAAGCACCCCTCCTTTGTCTCCAGCTTCCCTCTACTCCCCACTTTTACACCACCCATGCCCACGCCGTCAGGCTACCAGGAGGCACCTCCCTCCTGAGTTTTATCTCAGATACAGCTGTGTTTCCCAACCCCTCACTTCTGAAGGACTGCAGCTTTGACCCACTCAGACCTTCTGGGGGAGGGTCTCACTGAACAATGGCTGGGTGCCCACCTGCCCCCAGGAACATTCATGAGACTGTGCTGTTGCTGATGCCCAGAGACTGCCGCTGGGTGCCAGCCTACCCCAGAAAATGTTCACGCGATCTTGTAGCAGCAGCGTTTCAAGGATTATGGAAAATCACAACCCACATCTGGCACCAGGCTTCACCCTTAACGTCCTTGTTTCAATGCCAGCAAATGTGGTTGTTCTCCGGGGTCTGCTGGGTCCTTTGCCTGTGGGGAGGCCACACCGTCTCTACCAAATGTCCTCCCAGCAAGGGAACTGCCTCTCCCCATGTGGCCTGCGGACCCCTTGCACCTTGCTCTCTGATCTTGGGGATTTGCTCTTCCCACCAGAGCACCACCAGGTATTGAGCTGCAGAGTTTCAGATTCTCTGCCCCCCCCCCAATGTTCATAGTGTCTTAATGGAATTTAAATCCTCTCCTTTCTCCTTTCTCCCTTTTTTGTTCAGTCCCTTACGTACTCTTCTTTTTCTCTCCAGCTGCTTTCAGCGGGGGGCGGGGGGGGGCAGTGCAGGGGGGACTTTCCCATACATTCCCCCCATCTCTGTCCTCTCTCCACAAGCAAAAATAGCTCCCTGCCCTCCTGCCCTCTGCGGCATCTCTCTCCCCCAGTTCACTTCTCCATGCTGTATACCTGCTGAGTTCTGTGGTTCAGGTTGTGCAGATTGTTGTGTTAATCCTCAAATCAGTTTTCTAGGTGTGTAAGATGATTTAGTGTTGATCTGGCTGATTTGTCCTTGGGCAAAAGCTTTTTCTTCTAGATTGCAGAGTAGAGAGGAAACTGGCTCTCACTTTATAGTTCACCTCTATTTATTCTGCTCAAAAGACATTTTGGTATGGGATATCATGCCAATTATAGCCACATTAAAAGTGGGTATATCCACACCATGATGCTGTCGCGCTGCTAGGGGGACCAGTATTTTTTTTAAAAAGGCAGGGGACCAATATGACTAAATTTTGCCACTAATTACATAACAAAGAAAACTTACAAAATATAAAAAAAATGGATATTTTACCATCAAAAAATACAAGTAGGACAAATCTTAGAATAGAGAATTTTTATAGTAAATACATTTAACCTTATTAAGAAATTATTAAACTGTCTACATTTTCTTCATTTCACATTCCTCATTGGAAACTTCATCATGAATCAATCCTAGTCTGATTCCCCCATAGTTCCAACTTCCAATACCCATGGCAAAACTCTTCTTCTCAATCTAGCCCTTGCCTACTTTCCCAACCATATTTTTCACCACTCACATACATGCATTCTGTGTGTCAGAATCACTATCATTGGAAGCCTCTCTCCCTCTCTGAACTTGAATCCTTATTAAGCACAAGAACTATATCTATATCTTGTAGCTGGCATATGGTCAATCTTCAAAAAACATTTGTTGACTTTTCAACTCAATGCCTGAGAGCATAGATTCTGAGCCAGACTTCCTGGGTTTGAATTCTAGCTTCCCCACATATCAGCTATGTTAATTTGGACAAATTTCTCAACTTCTCTGGTTTCCCCCAAGGCAGCACAACTCAATTCCAGGACAGACCATCTTAGGCATGGGGGAAAGTGAGAGTGTGTGAGTGGCCACCTAGCTTTCCCAGCCATCTAAGAGACCCACTTCTTTTTCACTCACTTGTATTACTGAGGTGATCTGCAAGACTGAGGAGTTAGGAGAGACTAAATGCACAACAGCCCGGGCTTGGAACTCATCAAAGGAACACTAGTAACTGTTATACACTTCTTCCTATTAACCAATCCACAGACTCCATCAGGAAGTCTGCCCATAAGCCACTGGGGACATGTTGACTGCAGGCTCCTACCAACTGGCCCATGGGTACTCACAACAATCCACACACCTCACACACACTCTCTTTCCCCAGCTGTGGCCAGTTGCCAGCACATGCTCCCACAAATGACAAACGCAAGCCTTTACAAACAGCTGGTGAGCAAGCACAGAAAGCCTACTCAACTCTGTGGGACTGGAAGCACATTCACAAACTTGAGCATTTCAGGGCACTGCCATAAGGAAAACAATTGTGAGGCTCTCAGCATCCAACCCGGATTTGCAGGATCAAGAGAAGGCCTACAATCTTAAGAATCTCTCACCCAAGAGGGAACAAGAAGTGTGGAATAGATGCATCCATAGAAGAGGTCTGAGACTCACTTCACCTTGAAGACACACATAGGCTCAAATGAAGGGATAGAAAAATATATTCCACGCAAATGGAAACCAAAAGAGAGCTCAGACAACTATACTTACCCCAGACAAGATAGACTTTAAGTGAAAAACTGTAGCAAGAAACAAAGAAGGTCATTATATAGTGATAAAGATGTCAATTTATCAAGAAGATAAAACAATTGTAAATATATATGAACACAACATTGAAGCATCTAAATATATTGAGTAAATATTAATATATCTAAAGACAAACACAGACAGCAATACAATAAAAGTAGGAGATTTAATACCCCACTGTCCACAATGGATAGATCATCACTAAGTGATCTTAGTGATCACAGAAAATCACTAAGAAAATAATGGGCATACTTTGTAATTACACTTTAGACCAAATGCACCTAACAGAAGTACATAGAACATTACATATAACAACAGCAAAATACACATTCTTTTTCATGTGCACAGCACATTCTCCAGGATAAACCATACGTTAAATCACAAAACAAGTCTTAACAAATTTTAAAAACTGAGATCATATCAAGTACCTTTTATGACCACAATGGCATGAAACTAAAAAAATCAGTAACAGGAGGAAAGCTAGAAAATTCACAAATAATGTAGGAATTAAACAACACCCTCCTGAAAAACCAGTGGGTCAAAGATGAAATCAAAAGGGGGCTCCTGGGTGACTCACTCAGTTAAGCATCCGATTCTTGGTTTCAGCTCAGGTCAGGATCTCACAGTTCGGGTTCTGCACTGACAGTGGGGAGCCTGCTTGGGATTCTCTCTCTCCCTCTCTCTGTTCCTCCCATTCTCTCTCTCTCTCTCTCTCTCTCTCTCTCTCTCTCTCCCTCATAATAAATAAACTCAACAAAAATCAAAGGAGAAATCAATAAATGTTGACATTAAGGAAGAAGAAAGATCAGGACACCAGGGTGGCTCAGTTGGTTAGCATCTGACTTCAGCTCAGGTCATGATCTCATGGCTCTTGAGTTCAAGAGTGTCAGGCTCTGTGCTGACAGCTTGGAGCCTGGAGCCTGCTTCAGATTCTGTGTCCCCCTCTCTCTCTGCCCCTTCTCTGCTTGTGCCCTGTCTCTCTCTCTCTCAAAAATAAATAAACATTTAAAAAAATTAAAAAAGAAAAAGAAAAAAGAAAGATCTAAAATGAAAAACCTAACTTTATACCTCCAGGAACTAGAAAAAGAAGAAAAAAGTAAGTCCAAAGTTAGCAGAGGGAAGGAAATAACAAAGATCAGAGCAGAAATATATGAAATAGAAACTAGAAAAACAATAGAAAATGTCAACAAAACTTGAGAAAGAAAACAAAGTTGAAGGCATCTTACTTTCTGATTTCAAACTATATTACAAAAGCGTACTCATCAAAACAGTATGGTACCAAAATGAAAACAGACACACAGTTCAACAGAACAGACTGGAGAGCCCAGACATAAACCCACATATATCCAGTCAACTAATCCTTGATAAGGGCACCAAGAACACACAATCAAGAAAGGACAGTCTCTTTAATAAATGGTGTTGGGAAAGCCGAATATTCACATGCAAAAGAATGAAACTGGACCCCTATCTTACACCACTCACAAAAATTAACTCTAAATGGATTAAAGACTTAAATGTGAGATCCAAAACCATAAAACTCCTAGAAAAACGCATAGGGAAAAAGCTCCTTGACGTTAGTCTTGGTAATGACTTTTTGGACATCACACTGAAAGCAGAGGAAACAAAAGCAAAAGTCAACAAGTGGGACTACGTCAAAGAAAAAAGATGTTTTCCTTGCCAGGAAAAGAAGCAATCGACAAAATGAAAGAAGCAACCTAGGGAATGGGAGAAAATATTTGCAAACCATATATCTGATAAGAGGTTAATTTCTAAAATACATAAAGAACTCCTACAACCGAATAGCAAAATAATAAATAATATGTTTAAAACTGGCTAAAAACCTGAAGAGACATTTTTCCAAAGAAGACATACAGATGGCCAATGAGTATATGGAAAAGTGCTCAACGTCACTAATTATCAGGGAAATGCCAATCAAAACTGAATTATCCCCTCACACCTGTTAGAATGACTGTTATCAAAAAGACAAGAGATAACAAATGTTGGTGGGGATGTGGAAGAAAGGGAATCGTTTGTTCAGTGTTGGTGGGAATGTAAATTGGTACAGCCATTATGGAAAATAATATGATAATAATTTTTTCTCAAAAGATTAAAAATTCAACTTCCATATGATTCCAAAATATGGAAGCAGTCTAAGTGCCTGTTGATGGGTGAATAAAGAAAATGTGACACTATAGATAAAGATCGAATAAGAGAGAGAAATGGAATATTATTCAACCATTAAAAAGAAGGAAATCCTACAATTCACAAGATGAATGAATGAACCTGGAGGACATTATTATAACCGAAATAAGTGAAACAAAGAAAGAAAAGTACTTCGTGGTATCACTTGTATGTGGAATCTAACAGTCAAACTCAATAGAAACAGAAAGGTAAATGATGGTTGCCAGCACCTGGGTGCAGGGGAAATAAACAGATGTTGCTCAAAGAGCACATACTTTTGGTTATGAGATAGTAAGTTCTAAGGATCTAATTCACAGTATGGTGACTGTAGTTAATAATACTGTATTGTATACTTAAAATTTACTAAGAGAATAAATCTCAAGTATTCTCAACACACACACACACACGCACACACGCACACACACACACAAAAGGTCACTCACTGTATGAGGTGATGGGTGGGTCAATTAACTTGAGCATGGTAGTCATTTCAGTGTGTATACACACAAAAACTCATCATGCCGTATACTTTAAATATGCACAATTTTATCTGTCAACTATACCTCAATAAAGCTGGAAGTCAGGGGAAGCAAAAAGAAGCATAATAACTTTATAAAACAAAATGAAAAAATAAGAAAGGAGAATAGAGATGACCAGGGTCTGGAGGGGAAGGAGGAAATGGGTATTTATAATTTAATTATTCTTATTATTTAATGTATACAGAATTTCAATCTGGGAGGATGATGGCTTCACATAGAGGCATAATGAAGAGGATCACTGTTGGGGGGACACTCTAGGGAGGGACAGTACAGAGAGGGGTATCATAGACTGACCGCATCATAGACAGGCTCATCACAAAGAAGGGCATCATAATAAGGGACTTCATAGAAGGTCTTACAGAGATGGACTTCACAGGAAGGAGGTTTGATGGTTATCACATATAACGTCATCATAGAGGGAAGCAACATAGGACCATCCTAGAGAAGTCTATCAGACAGGGACATCTTGGAGGTTTTCATGTCAGCTTCTCCTCTCTGGACACCAAATTGTGAGCTCCCTGAGAGCAAGAGCATGCATTATTCATCTTTACATTTCTAACATCGAATGCACACTTTGGCACATAATAGGTACCTAATCTTGTTTGTGGAATGAATATATGTATACCATTTTCTCTGTATGAAGCTATTGAAAAATGTAAAACCTATTGCCCATTTCTTTTTCTGCAGACTGAATTGGCCCAGTTTTTAGAAAAATTTCTCATGTGCTAAATTCTCCTGACTTCCTCCCATCCTGAAAGTCCTTTAGATACCCATCTGTGGTAGGCAGGATTCTATATATCTCCTTCCCTAAGCCCTGGAAGCTGTGGATATTGTGGAATATCACTCCCATGACTGTGTTATGTTATATGGTACAGTTGACCTTAAGGATATTATCTGGGTGGGCATGATATGGTCCCACGAGTTCTTAAAAGCAAAGAACATTTTCTGGCTGGTGGCAGAGGGGGAAGACAGAGAGACTTGAAGCACAAAAAAGATTTGATGCACCATTTCTGGCTTTGAAGATGGAAGGAGCCATGTGCAAGAATGGAAGAGCAGCCTATGGGAGCTAAGCAGCCCTCTACTGACAGCTAGCAAGGAAACAGGGACCTTAATTCTACAACCACAAGGAACTAAAATCAGCCAACAATCCGAGTGATCTTGGAAGTAAATTCTTTCCCAGAGCCTTCAGAAAAGAGCCCTGGCTGAAAACACTTTAATTTCAACCTTGTGAGACCCTGAGCATAGAACCCAATAGAGCCCATCCAGATTTCAAACCTACAGAACTGTGAGCTAATAAAGTGTCTTTTTAATTCACTAAATGTGTTGTAATTGTTATGCAGCAATAGAAAACTAATATATCATTCGTCACTGTCTTTCTTTAGAAGTTCCCAGTATTGATTTTTTTTTAATGAGTATTCTAATAAAACATTTTTCTTTCAGTTCTAAATAGGAAAAGAATTTCCTACATCATAACCAGACTCAGATATGGTAGAGAATTTGAAATTACCAAACTAGGAATTTAAGATAACTACAGTTACTTTGCTAATAGCTCTAATGGAAAAAAAAAAAAAATGGACAACACGCAAGAACAGACAGGTAACAGAGCAGAGAAATGGAAACTCTAAGAAAAAAATAAAAAGGAAACGCTGGAAATCAAAAATATAGGAACAGAAATGAAGAATGCCTTTGATGGGCTCATTAGGAGATTGTATGTAGCCAAAGAAAGAATCAGTGAGCTGCAAGTATGCCAATGAAACTTCTCAAGCTGAAATGCAAAGAGAAAAAAGGAAAGAAAACAAAAAAAACAACAGAATATCCAAGGACTGTGAGATCATTACAAAAGGCAAATACCTAATGGGAATACGAGAAGAAGAAAGAGAGAAAGGGGCAGAAAAAATAATTGAAGTAATAATGGCTGAGAATTTTCCAAAATTAATGACAGAAACCAAACCGTAAATCCAGGAAGTCCAAAAACCACCAGGCAGGATAAATACCAAAAAGTGTACACCTAGCCATATCATATTTAAATTGCAGAAAACCAAAGACAAAAATCCCTAAAACATAGTAGCAGCTACTTATTACGTGCCAAGCACAATGTAAACATTTCACATACATTATGTCATTTCCTTTACATGGAAACCTCCGTCTCAAGGATTTTATATCTATCCCCCTTTACAGATTATAAAACTGAGGGTCAGCGATGTTAAAGCCACCTGGCTAAGAAGTGAATTTGGCCAGGGGCGCCTGGATGGCGCAGTCGGTTGAGCGTCCGACTTCAGCCAGGTCACGATCTCGCGGTCCGTGAGTTCGAGCCCCGCATCGGGCTCTGGGCTGATGGCTCAGAGCCTGGAGCCTGTTTCACATTCTGTGTCTCCCTCTCTCTCTGCCCCTCCCCCGTTCATGCTCTGTCTCTCTCTGTCCCAAAAATAAATAAACGTTGAAAAAAAAAAAATTAAAAAAAGAAGTGAATTTGGCCAGAATTCAAAGTCAGGACTCCTTAACCCCAAAAGGTGTGTACTAAGTACTAAGAAATAGTAAGTGTTCACCTCAGAACAGAAAGTTCTAAATTTCTGCATTTTGTTAATAAAGTTTAGAGCCGTGGTTTCCCATTAGTGTAGAAATCATCAAACGTATATTGTCACTTCCAATATTCATACAAAGGAGCTGATATTGAACATAAAGGCCAATCTGTAAACGAAGAGAAAAACAATATCAAACAAATAGCAGGAATTCTTAAAATTCTAAATGAGCTTTGACTGATTTTTAAAAGCCAGGGGAAATACCATAATTTTCTCATATTACTAGATGTAATTGGGCCAGACATTTGTTGCATTCTAGTCTTGACTGTCTATTTATTTTAAATAAAAGCTCTGTAAAAGATGGAAACGTTCTCCTCTGAAAGACTATTCCCTGATGAGGAAGCCACACAGAGCTAGCCTAAGCAACCAGGATACCAAAATGCTTCCTGAGGGAGGGACTCAGCCACTCTCTAGTTTTAAATCTCCCCTTAGGTTCGAATTCTCTCTAGCTGTAGCCTGGCTAAATCAAGTGGTTTCTAAAACTCCTATCAGTCAGTATGTACTTGTTCTTTGCTCCTTTGTACTGATTTGTTCCATCTATGTATTAGTTGACTATTTCCCTGCCTAATGGTTGCATCCTTTCTGTTTTTGACATGGAAGTTAAGCAAACGTATTAGGCCCGGGTGGCACTGTGTTTACCATATTGTTTTTCGCCTGTCTTCTGGGTCTGATGCAGTGGAGGAGTTGCAGTATCTATCACTTTGAAAACTAGCATCGCTGTCTTCCATGGATCTCAGACTGGTGGCTAGCCAGTTGGTTTTACTGGGCCATTCCATGAGGCCCTTGCATCACTGACCTATTGCTGCCTAACAAATTACCGCAGAACTTAGAGGCTTAAAACAATACACATTTATTATCTCACAGGCTTTATGGGTCAAGAATCCAGGCATCGCTCAGCTGAATCCTCTGCTCAGGGCCTTACTGACTATGATCAAGGAGGCCACTGAGGCTGGTATCTCATCTGGAGGCTTGACTGGGGAAGAACAGCCTTCCAAGCATTCAGTAATGAATACTTTTCCATAATGATGGTTTCCAATCAGGATATTTTTATAAAATACCCCCAAGGGACCCACTTCTGGCCTTATACTGTCGTAAGATTTTTTTCTGCTACCTTCATGCCATGGCCTATATGCACAATTAGAAACCTAAGGTTTCTACAAGCTCTGCAGTATTTGTTGTTTCTTGCTGTACTCGGTAGGCTGGCCAATAATTGATCATTTTTGCCCAAACTCAATACAATTATCTCTAAAACAATGTTTTGAGGGCCTGTTATGTATTTAGAAAATGTTAAGTCTGCTTGCCCATTATTCCCACTAACATTTGCTTGAGGGAGTGGGGAGCAAGAAGAATGAATAAAATTTGTATTAAAGAGCAGAAACCAAGGTGGAGAGGCCACAGCACAGCAATGTTAGTAATGGTGGCCTGGCGAGTGAGAGGGTTGATCTGGTGACCTCAACTCAGTGCTGGTTGCTAATATTACACAGTTTAGAAGGTTGATCTGAACACCAGTAAGAACTAAATGTAATATGAATTCACTCTATAAATAAAAAGTCCAATGAGACTGAACAAAAACAACAAGAAAACCCACCCACAGATACCATCGTGGTGACACAAAAAAATTAAAGGCACATCTTCTTTTACTCTGATATGTGGTGTATCTTGAATTTGGCCTTAGAGTATTCACATTTAGACTCAGAAACACAAAAATGGATGGCTGCCATCAAATAAATGACCGTTAAATGCCAGGTGCTTATAAAACACAGTCTCGAAAATTTCTGCAACCACCATATAAGACTGAACTTTCTTGCTTTCTTTTTTTTTTCTTCTTTTCCTTCCTTACTTTCTACCCTTTTCTCCCTTCTAACCCACTCAACTCTCTCCTTAGAAATACGAATAAGTTCAGCATGATTATGGGCACCCCTTGCCACATAGCTAGCTAGTGACTCCCAAGTCTGCAGTGTTTCTTCTTCACTTTTCTGACTTGCGCTAGAAATCTAAGGGACGATAAATCACTAATAGAAGCAAAGCGGAGTGAGGAGTCAAGGTGGTAAATTACTGTTGTAAAGCTGGGTAGATACTTGCATCAATGAAATTCAAAGAATTCAGATGAGGGGCGCCTGGGTGGCTCTGTCGGTTGAGCGTCCAACTTCGGCTCAGGTCACGATCTCGTGGTCCGTGGGTTCGAGCCCCGCGTCGGGCTCTGTGCTGATGGCTCAGAGCCTGGAGCCCCTTCTGATTCTGTGTCTTCCTCTCTCTCCCTGCCCCTCCCCACTCGTGCTCTATCTCTCTCTCTCTTAAAAATAAATCAGCATTTAAAAAAATAAAGAATTCAGATGCGAACTTTCAGAGGATATAAACGAAAATAGGGGAGGGGAGCATCAAGACATGCCAGGCATGGGTGCTAGACCCTTAGGCAATCCAAAATCATGAGCAGCGTATCTGCTTGTGAGGGGCTCCAAGTCCTCACGGACTAGTCAGGACACATTTGGGGGGTTGTTTGTTTTTTTTTAAACACTTATTTGTTTTTTGAGAGACAGAGTGTGAGCGGTAGAGGGGCAGAGAGAGAGAGAGAGGGAGTCACCAATTTGGAAGCTCCAGGCTCTGAGCTGTCAGCACAGAGCCTGACGCAGGGCTCAAACTCATGAACGCAAGATCATGACCTGAGCCGAAGTCTGATGCTTGACTGACTGAGCCACCCAGGCGCCCCTAGTCAGGACACATTTTAACGCAAGGTGACAAAGCAAGGATGTGAACCTAGTGAGGAACGAAGCAGAGGGAGGGATCCTGCGGGACACATTATGGGGACAGGAGCGGCAGAGAGTAATTGCTCTGAAAGGAAAATGTAAGGAATTCTACAGGTCACGGCCACAGCTTACCCCGCCCCCTCAGCAGAGCCAGTTGCAAATGTAACACCTCGCCATGCTCCCTATAGTCTAGGCATCCATAACAATAAAACAGCTACTGTTTCAGAACACAGGGCTCCAGTTTGCAGCTCCCATATTGTACTCAAGGCGCCTTCAAAGGCCAGCCTCCCACTCAGTGCCTACTCTCTGTCTATTTAAAGAGGTAACAGAATAAGGAATGGCTGATTGGCAAAGTGTGGAGAAGAAAGCAGGAGGTGACTAGACCGTGCTGGTGAGATTTTTAAGGAGTAGCAATTCTGCCATTTGTTTGTCTCAGCGAGGGAGTAACGGAAGGGAACAATACTCAGCAGTGAGTACTAACGTTGACCGCTGAGGCCCTTCACGCGTTAGTGTCCTAGCAAACCTAAGTCCGATCTGGCATCAAGCTAGATTCTCCTGTGAATTGCACCTTGAGAGTTCAGGAAGCTGAGTGGATTAATTGGTGTTAGATCACCTTAACATTAGCAACCAAAGTTTTTCAAAGAGGGTACATTGATAGGTATGTCTTTCCTGGACAGGGGGAATGAAAGGGAAAACACTAGCACTCTCTTCTTCAGGTAGTAGTTGCGTCATCAATTTCCTTGACTCATCACTACAAGATGCTTGCTATTCATGATCAGTTATTTTGGAAATTACATGAAGGTTATTCAGAAGCATTTAGATTCCTTCTCTGACACTGAGTCCACAATGCCATTTTGCCCCACAAGCAGCTGTTGAATTAGTTAGTGGGACACCTATAGAAAGGAAGGGTGTTTTATTTTTTTTGTATTTTTTTTAACGTTTATTTATTTTTGAGACAGGTAGAGACAGCATGAACGGGGGAGGGTCAGAGAGAGAGGGAGACATAGAATCTGAAACAGGCTCCAGGCTCTGAGCTGTCAGCACAGAGCCCGACGCAGGGCTTGAACTCACGGACCGCGAGATCATGACCTGAGCCGAAGTCGGATGCTTAACCGACCGAGCCACCAGGCACCCCAGGAAGGGTGTTTTAAATTGTCCTTAATAAAAGCTCAGGATGGGGCGCCTGGATGACTCGGTTAAGCATCCGACTCTTGGTTTCAGCTCGGGTCCTGACCTTGTGGTTCTCAGGTTCGAGCCCCATGTCAGGCTCTGCACTGGCAGTGCGGAGCCCGCTTGGGATTCGCTCTCTCCCCCCTCTCTCCACCCCTCCCCACTCACACTGTCTCTGTTTCTCTCAAAATAAATAAATAAACTTAAAAATAAATCAATAAAAGCTCAGAAGGCCCCTAATCAAAAGTTAGACAAGGGGCCCAGACTTCCCAAACACCTCCCCTCCTCCATCTGTGGTGAGCCATTGTTCTTGGAGAAGAATGCTGGGTACACGCCCGCCCTCTCTGATGAGCCACGTTCTCTCCTGCTGATCACCCTGAACGTGGCCTACTTCGAGTTTTGTTAATAAGAAAAGCAAGGTATTAAATGGATCACAAGTTAGGCTGAGGCGGACAATGTCAAATAGTTTTCTCTTCAGCCAAACAAACATGTGGGCCTTGCACAAAGCAAGTCATAAACCCACCAGGAAAAAAAAAAAAAGATTCAAAATAATACTATTCAACTTTTCATCTCTCTGTAAACAGCCTTTTAAGGAAATTATACCATTCGTGCCAAATGTGCATCTGGTGCTAAGTCAAAAACCATAAAATATCATACAAGAAAATCCTGAAAGCAAACGAAATCAGACGATACTGTGACTATGGCATAGGAATGTTACAGTGGTCAGCTTCCTGTGCGATGTGAAATAACCCATGTGCGATTGTCAACAGCTTTTAAAATGCACTCTTTCAAACTAGAATACGTTGTTCCGGGCAAACAGTAACATTTATGAAAACCCTGAAGAAAAGCTTTTTCTAAATCCGTGTCAGCTTTACGTGAGAATGCCGATGAAGATTTATCTTCGATTTCTTGCTTATTATTCTTCCTTCCCACCTACTGAACAAACTTACAGCCTCATTCCCCCAGGGGGAAAAGCAGTATGTGGAGATTTGGTTGGTGGCTTTTATACATTTTCTTTAGGTTGTCTGTATAGATTGTGTGCTGATTAATGGCCTTTTCAGAATTGTAAAATCTTGCAAGGCCGATTCGGAGACCAGTTCTGCCCTTTCTGTTGTTAATCTAAATACGTCCTCGTTAAGAGAGGCTCGCTACTTTAGCAAAAGGCAGAGACAGACGACTTGTTTTTTCATTGATTTCAAACTAAAACCAGCCCTCTTCTTTCTCCTTCAAGAGCGCTCCGTACAGATATTGTGATCCTGACATGTCTGGTTTGAAACCAGTTTTAAGATCCTTCCACCAACTACAAATACTTCAAACCAGACATGGAACTTTGGGGGTGGGGGCCGTAGTAAATGGTCAGTGTTTATTTTTTTTTAACATTTATTTATTTTTGAGAGACAGAGAGAGACCGAGCATGAGCAGGGGAGGGGCAGAGAGAGGGGGAGACACATCCTTCAATGCACAGGACGGCCCCTCCCTGATCCAAAATGTCAGCAGTGCCTAGGCTGGGAAACTTTGCGTTAGAATCATCACTGAGTCCATGGAGAGCACTAATTATGGGGAGACGGAGTGGGGGGGGGGTGAGTATGTTTTCCTTGGCTCAGTAAGTATGTGTGAATTAAGGAAAGGTCAAAGACTTGACATTTTTCACCTTCAAGTCTCTTAATGGATCAACTGTTATTTCAAAGATTAAAAAGGAAAAGAAGCCTAGGTAAGTGCTGAATTTATAATGAAGTCATGTCCCTTCTTGTTTCTTGATCTGCTTCCAAAGAGAAAAGACAGGAAATCACCCACAGACTGAAGTTTCTGCTTATTTTGTGCTCGGGTTAATTAAACAGCAATGAATAGCAGTCACCGTCTTGGGCAAGGTGGTATCCCTGTCTCGATTATAGACTGCCCCCGGATGCATTGCTCTCCGGGCAGTGAGGCGGTTCCCCCAGGCGCTGGTGCAAACTGTCATTTGACTCTGCGAGTCACAGGGCGTGTCACTTTCAGTCAGTCGGCTCAAGTTCCTGAGCTGTGTGCCTGCTCACTGGTTTCTCTGTGACGGTTGATGTCGTGTTGAGAGCCGCTGGTTTCTCTTAAATGCCTGTGTCTATGTTTGCTACATTTCTATGACAATGTGTTCGCACCAATATAATTATGACCGCATTAGCACTTGCCCTGTAAACCACATGATTCAGGGCTTTATGAGTAGGTAATAAAAACTCTCTCCAGGCAGAAACTTGTCTCAGACATGGAACTTTGGGGGTGGGGGCCGTAGTAAATGGTCAGTGTTGGTTACGACCTTCTGAAGTTTGTGGTTATTAGAAGTCCCATTTATTGGTTAGCCCTCTGCAGAGCCAAGACCTCGAGCCATGGGATTAAGATCTTGAATCATTTAGCTTAGACCTAGGAGACTCGGCCAAGTTCCATCCGCATTCATTAATCCATTAGAGTGCCTGAAATGGGCCAGGGGCAGGTGATCCTTCAGTAAACAGCACGAGGGCGAGGGCTCGAGGGCTCGTGTTCTTGTAGGGCTTATGTTCTAGAGGAAGGGGGAAGGGAGAGGAGACGGAAGGAAGGGGGGAGGAAAGAAGAAAGAGGGAGGGATGAAGGATAGAAGAGAGGGAGGGAAGAGAAAATATCGGATGGTAAGGGCTTTGCCGAGGATTAAAATAGAGTGAATTGTCGCTATTCTAGGACGGCAGACAAGGACCGTCTCTGCGGGAGGTGACCTGCGTAAGGAGTCAGCCATGTGACTGACGGGCATGCCAGGCAGAGGGACCAGCTAGGGTGGATGTGAAGGAAGGCTCATGGGCTGACGGAGGAGGGGGAAGGGCAGGCTGCTCGCCAATGAACCAGGGCCCCCAGGCCCCTCTAATCCGGGTGAGGAGGCTGACTTTTTAAGGGGGAGTGGGGCGTGAGTGTATGAGTGAGTGAAGTTTTAAATAGATCCCTCTGGTGGTGGTGAGCCAGGGAAGGAGCAGGGAGGGCTGCTGAAATCCAGATGGGCCATGTCAAGATCTTGTGTGCAGGGCCTCCCCTGTCATGGGGGTGCCTCCCATGCGTCCCGTTTGGAGGAAAGAACGCAGCTGAGGAACGTTAAGCGAGTGAGGTGCAGGCAGCCTGAGATGCGTGAGATCGGGGACGGGGGAAAGAACAGGACCTTTGACAATCAGTTTGCTCATCTGTAAAATGGGATTTATAATGCACACCCTGTGGAACTGCGGAAACGGTCTACAGACGTGAAAAGCTCCTAGCACAGTGCCCAGCGATGACCCTATCATGTCCAGACAAATCTGTTAACTCATATAAACAGATCAAGTATCTGTGGGCATTTTCCAGGGATATGGGAAGGTAAAGTATTACCTTTGAATTGCTCTGAGACGTGATAGAGCCCCTTTTGTGTTCGAACTGATGTATACAGAACTATCCCAGCTACAGAAATCATTTCTTTCTTTCCTTCCTTCCTTCCTTCCTTCCTTCCTTCCTTCCTTCCTTCCTGCTGCTCTTTAGTTTCCGCATCTTCTTAGATCCTATTTCTCCTTTGCTTCCCACATTTATAGGACTTTTAATATATTAATATACATTGCCTCAAATCACCTTCCAGAAGGATGGAAACATTGTACGGGAATGTCCTACCCCCTTTTTTTAAATTGAGATATAATTCATGTGCCACAAAATGCACCCTTTTAAAGCGTACAATTCAGGGGCACCTGGGTGGCTCAGTCGGGTGAGCGTCCGACTTCGGCTCAGGTCACGATCTCACAGTTCGTGAGTTCGGGCCCTGCGCCCGGCTCTGTGCCGACAGCACCACTGTCTAATTCAGAACATTCTCATGACCCCCAAAAGAAACCCTGTACCCATTAGCAGCCATTCCCTACTTCCTCCCCAGCCCCCCACAACCACTAATCTGCTTTCTGTCTCTATGGATTTGCCTCTTCTGGACATTTCATACAAGTGGAATCATAAAATACGTGGCCTTTGGTTTCTGGCTTCTTTCACATAGCATCATGTTTTCAAAGCTCATCTATGTCACAGTTAGCTCCCGTTTCTGAACTATATATGCATTTGTATTTTTCAAAACAGGAACTGTTTAACATAGTAGCCACAGCTGATGGGAAATTCTACCAGTGGCTTTCATTTCATCACAAGGCAGAATGTGTGTCCAGTTATTCACAGTTTATTGATTTCTTGTCGCTTCCTTAGCATCTCATACAACTAGAATATTCTCCTTTCCGTACCACCGCAGTGTTGCCATCGGTGATTTTCTTTCTTCGCATTTGCTTCCCTTGTTCCCAGTTCGTTTCTTCCCTATCCTTCTTTATAGTCTGGTGCAGGGCCGGCATACTAGAGCCCACAGGCCAAATCTGGCCTGCCGTCTATTTTTGTAACCAGAGTTTGATTAAACATGACTATGCCTGCTCATTTACATATCGTCCCTGACTGCGTTCACATTATGACAACGACGTCGACTTGTTGTGAGAGAGACCATCTGGCTCACGAAGCCTAGAATACTTACTAGCTGGCCTTTCTGGTGAAAGTTTGCCAACCCCTGGTCTAATGTCTAGCTGAGGACAGGACCTCCGTGCTTATTTGGTTCCAATCAGAATGATTTGTGACTCATTGTGACCTCTCTGCACGGGGGCAGCTCGTTGACAAAACTAGGAAGGTGATAAAAGCATTTGTTGAAATAACGGTTTTCCTCTACACTGGAGGGTTAAAAAATATTATTTCCATGAAAAAAGATGTTCGAATATTTCTTAATATCGCCAGACAGAACGTCGGTGAGTGTAACTGTTACCTTGAGGATTGTAAATGTCGTATTGTGATCACAGACACTCATTGTACCAACATGTGTATCAAACTTGACAGGCTTCCATTACCATGTGGACTCACGGGTCTGGGCTCTTATAGTAAAACCCGGGAAATTTTCACATCATTGCCTCTTTACCTGCCAATCCCGACTGGACTCTTTTATCTTTCCTGACCCCCTTGTGCCCCTGGCTCAAGTATCTCTCCTCTGCTCTGTGAGCCTTTGAGAAAAGAGTCTGTTTCCTTTCCATGCCTCTGCTCCAAATGCCTGATGAAGGTCTGAGCACATGTCATATTAATAGAGTGGGTCATGATTTACTTCATGAAGGGATGAGGTGTCTGTCCTCAGCAATGCCATTGTCTGCCCTTTAATCCATCCATGCAACTGCCATTAACCAAACAGCCACGATCCCTGGGGAACATAACCGTGCTGGGTCAGGTGACAGATATGACACAAAGAACCAAAATACAAACACAAGCACACACCTTTATAAAATGCCATAAGAGCTCAGAGGAAACATAATTGGAGACTGTGAAGAATCTATACCAACTGGGATTGAGGAGTGTGAATGCCAAACCGCTGGCCAGAAACACAATTTACTTTGGGTGGGTCAAATAAAAATTCACTACTGAAGGGGTTACTTCCAGAGATGGGGGCAGAGTTAAGGCAACGCAGGAGAGATGCCAACTTCACCTAAAACTAGCATCAACTGGAGGGACAAGGGGACAGGGTGTGGCACCTGGGCTCCATTCTGGGAGAAACTTCTTCCCACTAGCACCAGAATGGAGTCCAGGTAGGGGCGCTTGGGTGACTCGGCTGGTTGAGCGGCCAGCTCATGATTTTGGCTCAGGTCACGATCTCATGTTTGTGGGATCGAGGTTCGTGAGTTTGAGCCCCACATCGGGCTCTGTGCTGACAGGGCAGAGCCTGAGTGGGATCCTCTCTCTCCCTCTCTCTGCCCCTCCCCCACTCGCATGTGCTCTCTCTCTCTCTCTCTCTCTCTCTCGCTCTCTCTCTCTCTCTCTCTCTTTCAATAAATAAATAAACTTAAAAAAAAAAAAAGAATGGAACCCAGGTAGGAATTGGGGTGGCAATGCCTGGATGTCCTTCTCCTCCAGTCCTCAAATCTCTTACTCAGAGATCACACAGGGATCAGAGGCACAGAGCAAGGCTTGAAGGGTGGAGAATGGATAAGGAAGCAGGGGGTGGAAGGAAAGGGGATGTTAGAGGTGGCCTTTTCTAGGGCATGATATGTAGGTCATGAGATAGAATGTGAGGATTTAGGGAGCATGGAGCGGGGAGGAGATTTCCATGTTAGAGGAAACAGAATGTGTGAAGCTTCTGAGTTGGGAAAAGAACTTAGGGATCATTGTGGCTAAAGCAGGGTGAACAAGGTAAGGGTATGAGGCAGCAGGGTCTAGGTTATGGGCACCTTGTTGGTTTTGAAGCAAGGTTGAATGTTATCCCCAGTGCAGTGGGAATTTATTAAGAATACTGGACCGGAGACAACCTGGCCTTGGTGTGCAGCAGTCTGGGAAGGGAGAGATGATGGGAGCTTGGCCAAGGGTGGGGCAGAAGAAGGAGAATTCATTCCCATAAAAATGAAGGATCCCCCACCCTTCCTAATTATGTATTATTAACCCACTTCTAAAAGAGTTATATTTTGGTTTTAATCTCACAGACAGCTAAAAATGAGATTAGAGCATTTGCCCAAGAGTACATTACTTACATTTTTGATCTACTCGTTATCATGGAATGGTGAATTCCTCTTGTTTTCCTGGTGTAAATTTTCTCGTTTAAAATCTGGGGGAGCGATACGCCTTAGCACAGGATTTCTAAACCTTGCCACTGTTAGCATTTCGGCCCCGATGATCTTTGCTGTGGAAGCTGTCCTGTGGATTGTAGGCTGTTCAGTAACATCTCAGGCCACTTCCTGCCACCCCACCCTAAGTTGTGACAACCAACATGTCTCCAGATACTGTCAAACGTTCCTCCTGGGTGGTACAGTCACCCCTGATCGAGAACCACTCCAGCTTAGCACATACTGTGGTAGTGTTCTTCATTCTTCCATTTGGGATTCTAATTTTCCACCTATTTTCCCAGGGATGTGGGGTTCCCTGAAAGCAGAGAGGATGCCTCATTCTTTTCCTATGCGCACAATAAGCAACATGTTGGGAGGTGAATACGTATTTGTGGAACGAGTGAATGAACAATGAGTGGACCTTATGTGTGATACAAGTGTGCGATTGAGACTCGAGGAGACTTAAGTCATTCTCTCCCACTGCTGGCTCTTCTCATTAAAGAAAGGATCGCTAGAGAGAGCGTGAAGGGAAGTTATTAGAGACCTCCCAGGCTCTATAAGACATTACTATGTCATACATAATTGCTTGAAATGAAACCATTAAACTTTACAAAGTCATTAATGGTCTAGATTGGGTTGTTTAACTTCTCTAGCCAGAGTCAGTGAATCAGTTTCTCCGAGCTGCACTTGACTGAGCTGAGGGAATGTAGGGGTTGACACTTGAGCTTTGGAATCTGAATTTGTAAAATGATGATGGTGAAATCTATCTCACTGTTAAATTCATAAACATGATAACGAATGTAAAGTGTAGTTTCTAAACTATAAAGTACAATACAAATATTCATTATCATTAATGAGAGTTAATCAGAGGTCACTAGGGAGGCCTGTTTATTTTATTATGTTTTTATATTATTATATTTTATTAGGTTTTCCTGAAAAAAAATCCTTTGTCAGGGGAAAAAAAATATTTCTTTGGCTTTTCTTTAAATAGAATTTTTTTGGGGCGCCTGGGTGGCTCAGTCGGTTGAGCGTCCGACTTCGGCTCAGGTCGTGATCTCGCGGTCCGTGTGGTCCATGAGTTCGAGCCCCACGTTGGGCTCTGTGCTGACAGCTCAGAGCCTGGAGCCTGTTTCGGATTCCGTGTCTCCTCTCTCTCTCTCTGACCCTCCCCCATTCATGCTGTGTCTCTCTCTGTCTCAAAAATAAATAAACGTTAAAAAAAATTTTTTTTTTAAATAAAAATAAATAGAATTTTTTTTTCTTAGAATAATTCTTGCTTTCGGTTTCACAAGTAGTACATGGAAACATTCTGGTTATAAAAGATTCACACTAGCAAAAATACCTAAAGCAGATTTATTAAAAATATATTCCTCATTACTCCTACCATCGTTACTCACTCAATGGTAACCAGTTTTAATAATTTGGTGTTCAAGTTCTTTTTCTGCTTTCACATATATTTACTTTGTTTTTTACATAACTAGAATTATATATGCGTGTCATCTTTTTTATTCAGTTATCCATATGTCTTAAAAATCATTTTGCTATTATGTTCTAATAAATGGTGCATTTAGGAGATAAATATAGTAGAAAGTATTGCCTAGAAAACTGCATCTTTCCAAGCTTCTCAGAACAGATTTAAAAAAGCATCAAATGTGTCACGTGTGGACACTTAGAACTGGTTGAATAGTGTGCTTTTCCACCATGGCACGATCAGACAACCTAAAAATTTTGGAAATACAACTTGTAAGGGGAGTTGGCACTAATGTTAGTTGGTGAGTTCCCATAATGACAGGCACACAGAAAACTGTCAATTGTATTTGACATTCAGCTTTTCAAATCTCATATGAATGCTGCCATTGCCCATTGTTGGAAAGTAACATACGTTTCCCATTGACTTTTGTGTGAAGGCATTGTGAAGTGTAAGTTCTTTAGAGTGCTGTATTTGTGAGTCAGCGTGAATATGTAATCCCTATAAAAATCTAATGAGGTTTATTACATTGATGGCAGAATATACTTAATTATTAGCCACCTTAATGTTTGGTTTGGTGTGGTTAATTTCATGTATTTTAATTTTATAGCTTTGTAAAAACAGGACCTAGTGTAGAGCTCTGAGATAAAGCAGAATGAATTGTGTTCTCTTCTCACCTTTTCTGTAAAAATAAACATTATTTGTTCTTATTTGTAGCAAAATGTCAGTCCATTCAGAAGTCTAATATCTTTCATGAAATTGATGGGAAAACTGCTTTTCTATCACCAAAAAAACCATGTTTCTCCAATAGGAGGGCTATTTAAAAAATAAAAAGGCTACAAGTCTGTTTTTAATTTCAAATTTAGTTAAGGAACAATTCTGATGGAGGTAGAGGATTGCCAAAGGAAAATGCTTTCCTGCTGCTAAAGAAATGATGAGGCAGGCACTGTGTTTATTTTTATAACAATGTATTTTGATCCTGTGACAAATGTTTCACCATGGCTTTAACATTGTTTCCTATTCTAAACTAAATTGTGTATGTTAACATTTTGATCTGTCTCGACTTCTAAGAACACTAGGATGCACTCTTGGTGTTGAAGACTTTTCTTTCTGCTTTCATGTAGGCTTAATTCAATTGCATGGTTGATAAATGCCTCCCATTTGCAAAGTATCAGAGAGGTGCTATCATGAGATAACACATGATTAAATCAACAGGTCTCCATCTGGTGGGGTGGCAAGGGGGCAGACTCATCCCTAAGTAACTTGGGTACAAAGCAGAAAGTAATGAGTTCTGTAAGAGAATGAGAAGAAACAGTGTAAAAGAAAAACAAGGAGGAAAGTTAAATAAGGAACATCCTGGAGGTCTTCTTGGAAGAGGTGAACACATTGAAAAATGGGTGGAACTTAATAGATTACTAGGAGAGGTGCTGGCGTTGGAAAATAAATATTCCTAAGTGGACTGGGAAGCTTAAAATACACCACCAGCCATGTTGTTTAGATGTTTAGATTTTGTTCTTCAGCTAATGGTTCTTTATTGGTAGCTATTTTATTTTTTAATTGAGATATAATTGATATACAATATTATTTTAGTTTTTAGCGTGTGACTGTTTAGATTTAAATGAAGCTAGATAAAGTTTAAAATATTCTCAGTCATACCAGCCATATTTCAAGTGCTTAATAGCCATCATGGGCTACAAAGGTTTTAAGGAGGGGTGGAAAGATTGTTAAACAGCGTATCTCAAACGCTAGCTGGAACCTAGAGGGCTTGTTAAAATACAGATTGCTAAGACCCACTCTCAGAGACTCTGAGTCAGTAGGTCTGGGGTGGGCCCGGAGAGTCTGCTTCTCTAACAAGCTCCCGAGTGATGTGGATGCTGGCAGTCTGTGGACCGCACTTGGTGTAGCACTGTTCTAGAACAGTGATTCACAAATGGTCACTGTATGAATTTCCAAAATGTGGTATACTGATACATATCTGTTCAACAGTAAAGATGAATTACTACAATAAGGATATTAAAATATTTAACTTACATGGGGCGCCTGGGTGGCTTAGTCAGTGAAGCGTTCGACTTGGGCTCGGGTCATGATCTCGCGGCTTGTGTGTTCGAGCCCCACATCTGGATCTGTGCTGCCGGCTCAGAGCCTGGAGCCTTCTTCGGATTCTGTCTCCCTCTCTCTCTGTCCCTCTCCTGCTCACACTCTGTCTGTCTCTCTCTCTCTCAAAAACAAATAAATATTAAACAAAAAATTTAATATATGTAACTTACAAAATTGTAGCTATATTAGCAGATTTGACAGCTGTGTAATTACATTTCAATGAATATAATCAGAACAAATAGGAGAAAAAAGAAAGAATATCAAGAAGGGTTCTAAGTGGTTACTCCGTATTTCTCTATGTATCTCCATGGGGAACCACACCAAGGGGTTCATGGACCACATTGGTCCACGGACCGCTCTCTCTCTCTCTCTCTCTCTCTCTCTCTCTCTCTCTCTCTGTCTCTCTCTCTCTCTTGAATTGAATTGAATTGAATTGAATACAATTCAAACTATTATAGTTTGAATATCGGCTTGAGGATCTTGCATTTCACGCTGCGTATGATAGCGATTCTTGGGCGCCTGGGTGGCTCCGTCGTTAAGCATCTGACTTCGGCTTAGGTCATGATCTCACAGTTCGTGAGTTGGAGTCCCACATCAGGTGACCTTGAGCCCTGCTTCAGGTAAAACACAAGCCCCAGCTGAGCCCCGCTTCTCTCTCTCTCTTTCTCTCTCTCCCCGCCCATTGTGGGATTCTCTGTCTCTCTCTCTCTCTGACCCTTGCTCACTTGCGCTCTCTCTCTCTCTCTCAAAAAATAATAATAATAGCGATTCTTCACAGCTTTTGAAGAAAGAAATTACATAAGCCAAGTCTTAGGAAGGGTAATGTGGTAGCGATGGAGAGGAGTGATGGAGAAAGGAGGCTGCCAGAGCTGGGGAGACCAGTTCCAAGGCCATGACAAGATCTAGGCAGAAGGAACTAAGGGCAGCAGACAGGAGGAGTCAGATGCCAACCATGCTGAGGTCATCGAATCAGCAGGATTGGGCAGCTAATTGGATGTGGGGTGTGAGGAAGACGAGAGAGGTAATGATGACTTTGAGGTTTCGATCCTGTGCGACCAGAAGGGCAGCCGTGGCATTCGCCAAAATAGGCAACACGAGAGGCACCTGAATCAGTTTATGGTGAGGAGCGGTTATCCCTAAGATCAGATTTAAGCTTCACTCCTCTGTGTGGTTTTCCTTTCGGATGTTAGTGGACTCTTGTTTCAGAGGCGTACTTCATAGGTCATTAGTACGCACATCAGAAAAGCATCCTGTTGGGTGAGCAACTCATATGAAAATTCTTTGCATGGGAGACTGGACATTTAAAATGGTGCAGATAAAAAAAAAAAAAAAAGAATGAAATCTTGCCATCTGTGATGGCAAATGGATGCACCCAGAGGCTATTACACTAAGTGACATAAGTCAGAGAAAGACAAATGCCATACAATTTCACTTCTATGTGGAATCTAAAAGACAAAACACATGAACAAACCAAAAAAGGCTTTTGTTTCTTTTTTAAAGCATAATTAACATACAGTGTTACAGTAGTTTAAGGTGTAAAATATGATTCAACAATTCTATAAATCACTCAGTGTTCATCAAGATAAGCGTACTCTTGGACACCTGGGTGGCTCGGTCAGTTAAGCATCCAGCTCTTGGTTTCAGCTCAGGTCATGATCTCCCAGTTCGTGATTCCGAGCTCCGCATCAGAATCTGTGCTGACAGTGCAGAGCCGGTTGGAACTCTCTCTCCCTCTCTCTCTCTGGCCCTCGCCCACTCTCTCTCTCTCAAAATAAATAAATAAACTTAAAGATAAGTGTACTCTTAATACCCTTTATTTATTTCACTCACCCTCTCCCACCCTCCTTCCTGCTGGCAACCACCAGTTTGTTCTCTGGAGTTAAGAGTATGTTTTTTGGTTTCTTTCTTTCTTTCTTTCTTTCTTTCTTTCTTTCTTTTCTTAAATTCCACATCTGAATGAAGTCATATGGTATTTGTCTTTCTCTGACATTTCACTTAGCATTATACCTCCTAGGTCCAACCATCCAACGGTGTTGTTGTAAATGGCAAGATCGCATTCTTTTTTATGCCTGAGCAATATGTCAGTGTGTGTGTGTGTGTGTGTGTGTGTGTGTGTGTGTGGTGTCACACAACACATATCCATTCCTTTATCCATTTCTCTACCAATGGACGCTTAGGTTGTTTCCATGTCTTGGCTACTGTAAATAATGCTGCGGTAAACATAGGGGTTCATGTATCTATTTGAATTAGTGTTTTCATTTTCTTTGGGTAAATACCCAGTAGTGAAACTACTAGAGGATATGGTAATTCTGTTAATTTTTTGAGGAACCCCCATACTGTTTTCCACAGTGTCTTTACCAGTCTGCATTCCCACCAACGGTGCACAAGTGTTCCTTTAATCTCCACATCCTCACCAACACTCGTTATTTCTTGTCTTTTTTATTTTAGCCATTCTGACAGATATAAGGCGACATTTCATGGTGGTTTTGATTTTCATTTCCCTGATGATTAGTGATGTTGAGCATCTTTTCATACGTCTGCTGACCATCTGGATGTCTTTTTTGGAAAAACGTCTATTCAGGTCCTCTGCCCATTTTTTGAATTGGGATTATTTGGGATTTTTTAGTGTTGAGTTATATAAGTTCTTTATATATTTTGGATACTAACCCCTTATCAGTTATATCATTTGCAAATATCTTCTCCCATTCAGTAGGGTGTCTTTTTGTTTTGTTGGTGGGTCCCTTTGCTGTACAATAGCTTTTCATTTTTTATAGTCCCAAGAATTTACTTTTTTGTTTCCCTTGCCTCAGGAGACCTATCTAGAAAAACGTTTCTACAGCCAATGTCAAAAGGTTTATTGCTTATGTTTTCTTCTAGGAGTTTTATGGTTTCAGGTCTCACAATTAGGTCTTTAATGCACTTCGAGTTTATTTTTGTGTATGGCATAAGAAAATGGCCCCGTTTCATTCTTTTGCATGTAGCTGTCCAGTTTTCCCAGCACCGTTTGTTAAAGAGACAACATCTTCCCTACTGTATATGCTTGCCTCCTTTGCTGTAGATTAATTGACCATATAAGCATGGGGTTATTTCCAGGCTCTCTATTCTCTTCTGTTGATCTATGTGTCAGTGATGTGTGATTTTTGTGCCAGTACCATACTCTTTTGGTTACTACAGCTTTGTAATATATCTTGAAATCTGGGATTGTGATACCTCCAGTTTCATTCTTCCTCAGGATTTCTTTGGTGGGACGCCTGGATGGCTCAGTCAGTTAGGTGTCTGACTCTGGATTTCAGCTCAGGTCATGATCTCATGGTTTGCGAGATCGAACCCCATGTTGGGCTCTTCACTGACAGCACGGAGCCTGCTTGGGATTCTCTCTCTCTCCCTTTCTCTCTGCTCCTCCCCCCACTCTCTCTCTCTCTTTTTCTCAAGTAAATAAATAAACATTTTAAAAAATATTTCTTTGGCTATTCTGGTTCCATACAAATTCTAGGATTATTTGATCTAGTTCTGTGAAAAAATGTTGTTGGTATTTTGATAGGGATTGCATTAAATCTGTAGATTGTTTTGGGTAGTGTGGACATTTTAACAATGTTTGTTTTTCCAATCCATGTGCGTGGAATATCTTTCCACTTGTTTGTGTCATCATCAATTTCTTTCATCAATATTTTATAGTTTTCAGAATATAGATCTTTCACGTCCTTGGTTATATTTATTCCTAGGTATTTTAGTCTTTTTGGTGCAATCATAAATGGTATTGTTTTCTTAATTTCTCTTTTTGCTGCTTCATTATTGGTGTGTAGAAATGCAACGGATTTCTGTATGTTAATTTTGTATCCTGCAACTTTACTGAACTCATTTATCAGTTCTAGTAGTTTTTGGTGGAGTCTTTAGGATATTCTATATACAATATCATGTCATCTGCAGATAGTGAAAGTTTTACTCCTTCCTTATCAATTTGGATGCCTTTTATTTCTTTTTGTTGTCTGATTGCTGTGGCTAGGACTTCTGGTACTATGTTGAATAAAAGTGGTAAGAGTGGACATCCTTGTTTTATTCCTGATTTTAGGGGAAGAGCTCTCGGTTTTTCACCATTGAGGATGATTTTGACTGTAGGTTTTTCATATATGGCCTTATTAAGGTTGAGGTATGTTCCCTCTTAACGTACTTTGTTGAGGCTTTTCATCATGAAAGGATATTGTACTTCATCAAATGCTTTTCTGCATCTATTGAGATCATCATGTGATTTTTTCTTTCCTCTTATTAATGTGATGTATCACATTGATTGATTTGCAAATAGTAAATCACCCTTGCATTTGAGGAATGAATGCCACTTGATCGCAGGGAATGATTTTTTTTAATGTATTGTTGGATTCAATTTGCTAATATTTTGTTGAGGATTTTTGCATCTATGTTCATCAGAGGTATTGGCCTGTAGTTTTCTCTCTCTCTTTTTTTTTTTTTTTTTTTTTTTTTTTGTAGTGCCTTTGTCTGACTTTGGTATCAGAATAATGCTGGCCTCATAGAATGAATTTGGAAACTTTCCTTCCTCTTCTATTTTTTGAAATAGTTTGAGAAGAATTGTATTAACTCTTCTCTTAATGTGTGGTAGAATTCACCTGTGAAGCTATTGCTCCTAGACTTTGGTCTGTGGGGAGTTTTTTGATTACTGATTCAATTTCATTGCTAGGAATCTGGCTGATTTTTCTATTTCTTCCTGATTCAGTTTTGGAAGGGTATATGTTTCTAGGAATTTATACATTTCTTCTAGGTTGTCCAGTTTGTTGGGGGCTTTATTCTTCTTCTTCTAAGCTCCTTCAGGTGTAAGATTAGGTTGTTCATTTGAAATTTTTCTTGTTTCTTGAGGTAGGCCTGTATTGCTATAACCTTCCCTCTTAGGACAGCTTTTGCTGCATCCCAAAGATTTTGGACCATTGTGTTTTCATTTTCATTTGTCTCCATGTATTTTTTTATTTCCTCTTTGATTTATTGGTTGATCCATTTATTGTTTAATAGCATGTTATTTAGCCTCCATGTATTTGTGTTATTTGCAGGTTTTTTCTTATGTTTGATTTCTAGTTTCAGAATGTTGTGGTGAGAAAAGATGCATGGTGGTAGGGGCACCCGGGTGGCTGAGTCGGTTGAGCATCTGACTCTTGATTTCTGCTCAGGTCATGATCCCAGGGTCATGGGATGAAGCCCCTTGTCAGGCTCCACACTTGAGCATGGAGTCTGCTTGAGATTCTCATTCTCTCTCTCTGTCTCTCTCTCTCTCTCATTCTGCCCTTCTCCACTACTCACTCTCTTTCTAAAATAAAATTTAAAAAAAGAAAAGATGTATGATATGATTCCAATCTTTCTAAATTAATTGATACTTGTTTTGTGACCCAATATGTGATCTATTCTGGGTAATGTTCTATGTGCACTTGAAAAGAATGCGTAGTCTGCTGTTTCTGGATGGAATGTTCTGAATATATCTGTTAGGCCCATCTGGTCCAATTCAAAGCCACCGTTTCCTTGTTGATTTTATGTCTGGATGATCTATCCATTGATGTAAGTGGGGTGTTAAAGTCCCCTACTATTATTGTATTACTGTCCGTTTCTTCCTTCATGTTGATTAATAGTTGCTTTATGTATTTAGGTGTCCCCATGTTGGTGCATAAATATTTACAATTGTTAGACCCTCTTGTTGGATTGTTCCCTTTATCATTAAGTAGTGGCCTTCTTTGTCTCTTGTTATAGTCTTTGTTTTAAGGTCTATTTTGTCCAATATAAATATTGCTACCCAGCTTCCTTCTCACTTCCATTCGCACAGGAAATGTTTTTCCATCCCTTCACTGTCAGCCTGCATGTGTCTTTAGGTCTGAAGTGAGTCTCTTGTCGGCAGCATATAGATAGGTCTTGCTTTTTTACTTGTTCAGTAACCCTCTGTTTTTGTTTGGAGCATTTAGGCCATTTACATTCAAGGTAACTCTTGATAGGTAAGTACTTATTGCCATTTTGTTGCTTGTTTAATGGTTGTTTTTATAGTTTTTCTCTGATCTTTTCTTCTTCTCTTGTTCTCTTCCTTCGTGGTTTGATGGCTTTCTTTAGCGATACGCTTGGATTCCTTTCTATTTATTTTTTGTGTATCTGTAACAAGTTTTTGATCTGTGGTTGCCTTTGGATTCGTACGTAACATCTTATGCATATAGCAGTCTATATTACACTGATGGTAACTTAAGTTTGAACCCATTCTAAAAGCACTAAATTTTCACTCTCCCCTTCCCACATTTTTGTATATGAAGTAATACTTTACATCCTTTTATTTTGTGAATCCCTTGACTGCTTTTTATAGCTATAATTGATTTTACTGCTTTTGTGCTCTAACCTCCTTCCTGGTTTTATGTCATTCATCTACTACTTTTATTGTATGTTTGCATTTTCCTGTGCAACTTTTTCCTTTCCTAATTTGCTTACTCCTGATGATGGCTTTTTACTTGAGTGGGAAGAAATGGCCAGACTCTTATTTTTTTTTTTATGTTTTTTTAACGTTTATTTATTTTTGGGACAGAGAGAGACAGAGCATGAACGGGGGAGGGGCAGAGAGAGGGAGACACAGAATCTGAAACAGGCTCCGGGCTCTGAGCGGTCAGCACAGAGCCCGACGCGGGGCTCGAACTCACGGACCGCGAGATCATGACCTGAGCCGAAGTCAGCTGCTCAACCGAGTGAGCCACCCAGGCGCCCCCAAGCAGACTCTTAAATACAGAGTACAAAGTGGTGGTTGCCAGAGAGGAGGTAGGTGAGGGGCTGGGCAAAATCCATGAAAGGTATTAAGAGGTACAAACTTCCAGTCGTAAAATAACTAAGTTACAGAGCTGAAAAGTACCACATAGGGAATAAGAAAAAAATGACAGATAAATAATAGTCTAGTAATACAAAGACCTAGGAAAAGTACCATACAGCTTGCAGATTTAGGATTGGTCTAGAGTTCTTAAAACACCTTGAGAGCTTTATACAACAACTTAATCTCTTGATATTTAGAAAAATGTATTGTTGTTTTATAAATAAAAATCACATCCCCCAAAACAATGGACGACCTGATCAAACTTATTACAATGTATTACTTATTATTCAAAAGATCATTCTAACTACCATTTATAGGTGCCTGGCTGGCTCAGTCTGTAGAGCGTGCGACTTTTGACCTCAGATTGTGAGTTTGAGCCCCACGTTGAGTGTGGAGATTACTTAAAAATAAAATCTTAAAGAGAAAGAGGTTCCTAAATACCATTCACATATGGAGATCTAGTGATGGAAGTAATTAGCAGGTACTGTTTTAAACCCGCAACAGTGAATCATAAAGTTACCTTTGAATATAACAAGAGTTATGGAATATTTGGGGATTTTAGCAACAACAAATTAATGTCAAATAACACACTAGAAAGGCTCTGGGAAATCTGCTCAGGTCACCAAAAAGAATTTGATGGTTTTCTTTCTTGTTCAATATCCATAACACGTCCATCACATTTAAACCTACAAACAGCAGTGTGGCCATCTTGAGAATACTATTTTCCATGGACCTGAACATCACAGGGTATGCACTAAAGATATCACTGTCTTAGGTATTTGGGGAAATTTTTCATGATGCCAGGAAAGGAAATTTCATTCTCAGATAGAACTCTCACTTCTTACACTTTTCAAAAAGTGGAAAATGTGTTATTTCCTACATCACTGAGAATTCTTATGTTCACAAACTAAAGGAGTTTGATATTAAAAAGTTGTTTTGATTAACCCAAGCAAAAACTCATTTTTTCTTTTTTTTTTTCTTTTTTTCTGATTTACCTAGGCCATTTCAATAATCAATCCTCAGCTTAAAATGCAAACATTCAACCCAGTGGAACTCAGGAATTCATTGTCACTTCCTTCATCCATGTTTCTATGACTCTGGTTGGATTCATTGCTTTCCTTCTCCCAAATTGTTTTTAAAAACATGCTCCTGGCTGAAATGAATGTTTCAACAATTAGTCGAGTTTAACTCCCATAACAGAGTAAAAGATTTATCTCTCTATTTAGGACCAAGTGCCTGGATTAAGTTTTTTAATTCTTTCTGATGCTCCCTGCAACTTCTACAAACACAATCCTGACTTTCGGTTCTCCTCCCCTCCACACCCACAATTAGCACCCTCCTGATGGATAGAAATTAATGAGACAAGTCGTGAAAACCACTTTCTCAGCTAATGGACCCTTGAAAGGCTATTGGTAACTAGTCTCATGTTATGTGTTCACACGTAAACCCCGTAAAGATGGGCTCCCTTAAAACTGTTACTTTTAAAACTGAAGCTTCCAGGGAATCCAGCCTTTCTCGCCACTCCCTCTTGTCTCTTACTTTAATATCATTACTCCTCAGCCTACAACACGTTCAGATAACATACAACTTCAAAATTAGCGAACAACTACTCAAATACTTCTCCCTCAACCAACCCAATTCTCTCCCTGTTGTCCACTCAGCTTTCAAGAGAATCTTCTAGAAATCATGGACTGTCGTGGTCTCTACTTCCTCACCTCCCATTCACTCTTTCGCCAGCTCTGGCTCCCATTCCACAGCTTTACTGGAGCTACTTCTGCCGACATCACCACAGACCTGCCATAATGTCAAGTCCAAAGCCCTCTTCTCTGAACTCTTCCCACTTGGCCTCGAAATAGACTTCAACTTCATTGACAATTGCCTTTCTAGTCATCTCACCCAGGTGTTTGTGGCACAGGCTTCTCAAAGGTTTCCTCCCACCTCCTTCTCATTTCTTTTGCCGGTCCCCTTTCCTTTGTGAAATCCTCCAAAGTCGTTGTTTTCTGGGGTGTAACACTGGCCGCTTTCTGGTTCTTGTTCCTAGTGATCGCCCCTTTGGCCCGTTGGCATCGCCATCATCTATATACTATACTTCAGACACCCAGCGCAACCTATTTGCTCCAGCTCTGGTCTGAATTCCAAGTGGATGCACCACGGGCACTCAAATTCAACACACATAAAATTGACTTCTTCATTTCCCTGTTTGTCCCCTGTATTAGTTTCCTACTGACGATATAACATAAGCTTATAGCATATGCGATTGCCACAGACTTAGTAGCTTAAAACAATGCAAAAAGTCCAAAATGGTCCAGCATTACTGCCTTTCTTCTGGTGACCGTAGAGGAGAAGATTTCCTTGCCATTTCCAGCTTCTAGTGGTCCCTTGGATTCCTAGCTCATGACCCCTTCGTCCATCTTCCAAGCCAGCAGTGAAACATCTTCAAATCTCTGTCACCTGTGCTTCTATTATCACAGCTCCTTCTCTACCTCTGACCCTCCTGTCTCTTACAAGATCTTTGTAGTTATGTTGGGTCCACCTGGATAATCTCCAGAATCAGAATGATCTCCGTACTTCAAGATCCTAAACTTGGGGCGCCTGGATGGCTCAGTCGGTTAAGTGTCCGACTTCAGCTCAGGTCATGATGTCACGGTTCGTGAGCTTGAACCCCGCATCGGGCTCTGTGCTGACAGCTCAGAGCCTGGAGATGCTTCAGATTCTGTGTCTCCCTCTCTCTCTCTGCCCCTCCCCCACTCGTGCTCTGTCTCTCTCTCTCTCTCTCTCTCTCTCTCTCTCAAAAATAAGTAAACATTAAAAAAAATTTTATATTAAGATCCTAAACTTAACCACATCTACAATCACCCCTTTGCCTTCAGGTATTAGTTTTAGTTTCTAGAGATGAGAACATGGGCATCTTTGGGGACATTATTCTGCGTACCACACCCCCAAACCATTCCTCTCTCTGTCTTTATCTCAGTGAATGTTCTTCCAGTGACTCAGCCAGTGAAGTTGGAAACTTCCGAGCCATCTTCCACTCCTCTCTCTCATCCATTACCTTGTAAGTTTTTTAGGTCCCATATGTTCAACATCTGAACCTCCTTGTAAATGTATTATCTTTTCATCCTAATCATTACGGCCTCCATTTAGAACCTCTGCTTTTCTTTTTTTTTTTTTTTTTTAATTTTTTTTTTTCAACGTTTATTTATTTTTGGGACAGAGAGAGAGCATGAACGGGGGAGGGGCAGAGAGAGAGGGAGACACAGAATCGGAAACAGGCTCCAGGCTCTGAGCCATCAGCCCAGAGCCTGACGCGGGGCTCGAACTCACGGAGTGCGAGATCGTGACCTGGCTGAAGTCGGACGCTTAACCGACTGCGCCACCCAGGCGCCCCGAACCTCTGCTTTTCTACCCTGGACTTATTAAACACCATCCAAATTTGCTTCCCTGACTCCTAACCTGTTCTTCTGTCCCAGTGAATTTCAGATCCTGTTTCCAAACTCCAGGTCTCTGTGTTCCTCACTTCCGATTACCGTGCACGTCCGTGTTTTTGCGACTTTGTTCGTACGTGCCCATCTACCCGGAATGGCTTTCTCCCTTCTCTACCCCAGAGACTTTTGTTCATGCTTCAAGGGCCAGCTCAGTCCTCAGCTCTGTGACGCTTCCTCACGTGCTCACGTTGCTAGAGGTTGGGCTGGCACAGCACTCTGTGTTCATAAACACAGCAGCGCTTACCACTTTATTGTTCTGTCTATGTGGCAAGTTTCATAAGGGCAATACGAGGTGTGATGTAACTTTTCTAAACAGATTCCAAATTCTCCCTCTTCCTCCTTCCCTTCTAATTTTCCTTGTTCTTCCCTCCCCACCCAGCTAGCCCTTCTTGCCGCTCCGTTAATTACAGATAATCTCTTCACATATGCATGCTCAGTGGAAACTTCTCCCCCAGGTTGACGTTTAGCTCCTTTCTTTGTGATCCCACTGTTTCCTGTACACGCATCTCTTTGCCCTAGAAGTAGTCTCGTGGCCTGGCATTTGGCTATTACATATGTATTTATTTCTTAGAGATTCTGGAGACAAGGAATCATGTACCTTCCCATCTATGTGTCCCCAGCACACGGCAGTGCAGTGCAAGGCACATAGTCGCTGCTTAACGTATATTTATTGAATAAACCACTGAAAATAAATGAACAAACTGGTATGCCCATTGCCACCTTCTCCACCAGGGAAAACCTAACTCATTTAATTGGGTTGGTTTTTTGGGTTTTTTTTTTTGTTTTTTGTTTTTTTTTTCTGTTTTCTTGTCTCTCGTGCAGAGCAATATGCTTAAAGCCAGGAACCATGTCTAGTCTATTGTAACCTGACCGCAAACATAGCATCCCGAGTACTACTCTAGGTGCTCAATACTTGTATGGACTTGAATTGGAGGCTCTTGTTTCATCACTGTTGTAAGAAATTAATTCAAATCAAGTTAAATAAAATTTTAATTCAGATGAGAATACTGAAACTAGATATTCGGGCTGTCATGAATACTGGAATAGACATCAACCCTCCCAAGCTCCGCCTGGATTCTGTAACTAACTTGTTTGCAGTGGCTTGAGGTTAATCACTTCAGCTTTTAGAGCTTCTGTGTCCTCATTTTGAAAACTTACCTGCCCCTGCTTCACAATATTATCAAGATCAAACAGGAGCGTAGAAAGCATCGCAAAAAAAGGCACAGACCTCTGTATGACTGCAACTTATGGTTAGGAGTCTGCCTTGGGGAAAAAAAACGGTGTTTGGCTTTGTCTCGTAGGTGAAGGCTCTTGGGAAGCCTTCATGCTGATGGAGAAGGAATAGAAGGCAGGCCTTAATGCCTTCATGTAATCTGGACAGTGACCGTAGGAATTCAATCTCTTCTCTCCATCTGGCCCCGGTAGCTCATGACGATTCGAAAGAGAACAAGCTTCCTCCCCTCTCTACCTGTCAGGAGCTGTTTGTGTAGGAGCCTGAAGTTTAAGAACCATTGAAGCTATCGCTGATTAAATGAGCAGAAGAAATACCTTTCTCCCTAGCATCACCTGGTTTTGAATCAACCTGTATATACAGGCTGGCAGTCTTCAGGGAGGCCACGGCTGGCTTGCAGGATCCCACGCGCTACAATCCTTTGACAGGTAGAAACTCACAGTGTCTGTGTCTGATGCAGGGGCTTCATTAATGCCTGCATTATTCTGTTTTATAACGCTCAATGCTATGCTTCCGTCACGCGGCTTCTCAATGTGATATCTCAAAACAGATCATTCATTCGCGACCCAGTTAGTGAACGTTGGACTTGACGGTATATAAAAATGCATGGATACTCCCTGCTTCCTTGCCCGCCCTCCCCTCCTTTCCCTCTGCTAGGGAGGGGCCAAAGCACAGCTGAATCGTATATGGTCTATGGTGTCCAACGTGGAGAAATGTCTAACGTAAGATTTCTTGACCTTCTTCCCCCGTTCTTGCCAATCTCTATCCTCTCTCACTCCCAACTCCTGCCTGGTGACCTTGGTGAAACCTCCACTGGTGTCCTCTCTCTCTCACACACACTCACTCTCTCTCTCCCCCATTTTCCTTCTCCCATCCCCACCCCCTCCCCCAATACCCAGTACCATTCAGGACCTCCAAAATAACCCGTTGCGATTTGCTTCTTGATAAGATACAAAGCATTTTAGAGCTAAAAGATGGTGTCCAGATCATCCATGTGAAACAGAAGAATTAGAACTGTACCACCTCAGGGGCGCCTGGGTGGCGCAGTCGGTTAAGCGTCCGACTTCAGCCAGGTCACGATCTCGCGGTCCGGGAGTTCGAGCCCCGCGTCAGGCTCTGGGCTGATGGCTCGGAGCCTGGAGCCTGTTTCCGATTCTGTGTCTCCCTCTCTCTCTGACCCTCCCCCGTTCATGCTCTGTCTCTCTCTGTCCCAAAAACAAATAAAAAAAAAACGTTGAAAAAAAAAATTTTAGAACTGTACCACCTCAGCAAAGAAAATAAATGCTGTTGAGATTTGAAGTGGACTTAGAAGTAACAAAGAGGCCCCTTCAGAATTCGATGAAAGCCTTTGACTGTCTCCATGCTCTCTCGTCATCAAAGCTGTTTTTCCTGGAGTACCAGAATTCAAGTTAAGGCCATGTTTAAAAGCAACCCTAATACATTTTGTTTTTCTGTTTTTCACAATATTGGTTTTGCAAGTTTCTCAAAAATCTGTAAGGCTAATTTACTGTTACTCGTAAACTGGCTCTGGAGGAACTTTTGAAAGGGCAATTCTGAAAGCCCTGAACAAGTTTAGGTTAATTAGAATCTACATTTGAGCTTCCAAGATGGCTCTTTCTAAGGACCAACGTTCATGTAGATGTGTAGATTCCAGCATGTACGTTAATAATCACTCCTGGAGTTCTGTGTCCTTATTATTATGTGTGTTTCATAGCACACGTGCTTCATGCTCCAAACAAGTAACTTCAACATGGGCCACTGGCCTGTGTGTAAACCAGGCCAGCTTATATCTATCTTGTATCGACTCTAAACTCTTCTGTTCAGCTAATTTTTGCAACAGTTATCAGAAGTTTCTTTTGGTTTTATGCCTTCACGCCCTCCGTGACCCCCAGATGAGGGGTTTTAAATCAGATATGCAGATACCTGAACTAAAGAGGACAGATATGGAGGAAAAATGGGTGAGAAAGGGAATAAACAGACAGATGTTTTAACACCCTGGGTACTGGCTCTGGAGAGTGAGGGCCCAAGGTGGACATTTATTAGCTCTGTGTCTTGGGCAATTTTACTTCACCTCCCTGTGCCTCGGTTTCCTTACTTATAAAAATGGGATGGAAAATGACTCGTTAATCCAATTGTTCTGCTATAATAAGCTGAGATCGCAAAACATCTCGCATCGGGTTTCCATAACTAAATGTTAGCTTTCTTCTTCTGCAGCACGAAAGACTAGTATTAGTCTGAGAAGCTGGAAGAAAAGCCCCCTAAGACATGCGTATGATATTCTTTGATAGACTTATGCTATCATTTCCTAGATAAGCCATATTATATTATTTTCATGCAATCTAATAGCTATAGATAGTTTTTATTTTTCCTGGTTGCTATTGTGAGTGGCATTATATTTTCACTGTTTTCAGAATGTCAGTACTGCTTTTGGGCATCCGTGCCATTGACTTTTGTAAAGTCACTTTTTTTCTCTTCCCTTTACACAATCTTAATTTAGACGACTTTTTATTATTTTTTTTAACGTTTATTTATTTTTGAGACAGAGAGAGACAGAGCATGAACGGGGGAGGGTCAGAGAGAGGGAGACACAGAATCTGAGACAGGCTCCAGGCTCTGAGCTGTCAGAGCCCGACATGGGGCTCAGACTCACAGACCGTAAGATCACGACCTGAGCCGAAGTCGGACGCTTAACCGACTGAGCCACCCAGGCGCCCCTAGACGACTTTTTAAAGATAACTCCTTTTGATGGTCTAGGTAGAAAATTATAATATCTACGTAACTTTCTAAATTTTTCATTCTTTGTCTTTTTAAGAATTTCTTAATAATTGATATCAGCAACTGCTTCACCATCAAAAATAAAAGTTAAAATGCACACCATTGCCCTCCCTCCTACCTTGAGTTAAAAAATGCCCAGGGGTGCCTGGGTGGCTCAGTCGGTTAAGGGGTTAAGCGTTTTGGCTCAGGTCACGATCTCACGGTTCATGGGATCAAGCCCGTGTTGGGCTCTGCACTGACAGCTTGGAGCCTGCTTGGGATCCTCTCTCTCCCTCTCTCTCTCTGCCCCTCCCCTACTCATGATCTCTCTCTCTCTCTCTCTCTCTCTCTCTCTCTCTCTTTTTCTCTCTCAAACATAAATATAAATTTAAAAGAAAAAAAAAGAAAGAAACGCCCTCTAGAGCTATACTGTGCTTAATAATGGCCATTAGCCACATGTGGCTTTTTTAATTTAAATGAATAAAAATGGAATAAAATTTAAAATTCCGTTCTGCAGTCACAACAGCCACATGTCAAGTGCTCAGTAGCTACTTATGGCTGGTGACCACTGCACGGACAGCACAAATAGAGAACATTGCCATCATCGCAGAAAGTTCTACTGAACGGCAATGGGCTAGAATGTTCCTGTTAGATTTCCGTGTAAGCTGGGTCTGCTATGACATATTCAACGGCACTGTTTCTATTCTTACTTACTTCTTTAAGAAAGTACACGTTCATGGGGCACCTGAGTGGCTCGGTCAGTTGAGCATCCGACTTTGGCTCCGTCATGATCTCATGGTTCACAGGTTCGAGCCCCACGTCGAGCTCTGTGCTGACAGCTCAGAGCCTGGAGACTGCTTCAGATTCTGTGTCTCCCTCTCTCTCTGCCCCTCCCCCTTTTGCACTCTGTCTCTCTCTCTCTCTCAAAAATAAACATTAAAAAAAATTTTAACACATTCATTTTATCAAATATCTTTTGTAATATCTTGAAACAGTCATATGCTCTTTCTCATTAGACTATAGAATGCTATGTTAATGGATTTCTATTAATTGAGTCATCATAATATTTCTGAAATAAATCATCCCGGATTTGGGATTTTTTTAAAGCCTCACTACATTCTATTTATTACTAAAATGTTTTGTTAGGTTTATCAGGTTTTAGAATTGAGGCCATAATTATCTCCAAGAAAGATTTTGCTAACATAGGAGAGTTGAGAAGAATTTACCAGTAAATCCATAGTGTCTTGGTATCCTTTAAAATTCTGAGTTCCAGGGGCGCCTGGGTGGTGCAGTCGGTTAAGCGCCCGACTTCAGCCAGGTCACGATCTCGCGGTCCGTGAGTTCGAGCCCCGCGTCAGGCTCTGGGCTGATGGCTCAGAGCCTGGAGCCTGTTTCCGATTCTGTGTCTCCCTCTCTCTCTGCCCCTCTCCCATTCATGCTCTGTCTCTCTCTGTCCCAAAAATAAATAAAAAAACGTTGAAAAAAAAATTTAAAATTCTGAGTTCCATATGGAGAATTTCACTTAAAACTTTTGATTTCTTCTCTTATTCAAAAATTGAGTAAGAGAGGGCTTCTCCTCTTTATTGCTGAGGTTTTGAAGTTGAGGGTTTCTTCTCTGTATTGTTTGATTATTATTATCTTTTGAGTTATGCTGGATGTATGCACTATTGAAATACATCCAAATCCCCAATAAAATATAAGTAGTTTTAACTTTCTATTATTTTGTTTTATTTTTAAATTTTTTTTCAACGTTTATTTATTTTTGGGACAGAGAGAGACAGAGCATGAACGGGCGAGGGGCAGAGAGAGAGGGAGACACAGAATCGGAAACAGGCTCCAGGCTCTGAGCCATCAGCCCAGAGCCCGACGCGGGGCTCGAACTCACGGACCGTGAGATTGTGACCTGGTTGAAGTCGGACGCTTAACCGACTGCGCCACCCAGGTGCCCCTTGTTTTATTTTTAAATGCTTATTTATTTTTGAGAGAGAAAGATAGATAGAGCACGAGTGGCAGAGAGGCAGAGAGAGAGGGAGACACAGAATCCGAAGCAGGCTCCAGACTCTGAGCTGTCAGCCCAGAGCCCAATGCAGGGGCTCAAACTCACAAACGTGAGATCATGACCTGAGCTGAAGTTGGGCACTCACCTGACTGAGCCACCCAGGTGCCCCTTTTTCTGTTATTTTAGATACCTGCCTAAAACTTCGAGTTGATTACGTAGATATCACTATAACTAAGATATTTATGGCAGTTGTGTTAATGAAGATCTGCTTTATGTTTTAATTAAACACTTCCTGGAAGATTAATTAATGATTTTATCAGATTGTTTTCATCTCAATTTTTAATTAATTTGGCCTGTTGATTAATTAACTTTTTACTTAAATGCCATTTGTAAGTGCACTTTGTTGCACTTCAGTAATTCAACTTCAAAGAAGTGAGGGCAGGAGAAATGGAAAATACTAATTTTAAAGGTCTGGGTGAACGGAATCTTGGAAGATATTGGAGGTATTAGCTCTGGGGACAGGACACGTATGTTCAGCAAATACACATCAGTCCTCAGAATGGAGCAGAGAATTGGGGCCGGGGGGGCAGGTGTGGTAGAAGCCACATCCTTGATTCGACAAGAGGTTTCCACTAAACCTCAGCAGAGTTAACTAATACACAACAAACAATACAACGTAGTGTGTAAAACAAGACAAAACATCACCAGGAAAAAAAAAATCGCATCCTTAAGTTCAGAAAGGGTCAACTGCACGACAGCAGAATCAGGGAGATTTGAATTTACATCAGTTCTGGCCAAAAAAAAAAACAAAAAAAAACAAAAAAAAATACTTGGGCATATCATTTGACTAAAAGCTCTAATATAAGGCACAGCATGACTCAGGGATCAAATAATGTATCCTGAGGCTGCATCAATAGAATCGTAGCATCTAAAATGAACACACCATTAGACCCGCTGTTCTCTGCACTGGTCAGAACACAATGATTAAGAGAGAAGAGGTATAAAATGGCTAGATTTAAAACACACACACACGTATACACACACACATGCATGTGCGCACACACACTGTGGCTCTCAGTCAGTTCACCAAAAGCTAATGTGTAAATTTCCTGATTTATTAGAAAATGGCATTAGGTGGGGCGCCTGGGTGGCTCAGTCGGTTGAGCGTCCGACTTCAGCTCAGGTCACGATCTCACGGTTCGTGAGTTCGAGCCCCGCGTCGGGCCCTGGGCTGATGGCTCAGAGCCTGGAGCCTGCTTCCGATTCTGTGTCTCCCTCTCTCTCTGCCCCTCCCCCATTCATGCTCTGTCTCTCTCTGTCTCAAAAATAAATAAACATTAAAAAAATTTAAAAAAAAAATGCCATTAGAGTATTCCGAGGAGCGTTAGCAGGACTATTCCACCTGAATATCTGATGATGCATTACATGTGCCTTTTCTATGCAATTTAATAATTAAGAAAGCCCATTAGATATATTTAGAAATACATTATTTCATTCTTAGTAGTCAAAATATCAGAATTGGCTGTTTAAATTAAATACTTTTTAATGTACTTTGGTTTTATAGTCACCTTTCAGCAATTTCAGTTGTTTTCGTCAATTTCTTTTTGTACTCCTTCATATGCAATTATATGCTTAGAGTTAATGTATTTCAAAATTGAGCTGCCATTCAGTGAACTCTTGATATGTCCCTGCTGGGCTGCCATGCTCCCTTTCTACTCCTTTATATGATTTTACCTCTCAAATCCTTCAGTAAATCTCAACTCTTTAAGCTACATAGATATATGGATATCGATGTGTTGATACAGATATAGTCAAACCATAAGATGGAATTGTTTGGGCAATTTATGAATGCTTGCTTTCGGATTTAAATTTCAATGCTTACTTCGGATTCAATTTTAGCTTAATTCCTAATTTGAAACGTTGATTGATCCAGTCTGTTTTTTTTTAATCTGTGTTTACGATTATACGTGTACTTATTTAAAACTTAGTTTAATTTCTTTACATTTAAATTTTAAAATGTTTTGAGTTGCTAGCTGTAGTAGGAAAAGACTGATAGTCCATTACAAAATGAGCTAAACGGTTTAAATTAGAAAAAAACAGGAAGTGTCATTTAAAAGCATCCAGACTGAAATCAGAAGGAGCTGAAACAGTCCTGTTACAAATAAAATACCAATTTTTAAATTAAAAATTGTTTTCCCGGGGCGCCTGGGTGGCTCGGTCAATTGAGCGTCCAACTCTTCCTTTCAGTTCAGGTCATGATCTCAGGGTCATGGGATCAAGCCCCACATTGGACTCTGAGCTGAGTGTGGAGCCTGCTTGGGATTTTCTCGCGCACTCTATCTTTCTCTCCCTCCCACCCGCTGCCTTTCTCGCCGGGTCACGCATGTTCTCAATCTCTTTAAAAAAATAGTTTTCCATATGAAGTGTACATTTACTTCTCTTCTGCCTGACTTTTGGCATTTTTAGGATTCTCATGCCACCCTTAGTTTGCTTCACTTTCCAAAAATACATATCAGTCACTAAAATCCAACATTCCACTTAAAACTATTAAAGTAACTAACCCTACAATAAATAAATTTGGTGTATTGGGCTTCTGGGAAAATTAGCTTTTGGCAAATTGGCCTCGTTGTGTGAAAGCTAGGTGAGATCCTAATTTAAGTTTATGAGGTATGAAAAGAATCTCGAGGAAGATAGTTTTGAGCCATTTTCTACAAGTTTAAGGATAGATCAACAGAAATGGTCACTTATGAGAAAACAAAGGATTTGGACTAGCTGTTCACATCAATCTTCTCTCCTGAAGAACATGACTGTCAGGCACACCACTGATTGAAAGGGACGTTTCTCCTGAGTTCTGAAACTAATCGGTTGCCTCTCTAAACACTGGCCTTGGAAGTGTTCGGTCAGACTTACGCAGGTTTTTCAATAAGGGATCTTCTAAGGAACAGAGAATCTTTTGCATACCTTCTTAATATGTTAAAATTGACCCCCTAGTGGATACACTAGCCTCCCCCTTCGCATTGTATCACCTGAGATTTGTCCCGTTGGGGGCCAAAGTATAAGTGACCCCTGTCACTTCCCAGAACAAAGGGCTCAACAACATGGGATCCCTCTGAAAGCCGAGAGGGAGCCAGCAAATGAGCAAATCCTTTGTGTCAAGCAGGTCCTCAGAGGCTAATTAAATTTGGGGAAAGAAAACTAAAAATAGGATAGAGTGTTTCATGAATGAAATCAGTCTTAAGACCCTTCCTCATAGCCAAAACTCACTGTTTTCCATGTGTCTGCCATGTTAATTAATTGGCAAGGACAATGCGCACGATTTCCAATCGGAGGGAAGAGACCAGGGTGGACTCTAGCTGCCATGTTGCCATAGTGATGACATTTGAGCGTCTTTGGAGTGGTGGAGCCGATTTAGTCAGTTCAGTGTTTTCCCTCATTTCACTTTGTTACACAGGAAAAGAAATTCCTCAAAAGCCAGTTGCATGTGTAATTGCACTTGATTAAAATATAAATATTTTTCATGCCAACCCATCTATGGAAATGGCGAGACAGTCAAAAGCCCAGCTCTATCCTCTCAGCTAAGAGTTTACACAAAAAAATGGGTTTGCCCTGATGTCGCGAATTGCAACATGAAGCCAGTGAGTAGAAACAAACAGCATGCTTCGTGCTGGAGTAGTTGTGACTGTTATCTTTGCTTCCTTCTGTCCGTCCTGGGGGAGCTTGGGCAGAAGATTCAAAGTCTCCATGTATTTGCAGTGATTGGTTGGCAAGCTTGTAGTTAATCTCTTTATTGAAAAGAACGGGAGTAGAAACGGAAAATGAGAGAGTTAAAGGTAATCTTTGTAAGAAATGTGTT